>NW_007259651.1:1589100-1706769 GCF_000164805.1 Carlito syrichta | reverse complement strand
AAGCAACCACTGCACTCCAGTCTGGGCGACAGAGTGAGACTCCAACTCGAAAAAAATAAAATAAAATAAACAAATAAAAAGTATACTTTAACTTATTATATGTAGGCATTGGGTACATCTGATTGTTCTATAAGGTATGAAGTAAGGGGTTCAATTAAGCACTTTTGTTTCTTATGAGTATTCAGTTGTCCTCTGTCAACTGAAGAAATCATCATTTTCCCAGTATCTGACTCTGTCATATATGAAGGGTATGGTGTGTTTCTAGACTTTATATTTTAGTGTTGGTTGTCTGCATATCTACCCTTGAACAAATGATATGCTGTCTTAATTACTATATAATCAAAATAATCTAGATGGTTGACCAGGCATATCTTCTTGTCTGGTTCTTGTTTTCTTCTTCCTCTCCCCACTTTCTCTTCTTCTTCTTTTTCTCCTTCCTCTTCTCCTTCTTGTCCTCCTCCCCTTCCTCTTCCTCATTCTCCTCCTCCTCCTCCTTCTTCCTTTGTTCTTTATCAGATGTCTCCTAGCTTTTATTGGCCCTGGGCCCCTCTATAAAATTTCAAACTTTTGAGTTCTTTCATAAAATATGTGGGGATTTTAAAGGGAATTGCATTAAATCCATAAATAATCACTCCCTATTTATTACTGCCTGATCTTTTAGAAAATTATTAAAATCTTATTTTGATCTATCTTGTGTATAGGATTTAGTTGACATATTTATATTTATATTGTATCCAGGAAACTAACTCAACACTTTTTTAATTTTAGTAATTTTTATGGGTGTTGTTTTGGGCTTTAAAATTTGAAAATTATGCTCTACTAATATAAAATATAAATTGCATATCTCCTTTAATAAATTTTTACAAAATGTCCTTGTGCTTTATTAGTTTTCAAAATAACCACTAAAAGAAAAGTAGTAGACAATTATCTAATCAGATCATATTATACAAGACAAAGAAAAGATACTGTACAGATTTGGAAAATACAAAAGGACTATAATAAAATTAGTAAAAGATTTGAGGCCAAGAATATCAGATATATAAATATATCAAATGGGCTTAATTCATCTATTAAACAATAAACCAATATTTTCACATTGACTAAAGACCAAAATTATGCTGATTATTAAAAAATAGTGGGAAAAGGCTAGAAATAATTGTATTGGAAAATATATCCCAGACAGCATAAGGGGGGGAAAAAGATTAAGCACTGGGATCTCAATATAAGACAAAGTCAAATTCTACCTCAAAATTTATGGAGACTACTTGAGGCTTACTGATTGGCGCATCTTTATTTCTTTGTTATTTTATTTGGAAGAGTAGTCCAAATAAAATAGAGGATTTAATCACTCTATTTTAATCAATCAAGTATTTAATTACTCCTAGCTATCCTTTACATCAATAATGTCTGCAGAGTGGGAAGCTGAACATGAGAAGTTTTATTTTGCACCCAGCAATTCCTACTATGCTATATTCCCTTTAAATTCTGCTAGCTATATTAGTTGAGTCTTTCTTTAGCTTTTTCTTGGCATTCCATATTACATGAAATTAGTAGTGACCAGTGATTAGCTGTACATATTAATGTTCTTAGAAATCAGCTTGCTAATATCCAAGTTTACAAGGTATATTTTCTAGCTTCCATATTATTGTGATCAATTGTTTAGTCAAATATTTTAAGATTGTTTAATATGGGCCTTTCTTTCAGTCTCTGACTGCCAGCAGGTCCTAAAGCTAATTGCATATACTTGGGATTTCTTATGGAAGTAATCCACATCTAGATATCAATATGTATGTGAGTAATGTTTCTCTATGTAAACTATGACCATAGTGACTTAAGACAACCGTCATTTTTTTAGCCCTCAAATTTTCAGTAAGCAATTTAGACTGGATTGACTGAATGGTTCTTCTATCCTTGTCTGGCTTTTCTTCTATATTTGCATTGAGCTGCAATCTATCTTAGGAGGCCTGCTTTTGGAGGTTGCTTATTTGTAGGTGGATCTCTTCAGCTTACCGGCCGATGATCTCTTACTTTCCAACTTGTCATCTTAGGCTTAATTTCATGTTGAAAGCAGAGTTCATGAGAAAATAGAAACACATAAGTTCTCTTGGAATATAAACTTGGAACAGGAACACCACGGTCATGGTCTACTGTCAAGTCACAAAGACAGACTAAGTTCAAAGAGCATGGAAGAAAACCTGTCTTCTTGGTGGGAGAAGATAAGAGTTTACATAGAAAGTTTGAAGCTACGGGGTTGACTAGAAAACTAGATCCAGTATTTTACTATCCATCTAACAAACCCAATAATAATATGGGCATATGTAGCATATCAAAGTCAATTTAAGACAGTTCAAGAAGACAAAAAGCTGTTTAGAATTTAGAAGGAGTAAACAAAAACATTATTAAGTATATCTTATATTATAAAGACTTTTTCATGAATGCACATATAACATTTACTAAAATTGACCTTAAGAATATCACACAGATAATTCCACATAAACACATAAATTCATACATAAAAAATAAAAAAAATATTTGATCACGTTGCAATTCCATAATATATAAATAACAAACTATTCTTCCATTACAAAAATCGAAAATATTTATAATAACAACTCTTGGTGAAAGAGCCAATAACAAGTAGATATGTCAAAAATTCTCAAAATAAAAAGAAGAATGTGATATATCCATGGTATATATTGAAGACAAATATTAAGAAAATTCATAATCTTAATCAGTTATGTCAATATAAGTAAACAGCAAAATTAAGTAAATTAAATTTCCTAATAAAAGCATTGGAATAAACAAAAATATGAACTCAAAGAGAGAAAAAGAAAGCAGATATTATGTAAGGTCAAAATTAATTAGAAAGAAACCAACAACATTAGAAATGGTAAATAAATAAATGAATCAGAAATAATAAATGAAAAACTGATACATTAAAAAAACTCAGAAAAGAGATAATCAAGTAAGTAGAAAGAGAAAATGTAGATAAAAACTAATCAAAGTAAAATACAAAATACAATTTTAAAAATATAATAAGACTGCTTCGAATTATGTATGAAACTTTAAAAATATGAGACAATAAAGTTTTAGGGAAAAATGAATTCAATAGAGATTCAAAGCCTATACAAAGTAATTCCCATAGGAAAAACGGTGCAAGTTTTACAAGTATACTACTCTACAAGAAAGCACTAAAACCAGCTTACTTTAGAAAAATTCTATAAAATCTTCAAAGGCTGGGAAAATGTGATTTTTCTATAAATTGATCTAGAAGGGGGGGAAAGGAAAATTTCCAAATTATTCTAAAGTTATTATAACAATAATATTTAAAACTGACAAATTTTACCCCATATACATACTGTCTAATTTATAATATTTACACAGTGGTTAGTGATACTGCCTACTGCAAGAATGTGTGAATAGCCAGGAGAGAAACAAAAGACTAATATGTACTAATATGTCAAATGGGGTAAATGAACGCCGGTAACATGAGGTGGAAAAAGAATTTGGAGAAGTTAGATAAGAGCAGATGAGATAAGATTTGTAGCTCTGGAAAGAGGGCATTGTCACATTTCTTAAGACAACTCAGTAATGTGTTGACAAGCCTTAAATATGAACATATTTGACAAAAAACAATTTACCTCATCAGTTATCTTGTAAAAAAGTACTAAAGATAAGCACAGACTTAAGTAAAGGGTATTCAACATGGTATTATTTATACATAATACAAATATATAGACGGCACAATGCAAATGCAATATTTAATTTGTTCATTGAATCATGTATTCATATGTGAGGTATTTGAAGTAATAAAATACTCTGAAAAAAATTATTTCTTAACATGTATTTTCATGATGATAAATGAACTCTACCAAATTTCCAATGGTTTCCAATATTTTTATATATTTGATTTTCACTTGTATTCTGAATGACATTTTCAAATTTTAGATTCAAAGTTGATAATGAATCCACATGTAAAAATGACAGTTTTACATTTACTAATTATGACTAATAATCTTCAAAAAATCCAAACATTCAATTTGAGTTGTTTGCATTCTTATATGTTGTAATGGCTTTCTTTTTTTCATTATAACGCAATATAATAAAGCATTTTAAATATAATTATTGTTATAATGTTAGGAGGAGTAGATTTTAGATTTCATAGTTCAAATATTTGATGTTTATGGAAATTGATATAAATTTTTTTATAAGAAAGCAAAGAAGCAATTAATATCACATTTATTTAAATATTAAATTTAACTTTTGACAGTAATCAAGTCAATTGAAGTTATATCATAAATATTGTGTTCCTGTCTTTTTGTTTTTTTTTTTTAATTTGGAGTCTCATTCTGTCACCCAGACTGGAGTGCAGTGGTACGGTCCTGGTCACTGCAGCCTCGACCTGCTGGGTTCCAGCAATTCTTCCGCTTCAGCCTTCCAAGTAGCCAGAACTAGAGGCGCACGCTACCACGCCCAGCTAATTTTTGATTATTGTAGAGACGAGGTTGGACCAAATTACCCGGGTGGGTTTCAAACCCGTGGACTCAGGCAATCCATTTACCTCGGCCTCCCAAAGTGCTGGGATTACAGGTTGAGCCACTGAGCCCAGCCTGTGTTCTTGTTTTAATTTTAGTTTATGAAGAGATACGTTGACAAGTTGAGTTTTTAAGACAGACAATGAAATTATGAAATGTATAATGCTTGATATATTTAAACATCTTAGGCACAATTTTATCTTTTTTTCTTCTAAATAACCAGTGGTAGCCGGGCTCGGTGGCTCAGCCTGTAATCCCGCGCCTTTGGGAGGCTGAGGTGAGTGGATGGCCTGAGGCCACGGGTTCGAGACCCGCCTGGGCAGTGAGACCTCAACTCTACAATAAATAAAAAAAAATCAGCTGGGCGTGGTAGTGCGTGCCTGTAGTTCGGCCACTCGGAAGGCTGAGGCGGGAGGATCGCCGGAGCCCAGCAGGTCGAGGCTGCGGTGGCTGGGAGCGGCCACTGCACTCCAGTCTGGGCGACAGAGTGAGACTCTAACTCAAAAAAACAAACAAAACAAAAAAAACAGTGATAAATAATAAATTATCAAATTAAATAAAAATTCTTATCAATAATCTTTACAAGTAAGCTATAATTTCATTAATTCCCAACTAGAATTATTCTTTAGATAGTTCAGACTAATAGGAGACTGTTAAACATCTTCCCATAAAGTAAATAATAAGTTGAATGATTTCCAATATTAATTGTTTTAAGAAACTACACAAGATATTTTTCTTTTTTGTATTCCAAAAATTATCTCTTAAAAGTCAGATTATCAATATTAAATAAATTTCTACAGCTGATATTAATAATTATGTTTCAGAACTATTATATCGACTTTATTTTCTACGAAAATCACATGCTTCTGTTAAGTCCAATTAGACTGGATCATAGAACAATTCATTTATAAGTAATATATATATATATATATATTTCTTTGAGTTGGAGTCTCACTGTGCCGCCCAGACTGGAGTGCAGTGGCCGCTCCCGGCCACCGCAGCCTGGACCTGCTGGGCTCCGGCGATGCTTCTGCCTCAGTCTTCCAAGCAGCAGAAATTACAGGCATGCGCTACCATGCCCTGCTGATTTTTTGATTTATTGTAGAGATGAGGTCTCGCTGCCCAGGCGGGTCTTGAACCCGCAGGCTCAGGCAATTCACTCAACTCAGCCTCCCAAAGGTGCGGGATTACAGGCTGAGCCACCGAGCCCGGCTATAAGTAATATTTTTAACAAGGCATCTAAACTTTAAAATTCTTATGCATATATTTAGATTTTATATAATAATTGCTAACAAGTCACTTGTATTATTGATAATTCAAAATTTACAGAAAGTAATTTTAGAATACCGTATTACTTACAGAGTAATAGCCAATTCTTAAAAAAACTGTATGTCAGAAATTTGATCTTAAATAACTTTATCAATCAAATTTTGGGATTGTATGGTATAATGAACATCTGTTTGCCTTTATTCTATTTTGGAAAATAATATATAATGGCAGTTAATGATATAGATATGACTTTAAGTTTTCACTAGCTACTATACCAAAGATAATTTGTACAGTCTTCTAACACCTCATTTTTCTCAAATAATGAAAAAAAAGATTAATTATATGGGGGAGAACCTGCCAAAAATAACGAAATTTTTTTTTGGAGGATAGGCCGAAAATACAGGCTTCTCCCACTAAGTGAGTTTCCTAGGAATCCATTGGCATCAGCGTACTAGCTAGTTTTGTTGTGAAAGGTTGTATTCAACTTCAGTGAAAAAAAAAATTATTTTAGAGTCTTTCTTTTACTCATTTCATGATGGTTAAGTTACAAGCACAGCTGCCCACACTGCACTGAGTACTTAGCAGTTTTGACCAAAATCAGAATTACTCCCCTGCCACACCTTCCCTATTCACCTGATCTTGCCCCAAGAGACTGAGTTTTTGTTTCTCCAGATGATAAAGGTTTTCAAAGAGAAATGTTTTGCAGATGTGGAAGGGTGAAACAAAAAAAAGTTAGAAGGCATCAAAATTGGGGAGTCCAAAAAACTCTTTTGACCAATGAAAAAAGAATTTTGATTGATGTATTGCGTTGAATGGAGAGGAATTTGAAAGTGACTGAAGTTTAAACATGTAAGAATAAATACACAATATTTCTAAATAAATTCTGTGTTTTGGCAGGTCTTCCCTTTTATGTGTTGAGACTTAAAATTCTTAATATATATTCAGTCTTTAGTGACTGAAAGCTAATAGCTGCCCAGTAATAGATAAAATGTTACTCATAAGAAATATTTCATTAATTTCTGAGGTTTATAAAATTTCATTTATCTTAGTGAGTAATTTAATATTTATATATGTAATGCGAGGTATGATAAGCATTCTTAAAAAGTCAAATCTAACGTGATTGCATGGAAAACCTAGTCAATAACTTAAAGATGTTTTACCTTCTCATCTTACAGGTAGGCAAACTGCACTCTAGAATGATTTAATGATTTGCCAAAGTTGATAATTGATTATAACTAAAATACAAATATACTAATAGATAATCTTTTTTTTACATTAGACAAGATTTAGATAATATAAATATTTATTTTTTTATGTAAGTTAAATGGCCCATAGAAATCAGGAGATAGATTTTATGTGTAGATATTTTAAAATAAGAATCAATCAAATAACAAATAGTTGTTAACTTGTGCTTCACTTACATAATTTTCAATTTTGTTTCAGCAAGAGCAGAAAAAATTCTAGGTAGAGAATTTTCAAAACAAATTTTAAAAAGAAATGATAGAAATAAGTACAAGAAATGAAAGATTATTTTACTGCTTTAAATTTGGTTGTATTCTCTTCTCTGGGGATTTTTGTTCACATAAAAGTAAACTAAATTGTAAAGTGTTGAAAGAGTTTAACTGTAGAAAGAAAGTAAAATATACAAATGGCAATTCATACAATAAAATAAGCAAGGGTGTGTGATAAGTTATCAATAATGTGTTGAAAACTACTCTAACAAAGATCTTAAGGAAGATACATTGACTTTCTTTAGATAAAATATAGCATTTCAATGTGAATTTAGAGCTACAAATGAAAGAACACCTGGCACTCCAATAAGAATATGCTTATCATATTTTAGCTACTATTTTTCTCATGATACAATTGCACACACTCTCAAAATTATTTTCACTAGTCAAAGATTTATTTAGTCCTTACTAGCTTATATTATGATATCCTAGATATGGTTTATTTTATAGAAAATATTTATTTTATAAATAAAAAATGAAGGACAATTTATAGAACTTAGGTAGAGCTGCTTGCTTTATGTATAGATAAGAACTATTTAATTGGAAGATCTAAATACAAAGTATGACATTATGAAGGACTTATACAGACAATTTCAATTATTGGCCACAGGATAAAAGATTTAAAATGAATATTTTGATTGTATCATCTTCTGTGAAAAAAATAAACTATATTTTTATTTGTTCATTGCTGTTGTCCAACAATCTATGGTCTTAATTTTTAACTAAATAAAAAAAGACAATTTGTTCTAAATGAAATTATAAGTACAATATTTCTATATAGCTTATGTATGGACTTTTAAATGATATAGGTGCTTAAAAGTTGTGTGTACACCGAAATTAGCACATATAAATTGTTTTTCTTTTCATCTTTTTACTAAAATAATATAATAAAAAGAGTTTAAGGGGACATTGGTAAGCATAAGAATCATGTTAAAACAAAATTCTCAGTGCTACTTTCCTATTGTACCATTGTTATCTACATTTACCCCACTTATGCCTAATCTCTCCCCTCAGCAATTCTTATTTAGATACAAGTAAAATACAATTTGCATAGCTAGATGAGAATTCATAAAGTATTCAGAAAGATTATAAGTGCTTAATTTGAAAAAGTTTACATTTTGACCTACTAAGGATTGTGTAATAATGAACAATTTGAGATTTCTGGTGAGCATCTTGGAGTTCCTAGTTTAACTGTTGCCAAGAGAGAGTTATTAAGCCTTAATTTGTAAGCCTGGGGAGCATGAATATTCCACCCCAGTCAAGCAAAAATGGAGAGATCCCATTTCTGAGGACCTGGGGGAAAGAAGGAAGAACTGTGGTCTTTCCCTAAGAACTATGACATAATGTCATGTTATAAATAATTATTAAGGAAGCTCAGGTGCAAATGAATACATGTCTTAAAAAGGTTATATAATGTTCAACATACCATAAAGAATAGGTATTTTTACTTTTAAAATAGAGCAATCTCCTCAGGTCCCCTTGCACTGTGGGAGCTTTTCTGTCCTCTCAATAAATACTGCTTTCTAAAAAATAAAATAAAGATAAAATAAAATAACACCTGACCAGCAACCCAATTGCACCTTCTCTCAAATTCACACTAAAATATCTATAAGGAAGTGCACACACACATACACACGAGGGGGGGGTGGGGAGAGAGAAAGAGAGAGAGAGAGAGAGAACATGATAGAGAGAGCACACAACCCTAAAACCAAGGAAAATAAGAACTTGTTAAAATTGGTGGTTGACTTTTCAGTAACTATAAGGCTAAAAGAAACAAAAAATGCTCCGTTACTAAACATCAGTTAAGTTTTCTGTTCTAAAGAAGAAAAAAAATTAAGCCCTCACTTTCTTCCTTAATGTCTACCTACTGAGTCATTGTTTCATAGTCTATTCTTTTGCTTAAAGATTGCCACTCACAGAAAACTACTCAGTAAGGGGTAAGTTCCAGGACTTAGGAAGAGTTGATTCTGTGCCCTTTGTAAAATTGAGAAATGAGACAAAAGTAGTGCTGAAAAATGCATATATTAATAATTATACATTTTTTGTTTATTTTAGTTCTTAACCCTTTGAGTAGCAATATCAAAAAACCAAACAATGAGAATAAAGGATTTTCTCAAATTAAATGAATGTCATATGCCAGGGTAATAGATGCTCTCAATCTGTGCATCTGAAAGAGAAATAATCTACCTAGTATCCAAAAAAGGAAACAGACTTCAGATTAAACACCCACAACCTAAGATTTACCAAGACCTTTCGTTCAGTCTCCTCAATATCTTTAGTTTGTCTACTTCTCTTTATCAGTGTTGCCACTATTGTAAAATGAGACAATGTCTTTAAATCGCCAAAACAGTCTTTTAATTTCTCCTTTTCCTGTAATCTTTCTCTTCTCAGTTCATTTGCCAAATGTACGAATGATCTCTCTAAAACACATATACAAGCGTGACATTTCCTTTATTAAAACTTTGGAATTGTGACTATAGCTCTAATAAAATTTCAAGTTATTTATTTTAATTTAAAAAGTTATTCTGGCTGGGTAAGTGGCTAAGGTCTGTAATCCCAGCAATTCAGGAAGTGGAGGCAAGAGGATTGCCTAAATCCAGGGACTCAAGACCACCCTGGGCACCATGGTGAGAGTTGTCACTACAAGAAGTAAGAACGTTAACCAGGCATCACTACAAACCCGTGTGTGTCTGCGGTGCAAGCTACTTGGAAGACTGAGATGGAAGGATCACCTGAGCCCAGGTCAAGGCTGCGGTGGCCCTGAGCATGTCACTTAACTCCAGTCTGGGCAACAGTGAAACGCCAATTCAACAACAAAAAAAGTGATCCTAAAATGTATATGGAAATGCAAAGTTTCTAGTGTAGCAAATATAATCTTGAAAAGAAGAGAATGTATGCTGACAGACCAGAAAATTTATGATAAAATTATAATAATTAAGATAGAAGGATTGGAATGGTATTGCTAGAAGCAAATATAGAAATAGAATGGCAAATTTGATTTTCAATAGTCATTTGAAGGTCAGTGAAGAAACTAACTCAATTCAATAGACAAAGGAAAAGACAAAGTCTTTTCACAAAAATGTTCTGGAGTAACTGAATATTCTTATTTTAAAAAATTAAATATTGATTGTACCTCATAACATACTCAAAAAATAATTTTTAAATGCAAAATCTATAAGCTTAATATTTTAGGAAGAAAGGGAGAGAGAGAGGAAAAATTGCAGCTTTGAGAAAAGCTAACACGGTAGATAGCACACACAACAGCATTAATTTTAATTAACTAATGTGGATAAACAAACATCTAGATCAAAGGAAAGAAAAACTCTATGACCCATGATGTTTCACTTATAACTATCTCTGTTTTATAAGCACCAAAGGGCTAAACACCATTCTGATTTCTTTCTATCAGAGATTAGTTCTTGAAGCTCATAAATAAAATCATAAAATGTGCATTATTTTCTTTTTGACTCCTTTCACTCAATGTATTTTCAAAAGTAATCCATCCCGCGGGTTCGAAAGCTGACTGGGCAGCGAGACCTCATCTCTACAATAAATAAAAAATTCAGCCGGGTGTGGTAGCGCATGCCTGTAATTCTGGCTACTTGGAAGGCTGAGGCGGAAGGATGGCCAGAGCCCAGCAGGTCGAGGCTGCGGTGGCCGGGAGCGGTCACTGCACTCCAGTCTGGGCGACAGAGTGAGACTCCAACTCAAAACAAACAAAAAAAACAAAAGTAATCCATATATTAATCTCTGTTTCAACAATGTCTTGCTATTATTAGTAGTATTCCATTGTATGATATACCACAACTTATCTATTCTTGTCTTATGGCTATTTGAATCATTTTCAGTTGAGGGTTATTATGAATTAGATTGTTATAAACATTGTGGAACGACGTTTTTTGTGTGCAAACATTTGTTTCCATTCTTCCTGTATAAACACCCAGGAGAATAATGACTAAGTCACAGACAGAAAAATCTTCAACTTAAAAATTTGTCAAACAGTTTGCCAAAGTGACTGATCCATTTTATACTCAGTTAATCAAGGAGTATTTAAATACACCCTAGACTTAGTATTGTCTACCTTTTAATTTGAGCCATTCTAGTGTAAAATATCCTAATTTCAATGTTTAAGGCTATTTTGACTTCACTTTCATTTGTGTATTGAACATTTATTCTATATGTTGCAAAATATTTCTTTAAGTCTATTAAAATTTTTATTGGTTTTCTTTTCCTACTTTTTAAATGTTGCATAATAAGTTTTGTGCATATTTATTTGTCAGATATTGTTACAAAGAATGTATTTTTCCATAATCAGTGTCTTGTTCATTGATTACTTTTATGGCATTATTTGATAAATGAAAATATTTTTGACCAAATCAAATTCGTAATTCTGTGTCTTTTATAATTTGTGATTTAGTGTTGTGTTCCCCCAAACTTTGCCCATCCTAAAGTTACAAGGGCATTCATGTTTTCTTTAGAAATGTTATGATGTACTGTTTTAGATCTATGATCCGCTTCAACTATTTTTGTTTCAATTGATACAGGGATTCAATTATATATATTTCTGTTGGGAACTCAGCAATTTTGTCACAGTTCCTTTAAAAATATTTTCCCCCACTGAATTAGACTTTGTTCTTTTGCTGAAAAACAATCACCTATTTTGTGTAGCCTTTTCACTACAATCTACTCCATATCCCCATCCGCCCCCACGGACATGTTCATCTCCAGACTTGGGTTGTATCTTTACTCAGAGGGAAAAAAAATCCTCCTTACAATCATCAGACTCCACAATTGACCACAACTCCTTTCTTCTCACGGATGCTTTCAAATTCTGCTTGGAATCTGATTACACTTTGCAGGTTAACATGGCTCATCATCACCCACCACTACAACACGTACCCACATGTTTGTTCTACACAATGGTTTTAGCATGTAATAATTGAGAAGGGAAATTTGACAGTTTGGTGTTATTTTGAATATAATTGTTTTGATCATTTGACGTTCCAGTAGTTCACAGCTAGTATACAGAAATATAGTTGAGTTCTTCAAATCATTCTATCAAAAAGATTCCTGCATACACATATTTATTGCAGTACTAGTCACAATAACAAAAACGTGGAATCAACCGTGCTGCTCATTGAAACCGGACTGGAAAAAAAAATGTGGGACACATACATGATGGTATATTATGCAGTCATAAAGAAGGACAAACATATGGACTTCACAGCAACATGGATGGATTTAGAGTCTATAATACTCAGTGATCTATCACAGAAAGAAAGAAGTGAGTACCACAGGTTCTCACTCATAAGTGGACTCTGAACCCTTACTATAATAATATAAGAAAAGGATTGGCAGTGGTAGAACTCTGCCAGAGACAGGTGGGATGAGTACATAGTATCAATAGGGATACCTGTCCTCAAACCAGGTGAAGCAGGGACCAAAGGGAGGCCTAAACCATACCTGTATGATTACCACTTGTATATCTAATCCTGAATTTATCCCATATCTTTAAAACAAAAAAATATATATAAAAGAAGGAAAAATATATAGTTGAGTACTGTTTGCTTGCATAATTTCCTGTTACTTTCCCAAATCTATGCATTCATTTTATTTTTGTAGATGCCACTGGTTTTTCTACATAAATAACTAATTCATCTATGAATAATTATATGAAATTCCATGTGTTGTTCTAAATGTAAATGTATCTTTGCTAAGATTGGTTTGAGCATTATGTCAGTTTTTTAGATTTTTAATATGAAAGTTATGTTTTAATAAAGCTTTTTGGGGGGGGTTGGAATCTCACTCTACCCTGGCTGCAGTGCAGTGCCACACTCACAGCCACTACAGGCTTGACCTGCTGGGCACAGGGGATCCTTTCATCTCAGCCTTCCAAGTAACTGGAACCACAGGCGCACTGCTATCACATCTGGCTAATTTTTTGATTTATTGTAGAGATGAGATCTTGCCAAGTTGCCCAGCCTGGTCATAAACGCCTGAGCTCAGGTAATCCTCTCGCCTTAGTCTCCCAAAGTGCTGGGATTACAGATCTGTACCACTATTATCATGAAAAATACATTTCATAATAAACAAAATGCAAATAAAATAACTAAAATATATCTAATTTTATGATAGTGGCATGTTTGAAGTTTAGTGCTAATTTACAGTTGTAACAATTATAGTAATTGGTAACCAATTGATACCAAATACTTTAATGAGGTAAAATATGAATTGCTTCATTCCATAAAGATTTATTATCATACACCTTGCCAGAAATATTAACCTCAAATTTAGAAGAGAATATGGTACCTAATTGGTACTGTGCTGATTGTCCTTTTCTGTTAATAAGAGAGCATCTTTTCAAAGTGATATATGTGCATTCATGCATGTGGTTGATTATAAAATAGTCATATGAATATAAAAAGCTTTGATATAAATGTGTGGTTACATATAAGAAAGTTGGAATTTATTTTGATGGGACATAAAGTAAATAGATTGACAAATAAATATATGGACATTTATTATCAAATAGATTTTTGTAGTACATTAAATTTTAATGAATACTGTCTTTAAGGAAATTAAAGCATTTTGCTCACTAAAGATATGCAAAAGAGAACTATAAATTATAAAACAAGAAATAAAATGCTTTAATGCAACAGGAGCACATTGGGAAGAATTTTTTTTAATCCTCCAATGCCTCCCAAAAACCACTAGCCCTATTTAATATCTCCACATTCTATCTCACCTGCCTTTATATGCTCCAAGCATTTTATTCAAATAGTAACAAAAATAAACAAAATAGTATTCAAATAGTAACAAAAATAGTAGAAAAATGACACGAAAAGGTAACTACTAGAAGAAACTTCAAAATGAAATAATTCTTTTATATTTAATCCATAATATTTCCAGTAATCAGAAAAAAAACACAGAATAATAAAATATTTTTATTACATGAATAAAACTACTAATAAAAGTTCTAGAAAATTGTTTTCACATAACACCATTCAAGAATACTATTTCATATTTATAAATACATTGGCAAAAAATAAAAATCCATTTAAGGTAATACATTTTGAGTGGAAGACTGCTTATCCAGGAATGCCAAGTTTGGTTAACATAAGAAAATAGATGTATATAATTTAATGTGTTAATAAATTAAAGTAGAAAAAATATTTTCCTATCAGCATAAAAAATATTTACAAACGAACAAAAAAATTCCTTTAGCAAACATAAAACAAAGTCATCAAAATTTGAAAGCATTCTTTTTAATTTCAGAAACAAAACATGGGTGCTCAATATAGCTACTTCTTGTCAAGTAAAAATTTCAGTGCACTGGTGAAACAAAAAATACATAAAATTTCTGCTATTAAGTGTAAACTATAACATTATGTTAACAAAGTGCCCAAAACTGCCACAGAAAATCATTAGAGTGAAAGAAATTTACAGTTTTGGTGAAGACGAAATATTATATAAAGTTTATTGTATTTCTTTTTTTGTTATTTTATTTTATTTTTTTGAGTTGGAGTCTTACTCTGTCGCTCAGACTGGAGTGCAGTGGCTGCTCCTGGCCACCTCAGCCTTGACCTGCTGGGCTCCTTATTGTATTTCTTAACTAGCAGAAATAATTCTATGTGATGTCTTTTAAAAAAATAGAATTTGTATTTGGAAAAAAAAGGACAACTCATAAATAAATTAATTTTGTGACTTTTAAAACAAATTTTGAGTGGAAACTAGTGCAACATCTTTGGAAGATAGTGTGGTGATCTCTGAAAAAACTAGAAATTGACCTTCCATATGACCCAGCAATCCCCCTATTGAGAATATACCAGGAGGAACTCAAATCATTCTAAAAAAATATACCTGCACACACATGTTTATTGCAACTCTATTCACAATAGCAAAAACATGGATCCAACCATGCTGCCCATTGAAGTTTGACTGGAAAAAAAAAAGTGGTACATATACACAATGGAATATCACGCAGCCATAACGAAGAATAAATATATGGACTTTGCACTAATTTGGACGGATTTAGAGTCTATCATACTCAGTGATCTATCACAGAAACAAAGAACAGAGTACCATATAATCTCACTCAGAAGTGAACCTTGAACAATTTTCATAATACTTTAAGAAAGGGACTGGCACTAGTGGGAAACTGCCAGGGGAGGGAGGAGTGGGATTGGCAGTTGGGGGAAACTGCCAGGGGGAGAGGCACACCTCATCAACAAGGGTACCTGCATAATGAACATTTGTATACCTAATTTGTAAATCTGAATTGTACTCTACATCTTTAAAATGCAAAGTTTTTAAAGTTAAAAATAAAATAAAAGAAATTTTATGACAATTTAAAAATATTGTATTAATTATATAATAGCTTGTTAAATATTAAATATAATGAACAGGATTGATAATACTCTATTATATTATAAAATTATAGACCCATATTTTAAATAAAAATATATTTTAACATAAAAATAATTAAATATAAAATGATTGCATATTATCAAATGAATAAATTAATTTACAAATTGAAGTACTGTATATAAATATATGTACCTATATATACACATATACATATATCTTCTTTATGTAATTTATTCTAAATTGACCTATAGGTTTCCTGTAAACTTAATTAATATTTCAATTATTTTTGTTGGAATTCAAAATGCTTATTGTAAAATATAGACAGAAGGGCAGATAGCTGAAAATAAATGACTAGTGAAAAAGAGGTTCAGAAATCATTTTCTATTACATATCAAGAGAATATATAAAACTCTAGTTAAGAAACATGGAAACATGAAACAAAACCAAAAGACTATAGAAGATATGCTATTTTGTGCTATATTATTACAATATAATATTATACAGCAATGAAATAAAATCAAATAATCACAAAGTAAGTGAAGATTAAGTCACAGAAAAATACATATATGCTACAGTTGTATTTATTTTTAAAAGACAAGCTTAGTAATGTATTTTCTGCAAACAGAATAAAGATTTTAAATGTAAAACTACTGCAAAATTTGTATTATGCTTTCCTAGGTGGTGAAGAAAAAGAAAAATGAGGTGTGGGGAAAGGGCCTCTAATTATCATTAACTTTTATTTCTGATTTAATGAATAGATATATATTTCCTGATATATATAGGATCCATGGGTCCTTCAAATAAAATTGAAAACATGCATAGTATATACAAAATTGTCTAATTTAATCAGGTTTATGAGGCATATATTTATTATATCTCTACAAATCAACTTGGTAATGTGAGATATGCTAAAGCAACATAGCAAAAAGCAACAGGAAAGGAAAAATATTAGCTGTAAAACAAAAAATTGAGAGAGATTAAAACACAGAAGCAGACTTTAAAATTTTAAATTATGTTTTTTCTTTTCAAGAAATCCACCCATGCCAGGTCTCTTGCATGAATCTCTCTCCCTTTCTTTCTTCAAATTCTATCTTTAAAAACTTTGCTGGTCACTCTGAAATTCCTTTCAGTAGTGAGTCAAAGATCTCATGAGGATTTCATCACACCCCACCTGGCAACACCTTTGGCACCTGCACACAGTGCACGAGAAGCTCAGTTATTGCTATCACCACAATTAATATTGGACTTCTGGCAAGATGGTGGCAGGATACGTCAGACTCTGAGAGTCTCCACAAAAGCAAGTGTACATAAACACTCTCTGCGTGAGTAGGCATGTGCTGGTGGGTGAGTGAAAGTCTCTCTGAGGGGAGACTCAGGTTCATGGATCCACCTCTGGAGGTGACTGCAACACCTCACCACCCTGAGATTGGAGCTGGGATGCAGGAATGTCTGCTGTTCAGTGGACACTCCTGAGAAGAGTCTGCCAAATCTAGCGGATTCTTATTGCCTGGCATCTGACCCACACCATCACCTGTTATAACAAATTGGCTGGAGCTCCAGATGTGAACAGTGGAGAGAGAAGATCAGGGAGAGCTGAAGAGAAGCCGCATCCCCAGTGGGGAAACATATACTGCAACTATTTTCTCTGTCCCAAGACCAAGCAGAGACCTGCATTGCCCCACCCAGCTCTGCCCAACCTCCATCATGAGACCAAAGGAAATCTCATCAAACTGGGAGAGACAGAAGCCCCTCCCCCACATTGGACCAGACACAGAGAGGCCAGATTTGAGTGGCAAACTTGACAGGTAGCCGTAAGTCAAGTGAGTCCAAATCTGATCCACCATCTTCCACAGTAGTCCTGGGGCATCTGACCCAAGCTGACAGCAACCCTATCAGCCTGCACTGAGAGCAGATGAGAGGGGCTAGATATCAGAGCTGAAAGGAAGTTGTCCCTTGGTTTTTTTGTTTTGGTTTGGTTTTGGTCTGTTTTGCTCATTTTTGTTTCTTTTTTGTTTTAGTTTCTTTTCTCTCTTTTTCTTTCTGTTTTTGATAATGTTTTCATACTTGCTTTGCTTCTGTTATTTTATTGATTTTTTTTCCTTTAGACTTCCTATTTGTGTATGGGAAGAGTACATCAATAAAGAGGTTTTTGTTCATTTGTGTGTTTGTATGATTACCTGTATGCTTTAGCTTTTTTTTACTCTTTTCTTTCTTTGTGTCTCTTTTCATTTGTTAGTTGGTAAATTTGTCTGCTTCCCCTCTTACTCTTCTCTCTCTCCACCTACCTCTTGCCCCCCTTCCCTTTTCCATTCTTTTCCTGTTTCTTACCTCATTGTGCTTTCACGGAGAAAACCTATACACTCACTGCATAGACAGATTGTAAGGCAGTGGGAAGTGTGTTTCAGGGTGCCCACACTCCTGTCAGTGGATACTAGGATCAGCAGATAGATTCTGAATCACAGCTTCCCCCTCAATTAAAGCTCAAAATTGCAAAAAGTATAGCCCTCAACCCACAGTCCATCTTCATAATTGAACAAAGCCACAGGATCCACATAAGCAAGAATAGGAGACTGAGCAAACAAAAGTAAAAGCAACCCACCCATGCCTGAACAACAGAATTAAAGAGAAGGGGGAAAAAGCAGTGTGTGTGGGGGGGGGGGATCCACACAAATGAAGAAAAAAACAAAAGAAGAACTAGGTCTCGCATTAGCTTATGGGAGGTCAGACACTGAGAAAACAGACTGCAGAATACAAACAATGAAGCTCCCAGAATGACTGGTTTCAAGCTACAAACCCAGATATCAAGACATTAATAGAGATAATAAAGAGAACTGAGGAGAGACAAGAGGAAAGAATGAAGGAGTTGATAACTGAGATAGCAGCAATAAAGAATACTGTGAAAGAAATAAATAACAAACTGATAAGCAGGGAAAGCAGAATTATCCAAGCAAAAGAAAGAATTTCAGAGTTTAAGGACCAAAATATAGAACTAACCCAAATAGTCAAAAACATACAAATGAAGCATAAAAAGAACAAAACCTTCAAGAGATAAGCGATTATTTCAAGAGGCTGAAAGCAAGTAATTGGATTTTCTGAAGCAGAAAGAGAGACAGAGACCACCCTGGAACAGACATTCCATGAAATTATTCAACAAAACTTCCCTCACCTCATCAGGGATGTGATCATTCAAACACAAGAGATTCAGAGAAACCCTGGGAAATAACACATGAGAAGACCAATTCCTAGACACATAGTAGATCACCTAAACAAAGTAGGTATAAAAGAAAAAATTCTAAAGGCAGCAAGAGAAAAAGGCCAGACTATCTACCAGCAGATTTATCTACAGAAAAAGGTTAGATTAGCAGCAGATTTATCTACAGAAACACTTCAGGTTAGGAGAGCTTGGAGCCCAATCTTCAAAATTCTCAAAGCTAAACAATTTCAACCAGAATAACCTACCCAGCTAAGCTAAGCTTCATCATGATGAAGAATTAAACTCTTTCCTAGAAATTCAATCCCTTTGAACTTATGCTGCCTCCAGACCAGCTCTACAAGAAATAGTTAAGAAAGTATTAAACACAGAGGAAGGGAAAAAAAGAATGACAATGTTCTTCACAAGAGTGTAAGAAAAAGATTGAAAACACATATGAATCAACCCAAAAAATCAAAAGAAAGACAAAAACAAACAGGAACACCAACAACTCTATAAGAACCTCGTGACAGGGATAAACCCTCACATTTTAATAATTAGCCAGAATTGAATGGACTAAATGCACCACTGAAAAGACATAGAATGGAAAAATGGATGAAATATCATGAGGCAACAATATATTGTCTCCAAGAGACTCTTCTCACCAGAAAGGACACTCACAGGCTCAAAGTAAGAGGATGAGAAACAAAATTTCACTTGAATGGAATACAAAAACTCAGGAGTTGCAAACTTAACATCAGACAAAACACATTTTAAGCTCTGAAAAATAAAAAAAAATACAGAAGGTTACTTCATAATGAAAAAGCTTCAATCCATCAACAAGAAATTTCCATCCTAAACATATATGCACCCAACATAGGAGCACCAACTTTCATGAAGCAATTTCTAGACAAACTTAAAAAAGATACTGACTCCAACACTATCATAGCTGGGGACTTTAATACCCTACTCACAACCCTAGACAGATATCAATACAAAAATCAGCAAGGAGATCTGGAACCTCAATGTGACACTTGACCAAATGAACTTAATTGATATCTACAGAACACTCCAACCAACGACCACAGAATATACATTCTACTTGTCAACACATGGAAGATACTCTAAGATCAACCACATCCTCCTTAAATCAAGCATAAACAAATTTCATAAGATTGAAATTCTGGAGAGGGTGTGGTGAAAAGGGAACACTTCTACACTGTTGGTGGGAGTGCACACTAGCACAACCTCTGTGGAAAACAGTATGGCGATTCCTAAAAGTTCTAAATATTGACCTCCCATATGACCCCGCAACCCCCCTACTGGAAATATACCCTGAAGAACTCAAATCATTCTATAAAAAAGATACCTGCACACGTATGTTTATCACAGCATTGTTCACAATAGCAAGAACCGGGAAGCAACCATGCTGTCCAACAAAAGAGGATTGGATTTAAAAACTGTGGTACATACACACAATAGAATGCTATGCAGCCATAAAAAAGAACAAAATCATGAATTTTGCAGCAACCTGGATGGAACTAGAGTCTATAATATTGAGTGACCTCTCACAGAAACAAAGATCTGAGTATCACATGTTCTCACTCATATAGTGGATGGACCTTGAACATCCAATGTAATACTATAAGAAAATGACTGACAGTGTTGGGAAACTATGGGGGGGAGGGGAAGGGAGATGGTATTAATGGTAGTAAATATCTGTCTGGGGATGGGGAGACACCTCTTATCAACAAGGGTGCCTGAACGAAGCATATTTGTATGCCTAACCTTTAACTGTACCCCACAATATCATAATAAAAAATATTGATAATAAAAAGATACTTGGAAACAAATGAAAATGAAGAAACATCTTACCAAAACCTGTGGGATGCTATGAAAGCAGTAAGAGGGGATTCATATCATTACAAACAAACATGAAGAAAATGGAAAGACCGCAAGTTAACAGCCTAACAAGTCACCTAAGGAAGCAGGTAAAGTAAGACCAAGACCACCAAAACCCAAACTTCAGCAGAAGAATCCAGATCATCAACATAAAAGCCCAAATTCAGGACATAGAAGACAAAAGATAATACAAAAAAATCAATGAAACAAAAAGCTGGTTTTTAAAAGGATAAACAAGATTGATGGTCCCCTAGCTAGAATGACCAAGAAAAAGAGAGAAAAAGCCCAAATAAACTCAAACAGAAACACAAAAGATGAAGTCACAACTGACCCTAAAGAAATACAAACGATTATCAGAGACTACTATGTACACTTGTATGGAAACAAACTTGAAAACCTAAAGGAAATGGAGGAATTTCTGACATTACCACAACCTCCCCAAGTTGAAACAAGAAGAAATCGAGACCCTAAATAGACCAAGAACAATTCAGGAAATCGACGATGTCATAAGAAAACTACTGCTACAAAAAAGCCCTGGGTCATATGTCTTTCCAGCAGAATTCTACAAAACATACAAGAATGGACTGATACCCACCCTATTGAAAGTATTACAGGAAATTGAGAAAGATGGAACTCTCCCCAAATCATTTTATGAAGTGAACATCACATTGATACCCAAGTCAGGTAAAGATCCAACAAAGAAAGAGAGCTACTGGCCAATATCCTTTATGAACATAGATGCTAAAATTCTCAACAAGATCTTAGCAAAACAGAGTCAACAATGCACCTAAAAAATCATCCACCACGAACAAGGAGGCTTCATCCCTGGGATACAGGGCTGGTTCAACATACATGAGACCATAAACGTAATTGAATACATCAACACTCGTAAAAACAAAAACCACATAATTATATCATTAGATGCAGAAAAAACTTTTGATAAAATCCAACACCCCCTCTAGATAAAAAACCCTCAAACATTCTATGCATATATGGAACATACCTCAAAATAGTAACAGCCATCTACTAGAAACACATTCAGCATACTGCTAAACAGACAGAAATAAAACCATTTCCCCTGAAATTTGGAACAAAACACAGATGCACACTCTCACCTCTCTTGTTTAACATAGTCTTGGAAGACCTAGCTAGAACAATCAAACAAAAGAAGGAGATAAGGGGTATTCATACAGGAAAAGAGGAAGTCAAGTTATCCTTCTTCACAGATGATATGATTCTACACCACGAAAATACAAGAGAATTTGTCAAAAACCTCCTTGCACTGATAAAGGACTTTGGCAAAGTCTCAGCACATAAAATAAACATGCAAAAGACAATTGCATTTCTATACACCAATAATAAACAAACAGATGCCTAAATAAAAGGCACAGTTCCATTCACAATAGGCACAAGAAAAACAAAAAATGAAATACCTTGGCATCTTCCTAACCAGAGTTGTGAAAGACCTTTACAATGAAAACTACAAAACACTGCTCGAAGAAATCAAAGATGATACAAAGAAGTAGAAAAATATTCCATGCTCGTGGATCAGAAGAAACAACATTGTTAAGATGTCCATCCTACCTAAAGCAATCTACAAATTTAACACTATACTCATTAAATTATCAGTATCATTCTTCTCAGACCTGGAAATGACAATACAGAAATTCCTATGGAAACATAAACGACCATGAATAGCCAAGCCAATACTCAGCAAAAAAACAAAACAAAACAAAACAACAAAGCAGGAGGTATCACACTCCCAGACTTTAAGCTTTATTATAAAGCTACGATAATCAAAACAGCCTGGTATTTGTACAAGAACAGGCATATAGACCAATGGAATAGAATTGAGATTCCAGGAGCAAAACTTCAATTTCTGAACCAACAAATCTTCGACAAAGCCTCCACCACCAACCACTGGGGAGAGAAGAACCTATTCAGTAAACGGTGCTGTGAAAACTGACTGACCACATGCAAAAGACTAAAACAAGACCACTACCTAACCCCCTACACACACAAAAATCCACTCTAAATGGATCAGATACCTAAACGTAAAATCTCAAACTATAAGAACCTTAGAAAATACAGGAGACACCCTCATGGAAATTGGAACTGGAAACCAATTCCTGATCAAAACCCCAAGTGTCCATGCCATAAGAGATAAGATAGACAAATGAGACCACATTAAACTGACAAACTTCTGCAAAACCAAAGAAACCATCAAGAGAGCAGGGAGACAGTTCATATATTGGGGAAAAAATATTTACCAACTGTATGTCTGACAAAGGCCTAACATCTAGGATTTACAAGGTACTCAAATGTGCTGAAAAGACAAAAACAAATAGCCCCATTATAAAGTGGAAAAAAGATATGAATAGACAGTTCTCAAAAGAAGATATATGAGCAGCCAACACAAGAAAAAATGCTCAGCCTCACGAGTCATCAAAAAAATGCAAATTAAAACTACACTGAGATACCACCTAACTCCAGTCAGGATGGCCATCATCAATAACTCAAAAAATAGCAGATGCTGGATAGGATGTTGCAAAAAGGGAACACTTTTTCACTTTTGGTGGGAGTGTAAACTAGTACAGCCTCTATAGAAAACAGGGTGGCAAATCCTAAAAGTTCTGAAAATTGACCTTCCATATGACCCCGTAATCCCCATACTGGGAATATGCCCAGAATAACTCAAATCACTCTATAAAAAAAGATAACTGCACATGTGTGTTTATTATAGCATTGTTCACAACACCAAGAACATGGTACCAGCTGTGCTGCCCATCAAAAAAAGACTGGATTTTTAAAAATGTGATACATATACACAATGGAATATTTCTCATTCATAAAGAAGAACAAAATCATGAACTTCGCAGCAACCTGGTTGGACTTAGAGTCTATAACACTGGGTAATCTTTCACAAAAACAAAGAGCTGGATATCACATGTTCTCACTCAAGCAGACCTTGAACAACTATCGTAATACTATAAGAAAAGGATTGACAGTAGTTGGAAACTGCGGGAGTGGTGGGGAATGGGGAGGTAGGACTGGCAGTAGTGGGAATCTGTCTGGGGAAGGAGAGGCACACCTCATCAACAAGGGTACAAGTACCTGCATAATGAATATTTGCATACTTAACCCTGAATTGTATCCCATATCTTAAAATAAGAATTCCAAAAGTTAAAAAAAAAAAGCAAATTTAAGTTACTTTGGAAGTAGTAATGACAGAGGCAATTTTTATGTACAAAGTGGTAAATAATGAAAATTAGAAATATTATAAGCTCTTCTGGATAAAAAGAAAGAAGACAGAAATGAAACTGAATAAGGACCCTTACAATATGCATAAATTAATTCAAAATGTATAACCTAAATATGAAGCCTTAAATTATAACACTTCTAATGGAATATATAGAAAGAGTAAATTATGTCTTTTTAGGTAAAAGCTTTTTAGAACACAAAGCATAAATATAAGGAAAGGTTGACTTAAAATCTACAGAAAAATTAAAAATTTTTGTTCTTCCAGAGTCACTGGTAAGGAAATAGAAAGACACATGATTGACTGGGAGGACACACTCACATTAGGGACTTATCCAGAATATATAAAGAACACCTTTATGATAATAAGGCATACAACCTTGTTTAAAAAACAGTGAGAATATTTTATCAGATATATTAATTTAAAAATGTATACAAATGGCCAATTAGCAAATGAAAAGATGCTCAATATCATTAACCATCAGGGAACTGCAAATTAAAGTGACTATATTAAACCACTAAAGCTCAATTAAAATAGCTAAAAGTTGATCATATCACATGTTGATGAGGATGCAGAGCAATAGAAACTCCTCTATAATTCAAGTGAGATTAAATAAGGTAATTTGGAAAACAGTTTGGCAGTTTGCAAAAATGTTTACATAACACCCACCATAAACCCCAGCCATTTCAATAGTAATCGTCTACCCCACGATAAACCAAAATATATAAATATATTAAATTAAATGTCAAAAATAAGTTAAGGTATATGCCCACCGATGTTTATAGAAGGTTTATTTGGAACAGGTCAAAATCAAAGGAACACTAATATGCAACAAGTGAATGAGTAAACTAAATGTAGAATAATTATATAGCAACTTACTGGAAAAAAAGAAACAAGCTACTGATATATTTAGCAAAATTGATGAATCTCAAAAGCATTTTTTTAAGTGAAAGAAGCCAGAGGAAAACAAAATTCTTCATGATTTGACTGATACAAAATTTTAGTAAATATAAAATAGATTATAGTAACAGAAAACATACCAATTGTTGCTTGTGGTTGAAAATAGTAAAATAGAATAAAAGCTTTTAGGAATAGTCACCTTGTTCAATATCTTTAATAGTGAAAACAAATAGAAAATTATGAAATACATATTTTAAATATGTACACTTTGTGGGACATGGATAATTATTGATATACTATTCAAGACAAATATTAAGAAGTGATATGAAAGAGCATATACAAATTATAGTTTTCATACAAGTTTTCAAATAACTAATAGAATGTAGGAAATATTTTAGTTCATGAGTAAATATTTGAAAATGAAAATCATGTTCTTATAACAACTTATGAATAATTGCTTAATAATATTATATACATATAATTATTATAAATTTTTATATCATATATTACAAAATACTACACCATATAATATAGTTTTATAGAAAATATTTTGGTAGCTTAGGAATAAAATAATCATTTATTGATTATAGTGGGCACTTATATTTACTGAGTGCTCACCATGTGCTTTCTTTTCTTTTTTTTTTTTTTTTTTTTTGAGTTGGAGTCTCACTCTGTCTCCCAGACTGGAGTGCAGTGGCCGCCCCGGCCACCGCAGCCTCGACCTCCTGGGCTCCAGCGATTCTTCCACCTCAGCCTTCCGAGTAGCCGGAATTACAGGCGCGCGCTACCAGGCCCAGCTGATTTTTTTTTTTTAATTTTATTGTAGAGATGAGGTCTCGCCTGCCCAGGCAGGTCTCGAACCCGCGGGCTCAGGCAATCCACTCACCTCAGCCTCCCAAGGGCGCGAGATTACAGGCTGAGCCACCGAGCCCGGTTTACCATGTGCTTTCAAATTAAAAAAATACATTTCAAACTTGCACTTACTATATTAAAGCAGTTTTATAAAAACTTACATGTACACTAATATTTATAGTCACAAAATATACTTCAAATTATTAATCACAATAATTACTAGGTGGGTCATATGGATTTTTTAATTCTTTTTACTTTTTATAACTTAACAATTCTGATGAACTTAGATATTTCTATGTGATTGCAACAAACCTGTTTTCAAACTGCAGAGAAGACATAGAAAGTTAAAAAAGTAAAACTTCACAATCATTTTCTTCTAATATTATCAGGTTATACTAACACAAAACACAAAATCTGTGTATGTTTGTGTGTGCCTGAACAGGATGAGCAGAGAATAACATAAAATGGAAATTGGGTACTGGTAAAATATAGCAAGCTCAATCTTCCTTATCAATTGAGAAGACAAAAAATATTTTCCTTCAAGACTTGCACAGAGAAATACATGTCAAATATAGTATTGAAAAATCTTAATGAAATTAAAAGTATAACAAAAGTAACCTAAGCATTATCCAAATAATAAGTCAATAAGTACTTGCAATACATATGCTTATAAATAATGTGAAATTACAAAAAATAAGGATTCCAAGGAAAAGAAAAAAATGAGAAAGCAGACAGAAGCATAAATAAATGTCCAAGGAAAAAGAGCACATATATGGTGTAGTCTCTGATTTTTCCTCCTGATCATAGACATTTTTAAAGAAACTCACATTTTGCTTTAAAAATCCATGCCCATTTTGAATTTTATACCTAGGTTTGTGTCAATATAGTTTTATTTTAATATCTTCCCAAAGATATCTCAATGTCCTCTCACAGAGACATTTACTAAAGTTTTAATCAATATTTTGCTGGCATAATAAGATTGCAAGAAAATATTCATGGCATATCAATATAGTTTCAAAAGTTGCAAAGCATTATGTTTAATAAATGACAGTTACTTAAGGTACACACACAGGAAGGTATCTAATACCACAAATGTAACTACAAACTACTGATAATATGTATTTTAGATTGGTGCTATGCTCAAAAGGTTTAATTTTCTTTTGGAATTCTCTATGACTAAAAGTTAATATTGAATATGTATTATTTTGGAATTAGGAAAAAAATAAATAATGTAAACATTGTGAACTTTTATTAAGGAAATCAGAAGTACACTCATTGAACAACTGGAAGAGAAAAAATATTTTGTGATAGCCATTGCTGTCTCTGCTGACCTCATGATTATGTTTTTCACTAGAAGAAAATTAATTTCAAATAAAACAATTATATTACAAAAAATACAATAGAAATAAATTTAAAATAATAAAAAAGAAAACACATAAAGTATATATGTATTTTTCACTAAATGAGAAGAATTTTTTAATAATATAAAACATTTATAATAAAATTATTGGTTAATTTTGAACTAATTAGAAAAAAGTATTGAAATATCAATGCTATTTATCTAAATGTAGATATAATAAAGTATATTTAGTTTCTTGTGGTTGTTTTACTTACATTTATTTAATCTGAGATTTAAAATTAAATGTATTTTATATATTAAGTTCAAATTGTAGGTGTATTAAGTTCAGAGACTGTCATAAATCACAAAATACTGTCACTGTAAATGAATGTAATATAGTGCAGGCACAATAAAAAATATTGAAGGATTCCTTAAAAATCCAAAAATAGAAATAATCCCCAAATCCCATCTTTGAGTACAAATCCAAAAATACTAAATCAGGATTATGAGCATATGTCTACCCTCTCATAGTCATTGCAACAATATTCACAGTAGCCAAAATATGTTTCCAACCCAAATGTCTAGCAAAAGATAAACAGGTAAATAAAATGGAGCTTACACATCCCATGGAATATTATTCAGCCTTAAAAAGAAGAAATTCTTACCACTTGTGACAACGTAAATGAATCTGGGGGAAATTATGCTAAGTTAAATAAATCAATCACACGAGGACGCATACTATGTCATGTCTCTTATATGAGGCATTTAAAATAGTCAAAGGTATAGAAGTAGATAATAGATGATTTTGCAGGAGGTATAAACAGAAGGAAATTGGGAATTGTTTAATGTGCATAAATATACAGTTTTATATTAGGGATATGTTTCGGAGAGCTGCTATGTAACACAGTGCATACAGTTAGCAATAAGTTCTGTGTACTAAAGCATTTAAAAAGCTGAATTTCATGTTAAACATTCCTATTACAAAACAAAAAAAAACCCCACAAACAATAACAATAATAGAAATTCAGTAAAACTGTTAGAGGTAATGCATATGTTTATTACTTGGAGAGTGGTATTAGTAACATAAATTTATGCATATGTGCAAACACTCTGATTAATTGTATGCAGTTTTGTATATCAATTATGCCTCAGTACAGGTGGGGGAGATAATTTTAGTTTTAAGGTGGATTTAAAAGTTCTAAAGAACAAAATTGAAAAGTAAGAAAAATAAATTTGGTAATCATAAAGACTTAAATTCCATAAAAATGCCTTGTGTGATTGTTTTACAAGTGATTTTTAAACTTTTGTGTAATTTCATAATCGTAATTGCTATCCTTTCATTTCCGAATTAGGACTACCGTGAGCTTATTTTGTATAGTGGGTTTAGTGACAATGATTTCTGTCAGTATTTGCTTCTCAGGGAAAGACTAACCCTTCTTCATTTATGAAGGTTGATCTTGTTGGATATAGTCTACTTGCTAACTTTTTTTTTTTAACATTTTGAAAATATCATCCTATTTTCTTCTGGTCTGTGAGGTTTCTGCTGAGAATTTTACATTTGGTCTGATAGTTTTCCTTTTGAGGTGACTACATGCTTTTGTCTTGCTGTTTGTAGAATTCTCTACTTTGACTTCAGACATTCTGATTATAACATGCGATAATAAAAATATTCTTGCATTGTATTTAATAATACACGATGATTATGAGAAAAGTAAGTTCTAACATTTTGTTACACTGCAAGGTAAATGTGTTTAACAATTAATTTAGTTTATATTGTCAAAAAGTTAAAAAAGATTATTCTGAATGTTCATAATGCAAAGAAATTTTAAGGTGATGGATATGTTAATTACCCTGGTTTCATCATGACACAATGTATGTATGTATCAAAATATCACTCTGTATCACATAAATATGTAGTTATGTGTCAAATAAAATAAAAGGGAACAATAAAAATTAATACTATACTATTCCATGGATACTATAGGTATCTCTTCAAAGAATATATTCTCAATTCTTCAGTCCTGCATTTTATAACATTACTGTGATTCCTTTTAGTTATTCATAATTTATGCATATTTTAATTAATTAACTTTTTTTTAGTTGAAGTCTCACTCTGTCACCCAGGCTGGAGTGCAGTGGTATGTTCACGGTCACCCTAGCATGGACCTACTGGGCTCCTGCAATCCTTTCACCTCAGCCTTTCAAGTAGCAGGAACTACAGGTGTGCACTACCACATCTGGCTAATTTTTTATTTATTGTAGAGACAAGGTCTCGCCAAGTTGCCCAGGCTGGTCTCAAACCCGCGGGCTCAGGCAATCCATTTGCTTCAGTCTCCCAAAGTGCTAGGATTACAGGCTGAGCCACCGAGCCCAGCTGAATAATTTTAATATCATTATTTTGAATAGACATCTATCAGCTCAATAAAGAATGAGAAAAATAAAACATTTTTATTTTACCTTAAAAAATACATTTCTGAGAAGGGCATCGACATATCTGAGAATCTCAGAGTCCACTCACTAGAGTTAATAGTGGGAGACGTATCTGTCAATATTAGGGATATGAGATTTCAAAGATATAATAAGGATAATGAGATTCCAGAACATCTGAACACAGACAGTGACGGCCTTTAGAAGTAGGATAGATTTCAGTAATGTAATGGCGAGTGAAAGCCACCAGGATCCCTGACTAATGGGTATGGATAGTGGGTAATAGATGCTGCTAGAAGCAAAATAGCTGGTCTTCCAACAAGAAAATTATATTTATCATACAGTAAAAACCAATGATATATTTTAATATTTTATATATATTTATATCTATACATTGCTATATCTATCTATACCTCAAAGAGTGGCTTATTTTTGTTTTTAAATTTTTTTAATTTTTTTTTTTAATTTTTGTTTTAAAGACAGCACAGTTGAGAGTTAGGTATACAAGTGGCCATTGTACAGGTAAATAATACTCATGTGAGAAATAGAAAATCCTCATAGTCCTTCATTGTATTGTGGTTTAAGAACCATATGTTTAAACAAACGCATGATCTTTAGCCTATTATAGTATATCAGAAGTAATGTTATATATCATTCTCAAATTATAAAAGAAGCATAAGGATGTTCCCTGTCACCAACTTGTTTCATTCACAGACATGGAACTTCCAAAACTCACTAAGATCATGGAAGATGATTGTGGACCACAGTACAGTTAACCAAGTATTAGCCCCAATTGAATCCTCTGTTTCAGGTGTGTTATCTTTACTAGAAGATATAGCATAACCTCTGAAATTTGACATGTGGTTATTAAAGGTAATTCAATATTTTATTTTTCATAGCTAAGGAGAAGCAAAAGTTCTCAGTGTTCAACTTGGATTTTTAGTAGTGAAGATCTACTGCCTTATTCCAAGTTTATGTTCAGCAGTCTGTCAGTGGGCTCAATTGTTTGCAACACTTGGGAATTTAAACTGCAAAATAAAGAGTATACTACCAAGAATGTAGCCATACCCTTAGAAGGACCATTTGTATGTTGGAGACAATGTATAGCCCATATAGAGAAGTTGCTCTAGTTTATCTGATAAATTAGAAAACTTTCCATTTTAAGTAGGCCCAGGGCAAAGAAGGGGACTGCTGCTTGTTCAGGCTTCAGTACTTCCAGTGTGCTGCGGAAGTCAACAGTCTGGCACACTTTTTGGCTCTCGTGGTATTTATAGTAGTTCTGAACTTTGGATGAAGTCTCTGTTAAACCACAAATGAGAAATTTATGGCACAGCCCCCATGATTCCTGTGACAGAGAATTATTTCTGTTCATAAGGAGATTCTGGTATGTTATTAGCCAATGAGTATCTCATCATGTGATATTAAGTGATACATGACTGGAAGAGCTGAATATTACTAGATACTCAAGCAGAGAATTGCAAAAATAATCTATTGTAGGATGGAAATATTATAATCAATCACATTAAGTGTCCAGTAGATGACTGGATAAAAAATGTGGTATATATATATATATATATATATATTAGAATATTATTTTGTATTAAACAAAAAGATTAAATCCTGTCATCTGTAACAACATGGATGGAACTGGAAGTCATCATTATGTTAAATGAAATAAGCCAAGCAGAGAAAGACAGATATTGCCTTTTCTCATATATATGTAGAACCTAAAAAAAGTAATCTCAGAAGGGTGGTGAACAACACAATGGCTACCAGAGGCAGGGAAAAGTAACAGGAAGGAAAGGATTAGTAATAGTTGGTTAATAGATACAAAAATACAATTCAATAGAAGGAGTAAGATTTATTTCTCTGTAGCACAATAGGATAATTGTTGTTAATACTGACTTATTATATATTTCAAATTAACTAGAAGCATAGGCTTTGAATGTTCCCAACACAAAGTCATGACAAATGTGTGAGGTGGTAGATATCCCAACTATTCAGATTTTATTTAATGCTTATCAAAATATCACATGTACTCCATACCACCTTCTCTGTTTCATGGCTGTATCTCCTTCAGCATATATGTATGACGCCACAGGCTATTGCTCTTGCTAGCAGATAGAGATAGGTAAAAACTCTGTAAGGGCCATATCAATATTTTGGTGCAGAATGAAAAAGAATAACTATCACTATATAGCTCAAATTAGTGGTATCTCTGAAAGACAGTAATGAGAGCAAACATATTTTGAGGGGGCATACATTTGAAAATTATACACTTTTTGGAAGAAAATGTGCTTGGAAATAAGGACTTCTGGAAGTGGTGAATAGACTGACTCAATCATCAACGCTTTAGATGAAAAACACTGAAAGATCAAAGACAAGATGGCTAGGGAAAATATCATGTAGGTGGACTTATAAGAGCTAAAACAAAGTGTGCAGATTTTTGTTTCTCATGCCAATACCCACTAGATGACGCCTACTTTATAGGAGGTGCTTAATCATCAGGTGTACAAAATGACTTTTCCAGTGAAAGTCAGTCTTCACCCACTCCAGTGTGTGCACAATGGGTTCACAAAAAAATAATAATTATGGCAGAAAAGGAGACTACACATTGTCTCAACACCATTTGTCTCCCTCTTAGCAAAGATGCATTGGCAGCAGAGGGCAATGCTGAATCTTCAAACTTGTATCACTTCTTGAGCAGATCAACAAGGTACTTGGTGGAAAGGTATTATATCTGAATACTTCCCAGTGGAGATGTTAATCATTTGTCCTGACTGGAATTAGTGTGTGTTATGGCTATGGATTTTCCTTTTCTGGACATTTGATCTATTAGGACCACCTTTAGAATATCATAGATTGTTTGATTTACCAAACTGAGATCTGGCAGAACATCACCTCAGAACAAAAGGCTAACAGTGTGGCAAAGAAGATACAAGACCACACCCTGGACCAAAGGATCTACCTGCCCTATTATATTTCACTCAGAAGCTACTTTTATGATATGTCATTGGGGTGCATTTTTAAGAATTAGGTAAAATTCTCATTTGGGTTCAATATCTAGGAAGATTAGGGTGTTGTTCAAAATACAGTATCTTTGCTAAAGTAATACTCTTATTTGCTGCTGAGAGAGAGAATCACTGGGTTGAAGAACCAAGCAGTGAAAATATAATTGGTCGTTCTCACAAGAACCATAGTAACTGATTGGAAATGTGTGATTTCATTGCAGCTTAGTTCATGGAATTTTAGAGGTCCCAGTAACTAGACGTGGGGTGGTTGCCTCTCCATGATACATAAGGTAGAACTCAAAGAACCTACATCTGAATCTAGGATTGATAACTGATCATTTGGGGATCCTTATGGTATAATAATCAGGAAAATACAGGAGTTATAATGGTATCAGAGGTAGTCAGCTCTAGTTATCTTGAAGGTCTAGAATTGTTAACACAAATGAAGGCAGGAATAAGTATGTCTGAGATTCAAAGGAGTCACTGGAACAGTTCTTGTTGTACCAAGAACTGTTGGTACAACAACTACATCCTGGTAGGGACATGGCATACAGGAGTCTCAGACACTCCTCAGCAAAATGTCTAGGTGACCTAACCAAATAAGCAACTTAGATGAGCAGGCATGCCAGCTAATGTTCTAGAACTGGGAGTAGCAAACAAATGATTATAATCAAATCTTACCTAACACCAAGTATGAGCAGAGAATGTCACTTTTCCTACTGTCTTTGTTAATATTATTTTGTTAAAAATCATAATCAGACATCAAATTGTAGAATTAATAAAACTATATTGTTGATTGACTGTGTGGTGCAAGTGGAGCTGAGTGATGGGGGGTGATATCTCCAACAGATGCCATCGGTGTTTCCACTCATCTTCTGCTGGCCAGCTTCAGTGTCGCTTTGCCAGGGGTCATTTTCTAGCTGTAGGTATGATTCTTGCCCATCAAACGATGACAGACTGAATGTGCAGGAATTTAATTATCCAGGAACAACCTTCAGTTAGTTAAATTCTGGAGTTGGTGGATCAGTGTCCCAAATTCCTTAGGTACTATCCTGAATATGTTGTGCACAGCTTCAGAGTCCCCAGTTATCCATAACAATAAGCAATATTAATAGTTTTTGCTAGATAATTTATTGCCCTTATCTCTCTTTTTTGATTGCTTACTGTGCTTTCTAAGATAATTGCCCAAAGAGAAACCATGCACCTACTTACTTCTTTTATGGGCTGTTTTTGCAAGAAACTAAGTTATGACATGACCTTTTTGTTAAAAATAAATAAATAAAATTTGAGCTTATATTGATATTTTAACACAGGTTATAGTCTGTTACCCCATATGGATATAGAGGCTTTGGTCTAAAATATATTAAAGAGTGAATGACGAAATCACCCAAAATAGCTATAATGATCGACAGATTGTATAGTGGCAAACCTACAGTCTTCCAAAAATAAAAAAAGTAAAAATTTTAAAAAGGAAAATTATTGTGCAATTCTGAAAGGATCCACGTTTATGTATATGTATTTGTCTGTGAGTTTACATACATAAGGTAAAAAACTTATTTTTTATATTTTATTTTATTTTAGTTACATATTTTACAGCTATACAAAAATCATGTAGCCATTATAACTTGACTCAACTAGTTATGTCTGAAAACTTCAAATTTATGTTAGTTAATTAATATGAATAATACATGTGATTATATATTCCATGAAATGCAAAATAGATCAAGATCAGATTTTTAGTGTCCAGTCACAATATTATTGCTGTATAAGTAGTGATGTGTTTTCCCAGTCAATATTTACAAAAAAAATCTAAGCGATACTAATTTCTCATCATACCCTTGGGGGTGCATTGACTTACATATATTGAAGTTTTCAGTAAGTATAGGTCACTTATTTAAGATTTCTAGCAATGTTTATAACAAATCAGTTGTATTATTACACAATGTAAGATTTTCTTAATAATATAAAGTTTGTCATAGTGTTAAAACAGCACATTTTTAATAAAAGTTTCTGTTTGAAATATAAAGCAAATACACACTCATGCATTCTAACATTCCATTATATTTCATTATATGTTTAAAAATAATATTCCCTCCCATTTTAAAAAGCAAACACAATAATTTAGGAGTAAAGAACTGGGCCTTGCATGCTGGTTCATATCTGGTATCCCATCACTTTAGGAAAACAAGTGAAAGGGTCTCATGAGTCCAGGAATTCAAGACCAACCTGGGCATCGTAGCAAGATCTGACCTCAACAAGGAGAACAACAACAAAAAGTAAAAATATCAACTGGGTTTGGTCGTGTTCTTTAAAGTCCCAGCTACTTGGGAGGCCAAAGTGAGAGGATCTCGAGTCCATGAATTTGAGGCTGCAATGAGATATGATCATGCCACTATGCTTCATCCTTGGCAATGGGTGGTGGGGGAGTGAGATCAAGAACCAAAGGAACATACTTTTACTTATCATTTAAGGTAATCTGAGAAAGTGAAACTTCTTATAATTATAGATGCATAGTAGCAAACTTCTTATAATCATAGGTGTATAGTAGCAATTTCCAAATGTGGGTATAGTAGCAATTTTCAAATGTGGGTATAGTATATTAAAAAAAATCTGAAACAGCATATAGGGATTTTTCAGACTATACTGAGGATGATAATTCAAAATATTCAGAGGTCAGAAGATGGTATAAGGATTATTTCTCTCATGATATTTCTTCCTTACACAATTTTCTGAAAGAAAATATGATGATCTCCATGCATATACTATAGAAAAATGAGACTGAGGAAGAGTAGTGTAGAATTATTATTATTATTATTTTAAGGACAGTCTTTCTCTGTCACCCAAACTGGAGTGCAGTGGCATTATCATAGCTTACTGCAGCATAGACCTCCTGGATTCAAATAACCCTTTTGCCTCAGTATCTCAAGTAGGCTGGAACTACAGGCATATACCACCATACCCAGATTTTATCTATCTATCTATCTATCTATCTATCTATCTATCTATCTATCTATCTATCTATGTATCTGTCTTTGTAGAGACAGGGTCTGATTTTTGCCCAGGGTAGTCTTGAACTCCAAATCCTCCTGCCTTGGCCTCCTAAAGTGCTGAAGTTATAGAGGTGAGCTACCACTCCCAGCCTGAACATTTCTAAATTTATGTTTTGTGAGTGTCTGATCTTAGGAATTGAGAAATGGTAGAAGACATTTTCTGTTGCACATAGGCACTTTTGCATATAACTTTCAAGTAATTTTGATACTAATATTTATCATGAATAAAATGATGTAAATCCAAGCTGCTGAATTCAATCTAGGAGGAATCACCAGCAAACAACTATTTTAAGAACTATTCTTCGGATAAGATTCAGTAGGCGTCATCTAGCCTGGGATTAGTGTAGTGGAATAAGAAAAATGATCTGGCGAATCTGGTTCTCTCTCTCTCTCTCTCTCTCTCTCTCTCTCTCTCTCTCTCTCTCTCTCTCTCTCTCGTCTATTATGCTGATCAATAGGCATCTATCTCGTTTTAAGTGCCTGATGTTTAAAAGTTCTTACTTTGGTTAAACTACTATGAAGGGTTGAGAAGAACTGAAATAGGTTGCAAATTATTAAAATGGCAAAATATCATTCTTTAACAGAAGTTATTTAATAATCTTATAGTCAAAAAGGTAGCAAACAGTAGAGCTGAAAGTCAAAGTTCTGCCTGAATGCAATTTTCTTAATGTTTTTTTTCCACTACACAAACTATGACTGGATGTTGGTTTTCTAAGCATGGTTTTTCTCATAAAAATAGAATAAATAACACTTCTTACAAAAATCTAATCATTGTAGTGTTAGTTCCTGAGGAAAAAAAATTAAATGACTTTTAAACCCCCAAATTCCCCATCAGCAACCCCAAAGCATGCTAAACCATATAAGAAATATACACATGGGACAATCCCGTCATCATCAGTAAGCTACTATAGAATTTTGCCTCAAATCCCAGCACACTAGAATGAATCAATGAACCAAGAAAGACAAGGTTGCCTGGATACTTACACATGTTTGAAACCTAAAACAGAAACAGACTTTTTGACTTTTTTCTTTGTCCTAGCCCAAATATTACTTTTAAAAATATCACCATTATATTTACTGGGAATTGAGAATTCAAAAAAAAATGATATTGACATAGGATGAGAGGCCACAAGTTGGTAACCATCCAAGAGGGCAAGTGGGTTCTTGGTTTTATACAGGAAAGAATTCAAAAGTGAGCCACCAAAGAAAGTGAAAGTCCCTTTGTTTAAAGAAAAGAAAAACAGAGAGAATGCCACTCACTCTATTGGCTGAACAGTCCCTATATATTGCTGCAATTTCATTTGGAATATGAAAGTAAGTTTATTGAAATGACAAATTGCTGGCTACTCTACAGGTAGAGCAACCTGGGCTGGTCCATAGGAAGAACTGCAACCATACATCAGCAGTACTTTATTTTTATAGGCACCTCTGGATTATATGCCAAGCAAGGGGTGTGATATTTGTGGGTTTCCCAGGAAAAAGGTGGAGAGTTCTAAGAACTGAAGTTTCTCTGTTTGTTGCTATTAATGAACAGGGTTGGAACTGACATGGCACTGGAGAGAGTGATATTTAATATGCTAATGTATAACAATGGGCATATAATGGAGGGCAAGATTGGATGGCAGGCAAATTAGTCATTATCTTGGTTCCAGCTGCCTCTAACTTGTTCTTAACCACATCTTATTTTTCTTGTGGGGGCTCAGAAAACCAGCCCAAATACTGGAGAAATCGTCTCAGCCACCTTTTCTGAGAAGTTAGCTTTGTTGCTCTTCCTGGAAAACTAGTCCTGTTTAATTCCCATCTCAGTAGGAATTAAAGGTAAAGGAAGTGTGCTTATACTAAACTATTTGTGTCCTTATATAAGCTACATAAGTTTGTGATCTTCAGTTTTTTGTTTTTTGTTTTCATTTGTACATTCAGGAAACTGTAGAGGTTGAAAGAAATTGAGCATGAAAGACACTTAGTAAAGTGTTCAAAATAATATATGTTTTTAAAAAATAAACCTAGATTTGTTAATATTTTCATTAATTAGTAAACCAGCATTTCTCTCCTAAGAAAGAAATGGTGAAGTTTGTCTAAACTTCCTACCACGTGTCTTCTAGAAAGGGGCAACTCAAAAATACATGACTAGAGATACTTTTCCAGGTAAATTACACAGAACAAAGATAGCGGCTGATAGGATACAGCTTTAAATCATATGACGATATTCTAGGCAAGAAAATCTAAAAATAGTAAAGGATGTTGACCTGTGGTTTTGTTTATTGTTTTGTCATAGACAAGTCCGAGCAGCAGATATTCTCTCACATATCCTTAGTAAGGAAAGAGTCAAGGGAACTGAGGTTACGAAGATTAATTTTCCTCAATCATTATTCATCCTCTGGAATTCAGGGTATTCACTCAACTGAGGTCAAGGAAACTTGGTCTAACTCAACAATATTAGTGTTTAGTTAATTAGGATTAATATTGGATATAATATTAGAGTCAGTTATATTGCATTTAGGATTATATGATTAGTTCCATTATTCTTTTGAACCATTCACATTTAAAGATATTATTAATATAGTAGATTTTAATCTCCCTTGAATCTTTCCTATAATTTTCTTAACTTTTCTTTTTGTTCTTTGTTCCTTTTTTATTTTTATGATTACTTTATACTTTCTATTGACTTGCTATATATACCACTTCTTTCAACTTTTTTAAAGGTTTGCCTAGAGTTTACAATATACATTTTTAAATAATCTTAGTCTACTTTAAAATAATGTTAAGTCACTTTATTTGCAGTGAAACAAATTTATTAGATATTTCCAATACTTCTCTCCTATTCCTTGGACTGTTACTGTCATGTTTTTCACTTATGCATGTGATAGAAGCACACACAATATTGCTACATTTTTATTTTAAACAGTTTTTATTAGAAAAGTTGAAAGTAAGAAAACAAATTGCTTTACCTTCAACACTATTCTGTTTCCAAGGATCTTTATTTATTTGTGTAGCTCTCCATTTCTGACTTATATTCGTTTTTTTCTGAAAAGTTTCCTAAAATATTTATTGTAGAGTAAGTCTTCTGGCAATATATTACCAGTTTTTGTTTGTCTAAAAAAGCACAATGTTTACTTGTCTTAAAAACATTTCACTAGTTATGTAAATGTGGGCTGATACTTTAAAGATGTCATTACATTGCCTTCTTGCTTGCATGGGCTCTAATAAGCCTGCTATAATTATTATACTTGCTATCTGTTTATGTGTCTTTTTTTCTGCCTGTTTTCATGATGTTTTCTCTGTCTTTAATTTTCAGCAGTAGAAATATGATGTACAGTATAGCTAGGAAAGTTTTTGTGTTTCTGTGTTTTCTTTGTGGCAGTCTAGGGAAATATATTGTTTATTGTTCTCCAAGTTTCGTGGATTTCTGGTTTGTTGTTTTCTTCTGTTTTCTTTGTCCATCTAGGAATTTCATTGCCCTCACAATAGGTGGTTTGACCTTGATTCATAACTCTTTGATGTTGGTTCTTTTTAATTCATTCCATTTTACTCTCTATGTTTCATTTTGGGAAATTTCTATCGACCTATATTCAAGTTTACTTATTCTTTTCATGATCACATTCATTCTACTGATAATTCCACCAAGCACATTCTTCATCTCTTTAGTGTTTTTCATTTTTACTTTTCTATTGGATTTTTTTCATCCTCTATATCTTTGTTGGAGTTGTCAATCAGATTTTGAATACTATATAGCTTTTCTGTTGGAACCTTTTATATATAACGATATTTATTTTAAATACTCATATAATCTCAACCTCTGTATTATATCTGAATCTATTCTGATGATCTCTTTGTCTACTGAGACTGTGGTTATTTTTCATATGCTGCTTCATATATCTCTAAATACTTTATTCAAATGACATACATTACCACTACATAGGTCAGTAGAAACAGACTAATAGATTTTATGCCAGGAAATGAGGACATTTTTCCTTTGTCTAGATTTTTCATCGAGAGGTTAATGTTAATTTAGTTAACAGATGGTTTAAGTTTAAAATTAGTTGTTGCTATGATTATCCAAAATGCACCCACATTTTCAAATTCTTGTAGATCTGCCTCTTGTCTAAGTTAAAGTAAGGCTTACCAGATCAATCTCCAACAGATTTTGCATTCTACATCTTGCTTTGTGCCTCAGATTCAGTTCTGATAAAATCTTGTTCGTTTCTTGTTTTTCTGTCTGATATGACTTGTTATTTGAAGCCTCTTAGTTAGGTAGTGGAATAGAAGAGAAGTAAGTGATGAATGGTCTGATTGTTTTTTTTCTGATAGAGTCTTGAACCTGTACCATGTACGTGCATCTCGGAGGTATGACCTTCTCGGTTCTTCTGTCCTTCCCCTGGTCAGAGCTATGAACTCACTGTGTGATGCTGCTCCTCTTCTTAGAGTATATTTTCAGTTCCTTCCTGCTTCCCTCCACTTGTTAGCATAGTTGTTTACCTATGTCCTAAGATCCGCTGTGCTATTGCATGACCCATCACAGACTAAAAATTTTGTTTCATAGTTGAGATAGCAAATACAAATGTGGGCAGAGATTTTTGCCCTGCTTGCCAGACTGTTGTTCCCTTACTAAGTTCTGCACCATAATGAACACTTAGGGGTGTTTCAGATACTTTCTGAAGGTGCCTTGTGGAGTTTCTGTAGGAAAAGCCTGTACCATTGTACAGACTCCACCTATGTTCACACTGTTTTTCTAGTTGACACTCAGTCTTTTCTTAGATTATTGAGTTATTACTTGCTTTATGAATATAGCATTCCAATGAATTTTTTTAAAGGAATGCACTTGAAGGTAGTCAAGCTCTTTTTTGTTATAACTGTAGGACATACACACATATAACTCTCTATATCATGGTCTAGAAGCCAGAGATTTCATTAGTCTTTTGGAATATTAATGATTTGTTTATTCTATTGAACTATGCATATATGTTACTCTCTAACTGAACCAACATAGAGGAGTTAACAGATCAAAATTTCATTTACTGTTATTTAACAAAGCAAGACTACAATAAACTGGAAGACCTTTACAATTGGACATAAAATAATATTCTTATAGTTTAGAAGCTAGCAATCTAGTTAATTAAAATGTGGGTTACATTCTGCTTATATTTTAGATTGAGACATCATTCAATATTAAAAATCACTGAAATAAGAAGACTGAAATAAAAATAATATGTAGAGATTCAAAACTCATGAACTAAGAGAGAAGTTAGAGGCACAGCACATCTGGCTAAATCTGCTGTTGTACTTAAGCACGAAATTAAATTCTGAACTTTTAGGCAGGCAAAACAAACATCTAGACTGGTTATCAGGCTTTGAGTTCATGGGGATGATGCTGTGAGGAAAACAGCAGTGCAAAAAATGGGTTAAATGGTTTTTTTTCTGAGTCCATGATAATGATGACGTGAGGAGAACAGCAGGGTAAAAATGGGTTAAATATTTATTTTCTGAGGCTAGAGAAGATATCACTGATGAAAAGAGGTCAGAATGGACAATGATGAGCAGAACCATGAACACAAGATTCTGCTTTGAATACCACTTTGGTGTTGTAACAGATATATTTCCATCTCCAGGTTTTAGGTATACATTAGCAGTATACTAATTTTGAGAAAGAACCCATCCTATACTGTACATTGATAAAAGCTTAGACCTAGAGGGAAATTCTTGCTATTTGCACAGAAATGACTCCCTAATCTTACCTAAGAAAAGATCAATCCAATAAAGATGGATAACTTAGACACAATACACACTCAGGAAAGTGTCTTATTAATAAAAGTAAGATCTTTGAAAAATCCACAGAATCTTTGCTTTATTAAACTAGTACCTACAATTTCTGAAATAGGTTACTATCTGGTGTTACAAAGGGAATTCGAAATAAAAGAGTACTTTGGTAAAAAAGTACTATAAAACCTACACATGTAGTATATTTTATTTGTGCATGTATTTATATATTTAATCTTATGAAATAATGTGTGAGCACATTGTTATATAATTAAATTATAAATTAGGTAATTTTTCAAGATGATTTAGTATTAGTAAAAGATTACATACTTTGAATTTCTGGTTTGGCTAAACTGTCTGTGTATGTGTGTGTGTATGTGTCTTCTACAACTAAAATCAATATGCTTCAAACAGAAAAGTGTTCCAGATAATATAAGGTGTCCCGTATATACAGGGTCCGACAATTAAGTTTGCAAAATCATCCTAGAAAAACTGTTACATACCTCATTGCTGAATATTACTATGGTCACCTTTGAAGTACTCCCTTTGGAAAGTTATACACCATTGCCAGTGCCTAGAACACCCATCAAAGCAATTTTGGAACTCTTTATCTGAATTAGCCATCACAGCTGTCGACGTATTGCTCTTGATATCCTGAATGTCATCATAGTGTCTTCCGTTCACTATTTCCTTTTTTCAGGTAAAGGGAAAGGTCACCAGGAGCAAGATCAGGTGAGTAGGGAGGGTATTCAAATACAGTTATTTGTTTTATGGCTAAAATCTCCCTCATAAGCTGGTGCACTGTCATGATGCAAGAGCTCCTTTGAGGTCATTTTTGCACACACTTTTTTCATGCCAAGATTTTCAGTTAAGATTTTCCTCTTTCTCTGTCACAGTTTATTTGGTCTTCTATACTTCTCATAGTCATCTGATGATTTTGATGCACAATTTGATGAATTATTGCAATGTTTTTTTAAATCAATTCTGCTCATCACTGCCCATTCTGATCTCTCTTCATCAGTGATGCCTTCTCTAGCCTCAGAAAAAATCATTTAACCGATTTGTACACTGCTATTCTCCTCACGGCATCATCCCCATGAACTTGAACTAACACGTCCTTGATTTCACTTCCAATCTTGCCAGATTTTACAAGAAATTTAATGTTTGTTCATTGCTCTAATTCAAGCTCCAATATTCTCACAAAGGCACACAAAAACATGCGACAACAATAATGAACGCCACTCGGCAAGACATCACCACATGTTGTCGTGAACATAGCTGTGAGACACTGATATACAAAGGTTATTAACTTACTGAGTTATTTATACAGTGTCACCAGTGCAAGCACAGTGGCAATTTCGTGAACTTAGTTGCCATATATATATATGCCATATATATATATTTACATATATATATGTAAATCTAGAGGAGGAAGAGAAAGATTTAGCACCCACAAATAGAACATTATTATAAAGAATAACAGAAAAGTAGAAAGAAAAATGACAGGACACAAAAGGTCAATGAATATGGGTCTGATTTTGTCACTTGGCTGTGGGCGAGGAGAAAAAGCCAGACATTTTGAGAAAAATAAAAATAGGTGTAGCAATGAAACTGAAATTTAGGACAATGCAAAATATTGTGAGTTGTACCTTCAAGAAGATACAATATCAGGAATTTAAATGATCTCCACCTGTACATTTATTTAAAAATCAGGAAAATGAATTTATTAATAATTAGTAACTTGTAATTTGGTAAAACAGATATAACTGAACTCTTTGGCACAGCAATATTATGTTTTAGTGACAGGGGCTCAGTGTTTTGGTTAATATCATTTTCTGAATATAATGTTAGAATTTGGGCAAGAAAATATATTTCTTATTTATTTTCTATTGTTTCCACTTCTATTGTAAGAGATAAAGTTTGTTAGTTATCATTAGCAGTTCCTATTTATTTAAAGTTAACTCATAATTTGGAGATATAAATTTCTTATGTATATTAATAATAATCTTGGAAAATTCATAACGTGTTAAATATAACTCAAAATATAAAAACATCATTAATAATAAAATTTGATTTTTATAATGTTCATAATATAGCCCCATTTTCTGGAATATCTTAATTTATTTTAATATGTTTCACTTCCAACAATTGTTTTATGTCAACAGAGCAGACTTCCTTTCATAATTGAGTTTTAGAAATAAAACAATGTTTTCCCTCTGGTACTTTATTAAAAATTAAGTCTACATTTGATCTACACTTTCAATATTAAGAATTATAGTCATTTTATAATTTGCTTGATCATTACAAGTTGACACAGTTCATTTTATTTTGTAAAAATTAGTTCATAAGAACATCCATTTTATCTAACAGTGACTGGGGACAGCAATACTCCTTCAGGTTTTAATCAGTGTTTCTCACAATATCAAGAAAAAGATCTCTTCCTTTTGTATTTTTCAGCTGCCTAGTAAACACTTTCTCTTTTACAGTAATTGCTAACAAGATGTTTAATTTTTCCAGTTTTAGGAGTCTCTGTATCCAATGGTTAAGCACGTCAATAGAAATTGCATATTTTCTTTTACCTTATCATTAAGATATTGACATGTAGCTATTGGTTTATGACTTTGAATCTATATTTTCTCCTCAACTATGAAGAAAAATAGTCACATATTCACAGCCTTTAGTATTATTATGATCTATGGGTCATCACATTTAATGAAACTGCCATGATTAATGATACTATAATGGTTTAATTAAAATAAATGAGTAAAAAGTAGAAAAGATGAAATATTATATTAGTACATAAGTCATGGTCAGTTAAACAGATGAACTTGATACAAGCTAAAATGTTTATAATCTGAATAATTGACCTAACAAGAAATATGGCCATGATACAATATAATGTTTCCAAATATAACTACTATTTCAAAAAATATTTTCTCAACATCTACCCTGTACATTTCTGTACAATAAGTAAAATAGAGATGCTGTTATATGATAGAACTTTACATTACATTATATTATAAAATCTTCAATATTATATTATATTATGTAATAATCTGTAATTAAAATATAAAGATGTAAAAATGGATAAATACAATGATAACAAATATAAAGTGTTACGGGGCAAAATTATAGGCAGATTCTTGTCAACTAGCGAAAATAACAAAGACTTAGTGTTAGAGGCATGCAGTAATATTATTTGAGTGTTAAGATAGCAATGCTGAAATTATACAGGAGGCTAGAATAATTGAATATTAACATTTTTAATAAAATCTGATTACTTCCTTCAGGTATTCAAATATTTCAGAGCCCTCTCATATCTTGCCTTGAAGGTGGGGAAGAATATTAAGCTTTAAATACAAAATCACCTTCAGGAATAAAAAAGTTGTAAACTCACTGTACTTCCCACAAGTAGCAGCCCCATTGGTCTGGGTGAGAGCTACTAGAAAGAAATATATAGCCTTAAAATGTCTTTAAAGCATTATGACTACGTAGAATATATGTGATTGTGTGTATATGTGTGGCACATGTGTGTCCAATATACAACACAGGAAAGTCAAGTTTATTATATCAATAAACCAGTTTTCTTTAGGTCTGAATGGCATAGAAATTTCGAAGAAAAATAAGTGTTCTAATGTTTTTTTTTTTCCCGACTGCCTTCTTGTGTTTCTTTTCTGTCTCCTCTTTTCTTTCATCCCTTCATTGCTGAAGTGGGTTTTGACTGTGGTTTAAGGTAGAAAACATTCATTTTTAGAAAAGTTTAGAAGCATCTCCCTATGCATAGCAAACAATAACAGCAACCACAACATAAATAAACCAGTAAGAAGATAAGTAGGTAAATGGATATAAAGGCAGGCACACAGATATAGGTAGATATACGAGGGGGAACCCCCCAAAATGAAATTTATTTATAAAAAATTGTTTACTTATTCTTACATGTTTATACTTCAAAGCACTCTCTATTTGATACACTATACCCATCGAGATACTTTTTCCACGGATCAAAATAATTTTTGAACTTTTCACTTTTGATGCCTTTTAGTACTTCTGCCTTTTTTTGTTTCACCTCTTCAAGACTGGCAAAATGTTTCACTTTGAAGACGTTTATCATCCAAGGAAACAACAGCAACAAAAAGTCACTCTGGGTGAGATCAGATGAATAGGGAGGGTGGGGCACAGGAGTTTTGGGTCAAAAACTACAGAACATTCAGTGTGGTGTGGGCAGATGTTTTCATAAAGCACCCAACACGACATGAGTAAATGTATTGAAAGTATCTCCAAAAACAAACAAACAAAAAATTCACTGAAGCCGAATACAGCTTCTCACAACAACCCTGGCTGGTACACTGTTGCCGATGGATTCCTAGAACACTCGCCTAATGAGGGAAGCTTGTACTACAACGAACTCATCCTCCAAAAAGATAATTCCGGGGTCTTCTTCTCAAATAAACACACACACACACACACACACACACACACACATACACACATTTGTAAATGCACATACATATACTCACATAGTAAATGACCATAAGTTTTCTGGTCATATCACACTCCGCAAAAAAAAAAAAAATTAATTATCTGTACAGTGTTTTATACTCAAGTCATCCATCAATATATTTGTTTACTGAAGACATATATGATTGTCATTCTTCAAGATACTATAGATTCAGTAGTGACCAAAACAAAAAGTCTCAGGCTCAATGTTTCCAATAGACATTAAATGGAATTAAACAAATAAAAATATAAATATATCAAGTAGCCACAAATACTATGAAGACAAATGAAACAAGGTAGAAGGTAAAGAATACCTTAATACTATTTTAGATGAGGATGTCAGAGAATGCCTCATTAGAACAATGAGATTTGAGAAAAGAGTTGATTGAAATGATAGAGTGGACTGTTTACCCTTTAGGAAGCAGAAATCTTTCAGCCAGAATAGACAGCAATCACCACGACCCTGATCACACTTGTGTTTATTGTAATTGAAGGACAGTAGTAAGCAAATCTTTTCCTGAAAAAGAGACACAGCAGAGAAGAACACAGGAGACTGATATTAGGGAGGTGATTGGGAGCCATGCTAAGAAGTTTGAGTACATAATTAAATGTATAGTTATTGGAGGGATTTATAGTTTCAAATGATCTCTCTGTGAGAAGCACACAGTATAGAGGGTTTGAAGAGAAGGGACACAAGGAGATTGTGTGTTTTGTGGAAGCACAGGCAAGGAATTCTGGAGGTGCTGAATATGGTAGAGGTGCTGGAGAGGGTGAGTATAACATACATCCAGAAAAGTAAACAGAGCATGATTACACAGCTTGATGCACATTCACAAAGGGAACACATACCCCTGAGGAATCACAATCCCTGTCAAAATTTAGGGCACTGTAAGCCTTCAGAAGGACCTGCCAGAAACCTCCTCTCCTGAAAAGTGACCACAGTCCAAATTTCTAAGAACACAGCCTCATTTTGTCTGTTTTTTTAATTGATGTTTTATTTCTGTGATTTATCCATTTTATTGCATGTAACATTGATAATTTACCCTTATTACAGAATAATACTTTATTGTAAATTTCTGATAGACATTTACGTTGTTTCCAGCTTAGTGTTACAGTATTATGAATGTTATGAAATTCTTATACATGCTGTGCAGCGTTTCATAAGGACTCATAGCTGTCATGTCTATCACTAGTCATGGAATTGCTAAATACAAGTTATGTGTACTCTCACCCTTAGCAGATAAAGGCAATGTTCAAAATTGAAAGTGGTCCAAATTATACTCCCATAACAGTGTATGAGAGGTCTGTTGTTTCTATCTTCACCTATAATGCATATTATCTATCTTTTTTTTTTCTTTTTAGTCATTCTGGTGGATCTGTGCGCTAGTATCATCTATGATTTAATTTAAATTTTTACTGATCACAGGTAAAGTTGTTACCTTTAAATTGCTTATGGGTCAGTTGAATAGTCTTCATTGTAAGACACATTTAAATCTTCTCCCATTTTTGTACTGGGCTGTCTTTATTATTCTTACTGATTTCTAGGAATTTTTAAACAGATGTGTGTGCTATAGTCTGAAGGTGTCATCACCCACCCCCCGCCCCCACATTTATATGATGAAATCTTAGCTCCAAAGCTTGATAGTATTCAGAGATAGGGCTTTTTTAGAGGTGATTAGTTTGTAAGGGGAAGGCTCCCATGAATGGGATTAGTGCCCCTTTAAAATAGACCCCAGAGAGCTTGTTTGCTCCTCCACCACGTGAAGACACAGCCAGAAGGTACCTTCTATAAACCAGGAAGCAGGCCTTCACCAGTCACTGAATATGCTTGCTCCTTGGATCTTCCCATTCTCTAGACTGTGAGATATAAATTGCTGTTGTTTTTTATGTCATCCAGTCTATGGCAATTTGTTATAATGACCCAAATTGACAAAGACAATATATTTATTGCAAATATTATCCTATTTTGTGTCTCAGCTTAATGGTGTCTTTGATTAATAGATGCTCTTAATTTTAATGATGTTCATGTTATCAATTATTTCCTTTATGATCAATGGCTAGATTCTATTTTTTATAAGGTGATAAAAAATATCTACTTTTTTTCTAAAGCTACATTGTTTTATTTTCTTATTTTGAAGCTAATTTTTATTACTTGAGGTAGAATTCAAGATTCGTTATTTTCTGTATGGATATTCAAAAGATACAACACTGTTAACTGAGAAATCTCCTAACCCAAATTCAACACAGAAATTATAATTTAGATAATCATTAGGTAACAATGTATTTTGGATATGTTTTTTGCTGCCCCCTCCCCTGCTTTGATCTCCTTTTCTTTCTTTGTGCCAGTACCAGGCTGTCTTGAAATCTAGTAAGTTCTTCAGCTTTGCTCTTCATCAGGATTTACTTAACTATACTTTTTTGTATACCATTAAAAAATACATTTAATCTCTAGATTTTTTTTGAAAGCCTAAGAGAGACTTGTCTTCAATTTTATCTAATACATTTTTCATCTTTGAGATTAGGACATATGCAATAAAAATGCTAGTTTTTAATGAAAATATAAAATACTAGCCGGGCTCGGTGGCTCAGCCTGTAATCCTGTGCCTTGGGAGGCTGAGGTGAGTGGATTGCCTGAGCCCACGGGTCCGAGACCCACTTGGGCAACTTGGTGAGACCTCATCTCTACAATAAATCAAAAAATTAGCCAGGTGTGGTAGCAGGCTCCTGTAGTTCCAGCTACTTGGAAGACTCAGGTGGAAGGATCGCTGGAGCCCACCAGGTCAAGGTTGCCGTGGCCGGGAGCGGCCACTGCACTCCAGTCTGGGTGACGGAGTGAGACTCCAACTCAAAAAAAATAATAATAATAAAAAATAAAATACATAATAATGGGATAAGCATTATAGACATCATAGACTTAAAATTATACATTAAACATAAGCATATGTGTTTAATTAATTTTCTTTTTTATGACTCCTAAAATATAAGTCAAAGATAAAATAGTGCATTCAATTTCTTGGGAAAAAAATCAGAGAAATAATTTTGGAGTTAATGTATTATAAAATATTGAATGGGTAACTTTTCTGTAAATAATTTGCAGTATTAAAAACTACCAAGATTTTGAATTCATATTCGTTACCTAATTTCCTGCAGAAAGTTTCTAACACAATTCTTTTCTACAGCTCAACATTTTAGTGATAAATTAAAATAAATACTTTTGTCCTTTACTAAGCTAAGTAAGTCTTATCTTCATCTCTAAGTTCATAACTATCTTTCTTTGGGAGACCGGCAACAAGACTAATTAGGAAACATCAACTAAGCTTATATTTATCAAATCTTACCTACTTGCTCCAGCCAAAATATATGGAGTGATCTCTGACTTACCTTATTCATATTCTTTTCCAATTAATTAGCACTTGGTTTAGCTCTCCCCAACATAATACTTATGGGAAAAGGAGGCTTCACATCACTCTCACCTTTAAAATTTAAGTCCAGCCACCTGGACATTGACAACTACCTTCTAGTCTTCTGATTCCTCTTTATAAAAGTCTATTTTCCATGAAACAGTAAACACCTTTCAAAAGCATCAGTCAGATCAGGTAGAATCCTTGCATATGATTCTTCATTGGCTTTACAACATACTTCGTATCAAACCCAAATGCTTACATGACCTGTGTCTCCTACGCTGGAGTCTGGTGTCTCTAACTGCACGTCCTCTCACTTTTGCTCAGGTCAGCAAGTGTTTTCTGCTTTAGCCTCTACAATTCTTTAAATATGTGAAACATACTTCTGTCTTGGGTCCTTCCTATTTGCTTTTTCCTCTTCTTTGAGTGCTTATTTTTAAGATATCTGCACAACTTGTTCTTTGATTTACATCTCTGCTTAGTTGTCACTGATGTTAAGAACATCGTGACACTCCAGTTAAAATTCCACCAATTTCTTTCAGAGTTCCTCCCACTGTCTGAAGTACTATCCACTTACTTTTTTAAAATTGCTATTATCTTTCTTGCCTCTTCAAATGTAAGTGCTGGTAGGGCAGGGCATCTCTGCTCTGCACACTGTCTCTTACTATTTAGGACAGAGCCTAACTTTTAGTAGCTAAGAAATATTTATTGAATAAATAAATAAATGCTCTCACATTCTAGAGGTTTATAACTCTAAAAATTCAGACATATATACCTGTTGCTCCACTCTGCCCTGAGTCTAATTTCCCAATTTAAAAAAAAATCAAAGATGACCTTAATTTTACTGCTTATTATAGCATTTCCTCCATTGAAACCAATAAATGCCTCTGAGTAAATGGTATGTACATGTTTATCATATTCCATACACTTAGTATAAATTTATGGAATTCAAATATTACATAAGGTATTGGAGATTCAGATATTTATGAGAGTTCATCCACTTTCCAGAAGTTGCCACTTAATTGTGGGAGACACATATACACTGTTAAGTATATTAGATTCTGGGACAGGAAAAAATGAGATTCTGGGTGACACATTAGGAGAGGTTCCTCCTCTAGAATTGTGGGTCAGGGTGGCTTCTCAGGGAGGAGGACACCTACTTTGATCATTGAAGGAACTTCTCCAAAAATGGTTTATCATTCCAATACTATTTTCAAATTTCTGAATTTTTAGCCAACTACAGTACATTTAAGACTTGAAATTTTGTTTTCTAAGCCATTGCTAAAAATATTAGATTGCATCAAGCCAGGTTTGGCAGAAGAACTGCAAAACTCTCCCTAAATCAATACCAAATTACAAATTGCTAATCAGCGTGTTTAAGTTCCTGAGGAGAAAAGTACTGACACAACAATAACATTATCTAAACCACATTCAGTACTGTCAGTGGGGAAAAGAAAGTGTCATTTGGAAGAGAAGAAACTGCTTTCCTGGAGTCAAGATGAATTATATTTTCTCTTTCTTGTTATTGACAAAGCCTATCATGTTGCCACAGAGAGAAATTTGTTTGACAGGCATGTATTTTGTGTGTTTTTTAAAGCAAACACATTTTCTAAGATAAATGCAATGAGTTTTAATATGACTTATTAAGTTATCTTCCAAAACTGAGATATTTAAATGTATCAAAAATATAATTAATATGTTCATAAGTCACATGTTTTCAGCTTCAGTCACTATTTGCAGCCAAATAAAACAGACAGGATAACGATATAAATGAAAGAAAACGCATTCAGAATGAAGATTCAAGGACGTATTTCAATGTAGAGAACTGTTAGCTTTAGGTGTGGCATGAATAGTAATCACAATCATTGAGACAATAAAAAGAATCAAAGATTGTTGAATAACTAAATTATATAAGTTCCTCACAAGAGTAATGCAGTATTGAAATAGAATTGGAAGAGGTTGTGGACAGAGAACAGAAGCACTTCTTAATTGTAAAACTGAAATATAATTTCTCCAATCAAAGTAATATTTTAATAAGCACGTTTAAAAGTAAGGATTTTGAAATATGTTTCCAATTAATTAACTCACTTCAGTAAGCTAAAATATACTTCACTTTTGTAGCCCAAAATATATGCTCTCATAGACTAAATTAATATTAAAATTTTCAAAACAACTCCTTCATATTTTATGTCCACAATAAGAAACCAACTCATATTTATTTTTTAATCTAGAAAATATTCCCCAAAGTACAAGAACATAGCCCTAATAAACCCAAGCCACCTGTTTTGCCTGATAAAGGTTTAAATCATTCTAGCAGTTACGGTGTAAATCAGGAGGATGGATTTTTTTTTTTTTGAGTTGGAGTCTCACTCTTGTCACCCAGACTAGAGTGCAGTGGTATGCTAATTGTCACCACAACTTTGACCCGCTGGGCTTAGAGGTAATCCTCTAACTCAGAGTATGGTATTTATTTAAACTGATTATTTGCCTTTAACTGGATTCACCCAATCTGGCCTTGAGCAATTTTTGTTTGTTTTCCCAGATTTAAAAAAAATCTCAAAAGGAAGAGTTTTGCCAGTGTGGAAGAGATGAAACAAACAAACAGGCAAATAAACAACAGATGCACTTAAAAGTTATCAAAATTGATGGGTTCAAAAATTGTTTTGAGCAGTAGAAAAAGTGTCTTAATAGGTATATTGCATCAAACAAGGAATACTTCTTTGAAGGTAAGTGAAAATTAAACATGTAAAAATAAATGCAAAATTTTTTATTAAAAAAACTTCTGGCTTTTTTGGGTCCCCCTGCATATTTTAAAATCATTCAGTAACTTTACCTAATACAGAAATTTGAGTGATGGTCTTAAATTCCTTCTGGTCTCATACTCTGAATATAATCTTAATGATCTCTTGCCTGAACTTCCATAACAGTCCCTTTACAAGTGAGGACAAAGTGCTTGTCCTGAAGAAAAGGTTATATTGACTAGGATACTGTTTTAAAATTGGCTAAGTTTACATCTTTTAAAAAGCAGACAGTTGACATAAAATCCAGCCTTTTATTTTCTCTTGATTAATTGAGTGTTCTGACAACCACTTCTCAGTTATACATTATGGTATAAGTAAACTGCTGTAAAAAAAAAAATCTGAAAACAAAATAACTGCAATGTACTCTAATATTGCTATTTTAAGTAACCATATGTAAAATTTGACAAAATATGACAAATATAGGAGAATAACGTTTTTCAAGTTTATACTGGAAAAAGAAAATGAAAAACACTAATGATAAAATGTTTCTCTTCAAATCATAATCATACGATATTACAAATATTTAAATCTTCTACAAATATGAATAGCACATTTATATTTTTCTCTAATTAATATTCCCTAAAATTTCTTTCCCCTAATTTAAGTGTTTAAAATTTATTTTATTTGCTGCCTATTGTTGGGCACTTTGCTTACAGATTTGAAATAATAAAAATTGATGCAATATTTTTAGAAACAACAAAGTTCTTTTATTGGTTCTCATAGATTTTAAGATAATTATCTTTGACTCAACTGTATAATATATTTTCTACAAGTGAAAATAATTTTGTTTTTTATTCCCTGTTGTCAGTTTGTTCCTTCAGAAATAGATTAAATAATTGTGGGCATTGATAATTTGTTTGGAACTTTAGTGTGTAGACTTCTCTCTTTCACCATTATTTGGAAACTGTTATGTTTATTTGTGTATTTCTATTTTAGTTCACATTATATTTTCAAAAATAAGCAAAATTGCAGTCTTATTAATGATTGCAAATGGTTTGGGAACATTGGTGTGGTAGGTAATATTCAATTCTATCAGCAAATTCTACTGAAAATGGTTGCTTTACTTTCCATTACTGAGATGGCCAATATATGAAGACCATTTAGAACACATTACAGTACACAGTATTTTTATGTGTTTTATTTTTAAAAAATAAAAAAAGATACTGCTTAGAATAATTTAATTAATTATTCTTCAAGTGATACAACTTGATGAAAAAATTATATTAGGAGGTGTTGAAAGCATAAAAATAAACATAAATCTTTTATAATATTTGTTTAAAATGCATCATCTTTCAAAAAAGTTTTATCACCAAGCAGATTTAGTATAAAAATATAAATTAATCCGCACTTTTTTTTTTTTAAAGAAATTTGGATTTATTGAGAGGACAGAAAAGCTCCCACAGTGGAAGGGGACCTGAGGGGGCTGCCCAATCAACACTTTAATTCAAGATTTTTCTTAAATAATTCTGCAATGTTTAAAAATATTTCTAGATATTTGCATTTTACATTTTAATTGTAAACTTGAAAATCTACTTCACCTTTTTTGTTTAGTTTTTTAAAAAAATTTTAGAATTGTGGTAAACATGTTAGGATTGACTAAATAAGTATATTGCATACAGTCATGGTTTGGGTTTATAGCGAGCCCTTTCTTCCCCTGGTACACTGCGTGTGGTTTTGTGCCTTTTAACTTTCTTCCCTCTCTCCCTCCTTGAGTAGTCTGTTGTTCCCACTTTTGTGCTCATGTGTTCAGTGATCAGGGTCCACTTATAAGTGTGGGTGGGTAGCTGGGATTGACAGATTTTGCGTTCTTTGATACTTCACTTAGAATGGTGGTCTCCAGCTGCATTCATGTTGCTGCAAAGGACATAATTTTGTTCTTCTTTACGGCTGCATAGTATTTCAAGGTATATATATACCACATTTTCTTTATCCATTTCTTTTATTGTACATCTGGGTTGGTTCCCTGTTTTTGCTATTGTGAATCATACTTCAATGAACATATGTGTGCAGGTATCTTTTTGTTAGAGGAATTTATTTTCCTCTGCATTTATTCTCAGAAATGAGATTGCTAGCTTGTATTTCAAATTTTAGTTCTTTAAACATTGCAACACTGGTTTCCACAAAGGTTTACATTCCCCCTGACAGTATATGAGCATTCCTTTTTCTCTGCAGTGTCACCAATACCTTTTGTGTTTGACTTTTTTTTTCTCTTTTAATTTTTATTTGAAACTGTGGGGTACAATTCAGGGTTAGGTATACAAACGCTCATTGTTCAGGTACCCTTAGAAAAGGTGTGCCCCTCCTTCCCCAGGTGGATATTAACTACTGTCAATCCCAGCTACCCAACCCCCATCCTCCTCCCTGCAGTTTCCTGCTACTTTCAATCCCTATCCTACAGTAATACGATAGTTCTTCAAGGTTCACTTATGAGTGGGAACATGCGATACTCAGTTCTTTGTTTCTGTGAGAGATCAGTCAATATTATAAGCTCTACTTCTATCCACGTGACTGTGAAGTTCATGATTTTGTTCTTCTTTATGGCTGCATAATATTCCATTGTATATATGTATCACATTATTTTTTATCCAATCCTCTTTTGATGGGCAGCATGGTTGGTTCCATGTTCTTGCTATTGTGAACAATGCTGTGATAACCATACGTGTGGGGTATCTTTTTTATAGAGTGGCCTGAGTTCTTACGGGTATATTCCCAGTAGGGGGGGGATTGCGGGGTCATGTGGAAGGTCAATTTTTAGAAATTTTAGGAATCGCCACACTGATTTCCACAGAGGCTGTACTAGTTTACACTCCCACCAACAGTGTAGAAGTATTCCCTTTTTGCTACATCCTCTCCAGCATCTGTTATTTTTTGAGTTATTGATAATGGTCATTTTGACTGGAGTTAGGTGGTACCTCAGTGTAATTTTATTTTGCATCTCCTTGATGACTAGTTAGGCTGAACGTTTTTTCATGTGTCTGTTGACTGCTCATATGTCTTCTTTTGAGAAGGGTCTATTCATATCTTTTGCCCACTTTGTTATGGGGCTGTTTTTTTTTTTTTTTTCTTTTCAGCACGTTTGAGTTCCTTGTAGATCCTTGATGTTAGGCCTTTGTCAGACATGGAGTTGTCAAATATCTTTTCCCAGTCTGTGGGCTGTCTCCCTGCTCTCTTGATGGTTTCTTTGGCTTTGCAGAAGTTTGTCTGTTTAATGAGATCTCATTTGTCTAACTTATCTCTTATGACCTGGACACTTTGGGTTTTGATCAGGAATTGATGGCCAGTTCCAACTTCCATAAGGATGTCTCCTGCATTTGCTAAGGTTCTTAAAGTTTGAGGTTTTACATTTAGGTCTGTGGTCCATTTAGAGTTAATTTTTGTGTATGCAGATAGGTAGGGGTCCTTCTTCTGCATGTGGTCAGCCAGTTTTCCCAGCACTGCTTACTGAATAGGATCTCCTCCTCCCAGTAGTGGGTGGTGGAGGCTTTATCGAAGATGAGTTGGTTGAAAATTGAGGTTTTGCTTCTGGAATCTCAATTCTATTCCATTGGTTTATATGCCTGTTCTTGTACCAATACCAGGCTGTTTTGATTATTGTAGCTTTATAAAGTGTAGTATAAAGTCTGGGAGCGTGATACCTACTACTCTACTGCCTTTTTTTTTTTTTTTTTTAACTGAGGATTGTTTTGGCTATTCTTGGACATTTGTTTCCATATGAATTCCTGTATTGTTTTTTTCTAGGTCTGAGAAGAATGTTGCTGATAATTTGATGGGTATTGTATTAAATCTGTAGATTGCCTTAGGTAAAATGGACATCTTAACAGTGTTGGTTCTTCTAATCCATGAGCATGGAATCTTTTTCCACTTGTTTGTGTCATCTTTGATTTATTTGAGCAGTGCATTGTAGTTTTCATTGTAAAGGTCTTTTATGTCTTTGGTTAGGAAGATGCCAAGGTATTTCATTTTTTTGGTGGCTATTTTAAATGGAATTGTGCTTTTTATTTGGGTTTCTGTTTGTTTATTATTGGTGTATAGAAATGTGATTGTCTTTTGTACATTTATTTTATACCCTGAAACTTTGCCAAAGTCCTTTATCAGTGCCAGGAGTTTTTTGGCAGATTCTCTTTGGTTTTCACGGTATATAATCATGTCATCTGCAAAGAGAGATAGCTTGATTTCCTCTTTTCCTATCTGGATACCTCTGATCATCTTCTCTTCTCTGATTGCTCTAGCTAAGACTTCCAAAACTATGTTGAACTTGAGGGGCAAGAGTGGGCATCCTTGTCTTATTCTAGTTTTCAGGGGAAATGGTTCCAGTTTTTGTCTGTATAGGAGTATGCTGGCTGTGGGTTTCTCATACATGGTTCTTACTATTTTGAGGTATGTTCCACGTATGCCTAGATGTTCGAGAATTTTTATCAAGAAGAGGTGCTGGATTTTATCAGAAGCTTTTTCTGCATCTAGTGATATAATCATGTGGTTTTGTTTTATATCTATTGATGTATTTTATTACTTTTATGGTCTTACAAATGTTGAACCAGGCTTGCTTTCTGGGGATGAAGCCTACTTGGTCGTGGTGGATGATTGTTGAGATGTGTTGTTGAATCCAGTTTGCTAGGATCTTGTTGAGAATTTTAGCATCTATGTTCATCAAAGATATGGCCTGTAGTTCTCTTTCTTTGTTGGATCTTATCTGGTTTGGGTATCAATGTGATGTTAGCTTCATAAAATGATTTGGGGAGAGTGCCATCTATTTAGGGTCTCAGTGTCTTCTTGTTTTAACCTAGAGAGGTTGTGTAATGTCAGAAAGTCCTCCATTTCCTTTAGGTTTTCAAGTTTGTTTCTATACAATTGTACATAGTAGTCTCTGATAATCTTTTACATTCTTCCAGGTCATTTATGACTTCATCTTTTGTGTTTTTGATTGAGTTCATTTGTGATTTTTCTCTCTTTTCCTTGGTCAGTCTGGCTAGGGGACAATCTATTTGTTTATCCTTTCAAAGAACCAGGTTTTTGTTTCGTTTATTTTTTTGTATTATCTTTTTGTCTTCAGTGTCCTGGATTTGGACTTTTATTTTAGTGATCTGGATTCTTCTGCTGAAGTTAGGGTTTTGGTGGTCTTGTATTTTCAGCTTCCTTGGGTGTTTTGTTAGACTGTTGTGTTATTTCCATTTTCTTTATGTGTGTTTGTGAAGATATGACTTCCCCTCTTACTGCTGCTTTCATGAAATCCCAGCGGTTTTGGTAAGATGTTTCTTCATTTTCATTTGTTTCAAGGTACATTTTAATCTCTGTTTTGATTTCATCATTGACCCAGGAGTTGCTTGCATCATACTGTTTAGTGTCCATGTCTTTGTGGGTTTGGGGGAACTTTGTTGGTGTTGATATTTATTTTTATTCCACTGTGATATAAGAAGGTGCATGGCAAAATTTCAGTTATAAAGTTTGCTTATGTTTGATTTATGGCCAATGATGTGGTCGATCTTGGAGTATGTTCCATGTGGTGATGAGTAGAATGTATATTCTGTGGTCATTAGGCAGACTGTTCTGTAGGTATCAATTCATTCCATTTGTTCAAGAGTCTTATTGAAGTTCTGGATCTCCTTGCTGGCGTTCGTATTGATGATCTGTCTAGGGTTGTGAATGGGGTATTAAAGTCCCCAGCAATGATTGTGTTAGAGTCATTCTCTTTTTTAAGCTTCCATACATGCTACTTTACGAACTTTGATGCTCCTTTGTTGGGTGCATATATGTTTGGGATGGATATTTCTTGTTGATGGATTGAAACTTTTATCATTATATAGGGACCTTCTTCATCTTTTTAAATTTTTGATACCTAAAGGGTATTTTGTTTGAGATTAAAATCACAACTCTAGCTTTCTTTTTTGTTCCATTTGCCTGAAATTTTCTTCCCATCTTTTTACTTTGAGTCTGTGAGTTTCCTTTCTGGTGAGATGAGTCTCTTGGAGACAATATATTGTTGCCTGATGATATTTTATCCATTTTGTCACTCTATGTCTTTTCAGTGGTACATTTAGTCCGTTCACATTCCAGTTAAATATTGAAATGTGAAAGTGTATCCCTGTCATGGGGTTCTTACAGAGGTGTTGTTGATCCTGTTTGTTTGTGTTTCTTTTGATTTTGGGGTTGATTCACATGTGTTTTCAATCTTTTTCCTTTACTCTTGCGAAGAATGTTATTTTTTTCCCTTTCTTCTGTGTTTAATACTTTCTTAAGTGTTTCTTGTAGGAAGCATAAGTTTTTAGGGATTGAATGTCTAGGAAAGATTTTAATTCTCCCTCACTGATGAAGCTTAGTTTAGCTGGGTAGGTTATTCTTGGTTGAAATTGATTATCTTTGAGGACTTTGAAGACTGGGCTCCAAGCTCTCCTATCCTGAAGTTTTTCTGTAGGTAAATCTGCTGCTATTCTAACTGATCTTCCCTGGTAAGTAGTCTGACCTTTCTCTCTTGTGTCCTTTGGATTTTTTCTTTTATACCTACTTTGTTTAAGTGAATTATTATGTGTCTAGGAGCTGGTCCTCATATTTGTCGTCTTGCAGGGGTTCTCTGAATCTCTTGTGCTTGAATTTCGTTTCACTGATGAGAAGAGAGAAGTTTTCATGAATAAGTTCATGGAATGTTTGTTCCAGGTTTGTCTCTGTCTCTTTTTCTGCCTCAGGAAGTCCAATTACTCTTAGGTTTGGTCTCTTGTAGTAATTGCTCATCTCCTGAAGGTTTTGTTCTGTCTTTTTAAGCTTCTTTTCTATGATTTGTACAGTTTGGGCTACATCTATATTTTTGTCCTCAAGCTCTGAAATTCTTTCTTTTGCTTGGATCATTCTATTTTCCATGCTTATTAGTTTGTTATTTATTTCAATCACAGTATTCTTTACTGCTGTTATCTCTGTTATCGATTCCTTCCTATTTTCCTCTTATCTCTCCTCAATTCTTTTTATTCTTTCTATTAGTGTCTTGATGTCTGAGTTTGTAGTATATGACCATTCATTTTGGGGGCCTTCATTGTTTGTGTTTCGAAGTCTATTTTCTCAGTGTCTGATCTCCCAGGGGTCTGCATGAGACCTATATTTTTCTTTTGGTTTTTCTTCATTTTCCCCACTTTTTCCTTTTATCACCCTTCTTCTTTAATTCAGTTGTTTAGAGGTGGCAGTGTTGCTTTTATTTCTGTTTGGTTGATCTCCTATTCTTCCTTGCGTGAATCTTCTAGCTTTGTTTACTTCTGAAGCTTGACTGTGAGCTGAGGCTTGTACTTTTTTATTTTATATATTTATTTATTTATTGCAGTTTTGAGATTGAATTGAGGGGGCAGCTGTGATTCAAAATCTATCTGCAGATCCCAGTATCCACAGACAGTTGTATGAATACCCTAGAACCTACTTTCCACTGTTTTGCAATCTGTCCATCCAGTGGGGGAATAGATTTACTCCCTGAAAGCAAAATGGGGTAAGAAAAAGGAAAGGAATGGAACAGGAGAGGGGAGGAAGAGGGAGATGGAGAGTGAGAAGAGTAGGAGGGAAAACAGACAAACATACTGACTAATAAATGAAAAATGACACAAAGACAGAAAAGAGAAGGGGAAAAAGAAAAACACCCCAAAAAACTGAAGCATACAGACATTCATATAGACACACAAGCTAATCAACCTCCTATTAATCTATTCTCCTACACAAACATGAAGTCTAAAGAAAAAAAATCAGTAAACTAACAGAGACAAAGCAAGTATGAAAACGCTAGCAATATCAATAAGAAGATAGAAGAAAGATAAAGAAAAAAGAAAAAAGATAAGTAAAACAAACATACAAAGAATACATATTGAAAAAATAAAAACGAGGGAACCAAGCATGCTCTTAGATCATTCCTCTAAGTCCAATGTCCTTTCATCTCTGATCTCTAGCTCTCATTGCAGACTGATACGGTTGTTCTCAGCTAGGATCTGATGCTCCAGGCCTGCTGTGAGGGGAGGTTTGATCAAATCTAACCTCAGTCAGCTTGCTTCCTGAGAAGTCTGCTATTCAAATCTGACCTGTATCTGATCTAGCATGGGGGAGAGGTTTCTGTCTCTCCCAGTTTGATTTTATTACCTTAGATCTCAAGCTGGAGGTGGGTGGAGCTGGGCAGAGCCGGCCTTGCTGGGTGGGTCAATGTAGTCTCTGCCTGGTCCAGGGCTCTAGTTGTTCTCCAACCTGCCCACCAAGCTGAACTGGGGGAGGCAGAGTTTGGGCCAGGAACTGCAGGTCGGTGAGGCACTGGGTGGTTCAGGCAGGGTGGGATGTGCAGCAGGTGTGGGGGCCCAGAGCTTGGGTGGAGGGAGGGAGCAACTGCAAGAAGGAGCTGCAAAGGTGGCCTCCTCAGCAGTGCTGTGCATGGGAGGAACTCCATGTCCAGGAATCTAGGATGATCTGGGCAGGGTAGGGACTGCAGGAGGGAGTGACGGGGCAACCATACAGTATGGTGCATGGAACTGAGGGCTTTCACCCTGCAAGTCAATGTGGTCAGCAGTGGCAGCAGTGGCTGCAGTGGTGAACAGAGCAGTGCATGGGGCTGTTTTCTGTCAGCTCTCAGGCCTGTGTGGCTGGCCAAAGAGCAGGCTGGTAGTGGCGGAAGCAGGAGGTACCAGGGGAGAACAAGCATCCCTATGGTCATTTGCCTTCACAGTGAGTCTCACGGATCAACCTGCCCCTTCGCCATCTTGCCAGAAGTCCTGTTTGACTTTTTAATGATTGCCATCCTTATTGGTGTTAGGTGGCTTCTCATTCTAGTTTTGATATTCATTTTTCTGATTTTTATATAATTTTATAGAGACTGAATTTGATTCCTTTATTTTAATTTCTTATTTTAACAATAAAATCATTAAAGTTCTTAAAATGATGTGTTTTTCTAAAAATTAGATATAATTTTTTAATATCAAAAATATAGATTACCTATTTAAAATTATTATGGTGCTTGACACTATGTAGCAAGGATTTTAAAATAAATCTTTACCCTTTCTAATTCTTTTTATTGTTTGTTCTTAACATGGAGTAAGAAAAATTAAACATTAGTAAGTGGGGTGAGTAGGGAGAAAGGTCATGTGAATAAATCACTTTCATCTAGTCACATTTTTAAAAATATTTGGTCTTTTCTCTCAATTTTTAAGGGTGATGTATTCTGAAGATAAAACTAATTGCCCCTTCTTTGTGAAAACTTAACAATGCTGCATAGTTTATTCATATTGCTTCATCACAAGTTATTTATTAACTGTGCTATTTAGATACTCTAACAATTCTTGTCCAAAGGACTTATGAATCACTGACATAACAAACATGTATGGGTTTATTTGAACTTTCATTCCCTCCACCGAAAGAAAAACATGAGGAAGACAGTGCTTCTCTGTACTATATTCCCCATTACTGATCAAGCATGGAAAAAAGTAGATGCTAACTTAAGATTTATTACTTAAAAGAATGAATGAATTTACACCTAAACCATTAAAAATACTGAAAATATTCCCATTGCCTAGTAAAGAAATTGACATCTGTGCAGTTAGTACAGTTATTCAAACCCAAAGTGTTCATAAAAGCTGAGGCAATTTGATACCAGGTCAAATATGATCTAATATTAAATCTGTGATTTTTCATAACACCTGCCTGCCTACATGTTGTAGGCATGTGCCAGGAAGTGATTAATCCTATAGAAACTTTTTTTTGTTTTACTTAGAGTCTCACTCTTTCTCCCAGTTTGGAATGCATTGGCAGCCTCAACCTGTTGGGCTCAGGCCATCCTTCCACCTCAGTCTTTCAAGTAGCTGGAACTACAGGCATGTGCCACCATGCCCAGCTAATTTTTCTTGATTTATTGTAGATATGAGGTCTCACCAAGTTCCCCAGGCTGGTCTCAAACCCATGGGTTCAGGCAATCCTCTCACTTTGGCTTCCCAATGTGCTGGGATTATAGGCATGAGCCACTACGCTCGGCCCCTATAGAAACTTTTAATGTGCTTGTACGTATATGGGACATCTGAAGGATATCACATTTGCTGCTCAGATCTTTGACCCACTGAGACCTAGCTCATAATTAATTGGAGATCCTCAAAGTACAACGGAAACTTTATAAAACCCAATGTATTTTATGTTAAGGTTACCTACTGTGATCTTTTCTAAAATGTGAAGCTGAATGAATATTTCATTAGACATTTTAAAAAGAAGCTCAGAGTAGCAGTGCTATGGCATATGCTGTGTCAAAGAATGTAGTAATATAGATGACATTGAGATGCTGACATTGTAAAATATTCATGACACTATAAGTAACTATTAAGAAGATGGGAATATAAAAACTTCTTGCACTGGAAATGCATCCTCTTTTCTACCCTATGCCTATACGATGTGATGCTCACAGCATTCTTATTCTTAACAGTTCGTGTTATTATATGTTTATATATTTATATAAATGTTCCTTTCTCTAGGAATGCTTTTGCAACTGTGTTTACCTGAACTTAACAACTATGCTGGAGTGAAGTTTTTGGAGATCCTCTGCAAGCAGACTTGATTATTTCCACCTTCAGGCTAGTGGACTTTCTTCCATGACTACATCAACCCCATTATATTTATTACCATCTATGCTATTTTCTGCACCCTAATGTCCACTTTCATCTTATATCTTCTGCTTTTGTTATTCATACCTGAACTCTGGCATGTTTATTTTTCTATTCTGGACTGAAAAAGTAAGCTATCTTAGAGAAAATTTAGGCATTTCTGAATTGAAGTAAAGACAAAAGGTGATAAGTGGGTTTGTTTGATAGAGTAACAGGTCAAAAATAAAATACAAAATAATACAATATCCTGTAGAGTGTTTGTGTTTGTGTGTGTGTGTGTGTGTGTGTGTGTGTGTGTGTGTGTGTGTGTGTGAAAACTTGTATGTGGATAGAAGTGTTTATTTATGCTTTCCTTTGAGGGTATAAAAGAAAGCTTTGGAGAAGGGAAAGTAAGGCTGTCAGAGGGAAGAATTTAGGAGTCATAAGAATTTTCACAATGCATAGGATGAACATATTTGGAAATAATTGTTAAAGAAGCCATTCCCTTCATTACCACACTAAATACAATTTAGAAAGGAAACAACAGAATATAGTTAATTTTTTAAACCTTTATAAAATTTTCTAAAATATGTTCATATATGGAGCAATTTTTTTATAGTCTAAAGAATCACACTAATACACTGTCTAATAGTTTTCTCATATCTCAACAATGTGGGTAAAGTCTATTGAGAGTATTTTGTTGTATTTATAGCATTCGATATTATATTTCAACTTAAGTTAAATCATTGCAGAAATTCGGGACATATTTGTATCATTTTCCTCTTATTTTTGAACATTATTCTATTGAAACTATCCACTTGAAGTCCTTGTTTTCAATTCACAAATAAAAAAATTGCTAACATACTCTGCCTCATAAATACTAACATTTACTATCAAAGTTTATTTAAGAAGCTATTAATTTAAATTGATAATATATAGGTAAAATTTTAAGATGGGAAAGTAGAGAATTTGATTTACAGTGACTTAAGTTCTTTGTAGTTTTTAAAATTTTATACTTTATAATAGGTATCAGAATGTGTAATAAATTTATGATAACATAACACTCCCTTTATGTGTCTAATTTTCCTGAATAAATTTTGTAACAATGAGCTTAAATAGAAAATTACTTTGCTTTTCTTTAAATTCATATGATTGTAATACTTTTGTTTGTGTATTTTCAAAGACAAAAAACAGTTATAGACATTAGAATTAAACACAGTATAATAGATATTCAATAAACACATAGAGGAGACATTGGATTTTGAGTGACTACCAGAGTGAATGGACATATTCGTCCCAAAAACACTTTCCTCTAATTTTCTCACTTTATTTCCCTATCGGTTATACATTTATTTATTTATACAAAAAGTATCATAAAAACTCTGAGTTAATTTATTATGGAGTTTACCACGTTTATTAAGCTGCTTAGATAATTTATTGTTAAGGTTAACCATTGCTGTCATACTTCCTTAAAAGTTACTTTTTCTCATTTTTATTCCTAATTGTGTCTTCTAAGTAGTTACAATGATATGTTTAGAAAATAAGTGAACTTGAGAAATATGTGAATATACGTGATTTCGGGCATCTAACTCAATTCATTGTGTGCATTATTGTGAACATTATGGTGTTGGTAAGGGTGTATGGTGCGGTGTGAGGTAGGGGTTAGGTTAGTGCAGTCTGGGATTAGTTAGGAGGTATGGTTAGTGTAGTATGGAGTTACTTAGGGGGTATGGTTAGTGCAGTATGGGGTTAGTTAGGGGATATGGTTGAGTGACACAATCTTTGCCTGAACTGTGCTAAAGGTGGGGGCTAAAAACATGCACATATGTACAAATAAATTAAACATCACACACAGACTCAATTTACTCTTTGGATAATATTTGAGCAACCTGATGTACTGAGCAAGCAGTGAGCAAGATATTGAGGATATAGATGTACAAAAGAAGAGTCTCTACTTAGAAAGAGGCCAAAATGGGGATTATACATATAAATGAATAATTAATGCAACATAATGACGAGAAAGAGAGATATAGAAATGCTATGTCGGTGTTATGTCACTGTTGCATAGCAGTGAGAAGAGTTCACTCAACTGCAGCAGAAAGAGAATGCTATTTAGAGGAGAGGGTATTCATGATTTATACTAATAAATAAGGAACCACTCAAAAGTTGGAGAAATGGGGTTAGGAAATTGAAAGTAAAGGAATAGTGTGTAAAGATTCTTGGAGCATGAAGAATGAAAGTGACATAGTATCATTGAAAAAGATGTATTTAAAAGAGGAAATCAGTCTTCATCTGGCAGAGACCCTATTGCAAACTAGAAATAAGAAGTGCTGAGGGTAAGACCACAGATTAGAGTTAGAATCAGATTTAAGCTATCAGAGGGATGTCACCAAACAGGCTAAATATTACAGCACCCATTGATGCTGGTGACTGCCTAGTGAATAGGTCTAAAAGAACAGTGATTGCAGACAGCTTGCAAGGTTTTTATTTAGCAATTTCTTTACTATAGTTTGGCAGTGTGTTTAATATACTATCATTTGGGGGATGCTTTTAGATTTCAAAATACACTTTCTTTCTTATCTTGTGTTCATCACCAAGTTTGGTGCAGAGATTTTCCTTTATAAGCACTGGACTTTAAAAAAGGTAAAACTGACCCCAATTCCACTTCTTAAGGAAACAACTGCTAAGATAAATAGTTTGAAGTCAAAAAATTTAGCAGTTTTGTGAAAATTAAGAATTTTTTGGTGATTTCTTAAGTAATAGTGTCCAAAGAGTCTTTTAGAGAATGTATAAAACTAAGGTGATTGAAGATATAAAATTAAAATATATTAAACACATTGAAAATGTATATTTTCATTCAACTAATCTGACAACAAAAGGTTGTTTTTTTCTTTTTTAAAGTGGATGTAGGGCATCAGCTTGTAGTAGAGGCTACATAGATTCACAGAGTAGCTCATGAACCTTAAGCTTCCATGAGTTTATAGCAAAGTACTTTGACTAATTGTGTATTGTTTCTTAGCAAACCCCAATAGTACAGATTTTAAACCCTGGGATCTCTATTTTTAGGGTTAAATTTGTGACATAGCTGAGATAAAAACACATATGTTTAGATTAGGGAACCCATCAAGAAAAAAGAAAGGCAATTGACTAGAGAAAAGTAACCATACGTTTTTTTTCATTTTATTCTTGGGAGAACAATGTGCAGGTATTTTTCGTGGGTATATTGCATGATAGTGAGGTTTTGGCTTCTACTGAACCTATTACCCAAATAGTGAGCATGATAACCAATAAGTAGTGTTTCAATCAATTTCTCCTTCTCTTCCTCCCTCCTCTAGGAGGCTCCAGCCTCTGTTCCCATCCTATGTCTGTGTGTACCTAATGTTTAGCTCAAACTTAGAAGTGAGAAGATGTGATACTTGGTTTTCTACTTCTGTGTTAATTTGCTTAAAGTAATGGCCTCTTTCAGATACAGAGTTGGCAAAATATTTGTTTCCCATTCTGTGAACTGACTCCCTGCTCTCTTGATGATTTCTTTTGTTATGCAGAAGCTTGTCAGTTTGATGAGGTACCACTTGTCTGTCTTCTCTCTTATGATATGGGCACCTGGTGTTTTGATGAGGAATTGTTGCCAGTTCCAATTTTCATAAGGGTGTCTCCTGCATTTTCTAAGATTATTATAGTTTGAGGTTTTACATTTGGTCTTTGATTCATTTAGAATTAATGTTTGTGTATGGTCATAGGTGGGGGTCCTTTTTCAATCTTTGGCATGTGGTCAGCCAGTTTTCCCAGCACCATTTACGATAGGTTCTCCTCTCCCCAGTGGTTGTTGTTGGAGGCTTTGTTGAAGATGAGTTGGTTGAGAAATTAAGGGTTTCCTTCAAGAATTTCTCTTCTGTTCTATTGGTCTGTATGTTGTTCTTGTACCAAAACCAGGTTGTTTTGATTATTGTAGGCTTATAGTAAAGTTTGAAGTCTAGAAGTGTGATACCTCCTGCTTTGTTTTTTTGCTAAGGATTGTTTTGGCTATTCATGGTTGTTTATGTTTCCTTATGAATTTCTGTATTGTCATTTCCAGGTCTGAGATGAATGATGTTGGTAATTTAATAGGTGTTACATTGAATTTCTAGATTGCCTTTGGTAGGATGAAATCTTAACCATGTTGATTCTTCCTATCCATGAACATGGAATATTTTTCCATTTGTCTGTGTCTTCTTGGATTTCTTTGAGTGATGTTTTATTGTTCTCATTGTAAAGGTCTTTTACTTCTCTTGTTAGGAAGATGCTGAGGTATCTCATTTTTTGTGTGTCTATTGTGAGTGGAATTCTGTTTTTTATTTGTTTCTCCACCTTCTTGTTGTTGGTTTATAGGAGTGCAACTGTCTTTTCCACATATTTTGTACCTCAATACTTTGTTAAAGTCCTTTATCAGTGCAGGCAGATTTTTGACATATTCTCTTGTATTTTCGAAGTATAGGATCATATCGTCAGCCAAGAGTGATAACTTGTCTTCCTCTTTTCCTATTTGAATACTCTTGATCTCCTTCTACTGTCTAATTGCTCTAGCTAAGACTACCTAGCATCTACAAGGAACTCATAAATGTTGAAAGGAAAAAAAAAAAGCAGCCCCATAAAAAGTCCACAAAAAATATGGATATACACTTCAGAAAAGAAAATATATGGGCAGCCAGCAGACACATGAAAAAGTGCTTAGCATCACTAATCATCAGAGCAACGCAAATCAAAACCACATTGAGATACCACCTAACCCCAGTAAGAATGGCCATCATTAATAAAACAGAAAACAGATGCTGGCAAGGATGCAGGGAAAAATTAACAATTCTACATTGCTGGTAGAAATGCAAACTAGTGTAACCTCTTTGGAAGACAGTGTGGTGATTTCTGAAAGAACTAAAAATTGACCTTCTATATGACCCAGCATTCTCCCTATTGGGAATATACCTGGAGGAACTCAAGTCATTCTATCAAAAAGATACCTGCACACACATGTTTGTTGCAACTCTATTCACAATAGCAAAAACATGGAACCAACCATGTTGCCCACTGAAGCTGGAATAGATATGAAAGATGTGGTACATATGCACAATGGAATCTTATGCAGTCACAAAGAAGGACAGATATACGGACTTTGCAGCAACTTGGACAGCTTTAGAATCTATCATACTCAGTGCTCTATCACAGAAACAAAGAACAGTGTACCGTATGTCCTCACTCACAAGTGAACCTTGAACAATTATCATAATACTACAAGAAAGGGATTAACAGTAGTGGGAAACTGCCAGGGGAGGGAGAGAGGATTGGTAGTTGAGGGAAACTGCCAAGGGAAGGAGGGGCATACATTAACAACAAGGGTGCCTGCATAATGATAATGTGTATACTTAACCCTGAATTTAAAATGGACTCCAAGTATATCCACGTTGTTGCAAAGCCCATGATTTCATTTTAAGTAATCATAGATTTAAATTATAATTTTTTAAATGAAAAGACTTTTCGGCTCTCATTTTTATTATTTTTTATTTTTTGAGGGAGAAAATAGAAGAACGAAAATGAGAGCAGAAACAGGGACAATAGAGTCAAGTCACAATTCAAATAAAATGTCTTCATAAAGGCTACTCTTTGTACACTACCTAGAGTAGAATCTTCCTTCCTGGACATTCAGTTTTACCATTGTCAAAACTATGAATATTCTGATTTTTGTCCTAGTTGCAAACTAACAATAAGCCTGCCAAAATTGCTTAGTTGATAGTGGAGACATCTGGGTCAGAGATAAAGGTCTTTCTAACTGCATTTACAGCAGCACAAACTTTATTTCTGTATTGGTCCCCCTTGAGAGCCTTGAGAGGGCAATGTAGAAATGCCAGGTGGATGCTGCACAAGCAGTGGGTTTGTGACAAATCCAAAAAATGTATATACATATATATGTGTGTGTGTGTGTGTGTGTGTGTGTGGTGTGTGTGTGTGTGTGTCCCCAAACAAACAAAAACCTACAAAACCAATCTCAGGAAACCCTAATATTTTAAAGGTGTGTGGCAAGTCTGCCTAATTCTTAGAGAGAGATATTACTTTACTATTTCTGAAGGCAAGCAAATATGCTTTTGCCTTGATGAAAGATATCCTGTTTCCAATATCTTCTTGCTATCTAGTCCTGAAATGATAGTATATAAAAAAAGCATTTAGTGTCTGTGCTTAGGTAGGATGTAGGGGAAACCAACAAAGAATTGTCTGCCAGATATCATGATCACTGTGTTATTTCCTTTGTCTGAGAGTTTTAAAGTTTCTGCAAACTTAGGGGCAGACCGAGTGTATCTGTAGTGTCAGGAGCCATCAGAGTCAGTTTAATAATCCAGTGATAAGTCATCTCAGTAGACATGCATTACCATAATCACTGACCAGGGTCAACCCTTGTTTTTGAAAATCAGACTGTCAAGGTTGGCTGATATTTAATAAACTCACCTCTGGGTGGACAACAAAGAACAGTCACCTTATTTGAGTAATCATGCTACCATGCTTCTGCAAATGATGTTGACTCAGTTATGCCCCTAAAAGTCTGCTAAGTATTGACTTCAGAATTCCCTTTCACAGTATATAAGATCAGCAGTCTGCTGTGCTCAGAGAGACTTGCCTGACAGTATAGTTCTCTATAAAGACAATAAATTCCCGTGTCTTGTTATTTCAAACAGTGCGTAGTGTCACCATCTAACAACATACGTTGTCCATGAATTTATATAACTTGTATATTTGTTATCTATTTTCACTCATTATAGATTATCAGTTTTCTGAGAATGGGGATCTCATGTATCTTATTGGCCACTGTACCCTTAACTAGCTTCTTGTCAAGTCAAAGTTGGCTATTGGTAGATATTGATTGAAGGGTTGAATTAACGAATGAATTCAGTGTTGAAAGTTTGTAGGGAAAATGTGTGGTAATAAAGAAACTACACTAATTGAGGGTGAAGTACTGATCACACTCAAGTCTAGGTCAAGATGTATGTAAAATCAGGAGAGGCCGAGAAGATTAAAAATATTTGGGAAAGGGATTGGCAGTAGTGGGAAACTGCCAGGGGATGGAGGGTAGGATTGGCAGTTGAGGGAAACTGCTAGGGGAGGGAGGGGCACACCTCATTAACAAGGGTACCTGCGAAATCAAAGTTTTTATACCTAACCCTGAATTGTTCCCCACATCTTTAAAATAAAAATAAAATACTTTTTAAAAGATTAAAATTTAAAATAAAAATTAAAAACTTAAAAAAAGAAAATTAGTTTTTTTAAAAGTGTACAAATTAAACAATTATTGCAAAAAAATAATGAGTCTAAAGTCGTGAAAAAATACACTAAGACAGCTGAAAATGAGGAAAGATGAAAAATGTGGTCAAAAATTAAAATATTAAAAATTATGGCTTCAAAGTTTAAAGTAGTTGGCAGAATAGAGAGTAGAGCTGTCAGTAAAACCTTATGCAAAGATAGAAGTAGTACCATATGCTTACCGAGAACTTGAAATCCTAGAGTGACTCAGAGACTGACTTCTTAATTTTGTTTATTTTAAATTGAAATCCAAATAATTACATGTGGCTAGTAGTTACTCTATTAGACAGAAAAAATTCAGAGGATTCTTAACACTTTTCTTTTGGGGTCTCTTTGACAGTCTGATATAAATTCTATATCTCTTTTAACAATCCTGGATCTAAGGTGAAGATATGGAAATAGGCTGATGAACTGCAATGGAGAGGTTATTAGTGCAAAAGGAGGTAGTGGAATGCAGAGACCTATGCAAAAATAGTTGATGATATTGCCATGGAAGTCACATAAAATGACGGAAGAAGTGACATTCCCCTGTTTCTCAATTCTGCTTTCTGGAATTCATCTTCTTAATGGAATAATAATATTTTTTAAAATTGTTGTATTTAAAGATGTGAGATATAATTCAGGATTAGGTATACAAATGGTCAACGTATAGGTAAAGTTTGAGCCTCACTTTGGTCCCCACTTCACTGGTTTAAGGGCAAGTACCCTTATTAATGAAGTGTGCCCCCCACCCTGGCAGTTTCCTTCTACTCCAACCCCTTTCTTATAGTATTATGAAAATTGTTCAGAATCTGAGTATGAGTGAGAACATGTGGTACTCAGTTCTTTTTTTGTGTGATCATAGAGTATTATAGACTCTAAATCCATCCAAGAAGCTTCGAAGTTCATAATTTTGACCTTATGCTTGCATAATATTCCATCATGCAGATGTGCCACATTTTTTAAAATGCAGTCCATTTTCCATAAGCAGCACAGTTGGTTCCATGCTTTTACTACTGTGAATAATGTTGCAAGAAATAGAATAATAACATGTCAACCCTGTGCTATAGGTTATTTTGTCTACAGAACCAGGCTAAAAAACCAGGAGAGGTTTTCCAAAGCAGACCTTTGTTATGGGATTTGGGACATGTATTTTTCCCGTGTTGATAACAGCAAAAGCCCCACAGGTGATAAGTGGGTGGTGATGGTCCCTAGCTTTCAGTGGCACAACTGGGGAAGCAATAATGGTTTCAGTCACACATACATTCACACATCATCATTCAAGGAAATTCAGGGGTATTACCACCCCCTGAAACCAAGAGACAGACTTTAATTTAATAATACACTTAAGATTAATGAGAGGATTGGCATAATTTGTAGCAAAGGTAAGGTATGCAGCAATTAAAAAGTAATTCTGTAATTCTGGATAACTTTTTAAAATTTTCAAACACGAATGATATATATGTCATACATACTTTCTATGCATAACATGATGCTCTGAAAAAGGTGCACACCATGGCGTGGCTCAATCAAGTTGATTAACATATCCATGACTCCATATACTTAACATTTTTTTGAGATGAGAACACATAAAATCTCCATGCTTAATGATCTTTAAGGAAGAAAAAACCATTTGGAGGGAAGAAATACGATTTAAGTAAAGGAGAATGAATTGATTGGGATGTACAAAACAAAGTGGCCATGGAATTTGAAGGTGGACATTTTCAGTGGGACAATCTAGTGCAGCTAAATTAATCAGTTGACAAGGAATGATTCAATTTTTTAGTGGGAAGGCATGGATGGTCATGTAACTGTGCAAGTGAATGAGTATATATACTAGCATGCACTATAAAGGAAATTTGGGGGGCAGAGGGAGTGATGAGTAAAGAAACTATAACAAGCTTTGGTAAAGGAAATGCTCATTGAGATGAATTTTGAATACTCCAGTGTTAGTAAAGAGATGCTGAGTTGATCAATTGGTTAAAACTAACTTTAGGCTTGATTCAAATACTTTGACCAGCTCTTTTTTCTTCCACTTCACATTTGTGTGAAATGAAAAACCATAGCTTGGTATAATTACTTTGATCAACATGTTTTTAGGAGCTAAACATTTACATGTCATTTCAAATTTCTGGCATAGAATTTGCCTTTCATTCCATTGAATGCTGCTTGTATCATTATACAAGCTATTAAGATGTATTACATCTTCTGTATATAACAAAAACTCAATGATTGTTTAAGGTGGATGAACAGAACCACTTGAGTGCAGAGATTTACTGCTTGTTAGCAATTTGAATTTTGCCCTTATGGGAAAAAGAAACACGATTACAGAAGATAGTAGAGTACAGTAGAATTAGTACAGGTTTTGAGTAGCACAGGTAAAGATTATTTACTGTGAACCCATTCTTTGACAAGGTTTTCTAAATTCTGTAAGCTTCAGTTCCCTCATATATAAAGTCAAAAAGATGAAAGAACTAATGAAGTAGCATATGCAAATCATTAATCATGTGCTCTGTTTGACCAAAAGCTGAATAAATAAATTATTGATGACTTATGCATCCAATCCAATTCAGTACTGGTGAAAGCACATATAGAAAAAACCTTATACTGCTCTTTCATGTAGCTTTAAAATTAAATAGTTTGATTCAAAGTAAAGCAATTAATAGATGAAAAACTTGCTAAAACTGTTTACTATAAAATATTGGATTTACTAAGAGTATTGTTGTAGCTGCCCCCAACTAGGCAATAATAATAATAATTTTTTAAAAAAGAAATATTTCCCTTTTGGTGACATATAATATATTTTGTATCTTCAAAGCAATACTGTTTTCTCAATTCTACTCATTTTTCTTTTCTCATTGTAATGTTTCTGAAATTGAAATGCATCTTCCACGTCATCTCAAATTTAACATAGTAAGCAAATTGATGAGTATCTTGCAATCTATGGCATTTTAGAAATAAATGACAGTTGATTCGTTACAATGAGAATAAATATTCATAGCCACATGCCCTGTTTGCTCAAAGAAACATACATTAATTATTTTTTTCAATATTCAATTTACTTTCTGACTCCAATCCCTCTTTCAGCTTGATGCATAAAACCAACATAGTCACATCATTGTAAAATAAATCACATTTTAGGATTACTCAGTCATTGGGATGTTTTAATTAAGGAAGTGAATTTCTCTTTCTGGTGTTTTTTTCTAATCTAGAGTAGGAAGAGTCTTATGCAAATGGTGATTTGATGGTGGAAGGAAGGAGTGCCCTCTTCTTGGTCTTGACTGATTTCTCCAAATATGAGTTGTCTTGCCAAAGATAAAGATACAGTTTAAAATGCTTATAATTGTGATATTCAGCACGTTATTCAAATGAATGTTAGCTTATTTGAAAAATGAACAATTTAGACAAGTTTTGGAAATACAGGCTGTTTAACTTGATGTTTACTCTAGTTGTCTGCTCACTATATTTTGAAGGTCTCAGTCCAGATTGTCCACATAGGGACCCTCTGATGGATAACAACATGTCACCCTTTCTATGTCAACCCACACTATACACAATAACACAGTTGTTGAAGAGAAAAGCCCCAACACACTGTGGTTGAAAAAGCACTGAACCCTCTGCCCACATGAGATGAATGTAAAAGTAATGATCATACATTTCTTCATAGGATATAGGGTCAAGCTGGGCACCGTGGGGCATGCCTGTAGTCTCAATTCCTTGGAAGGCTGAAATGAGAGGATTATCTTAGCCCAGGAGTTGGAGTCCAGCCTCAACAACATAGCAAGACTCCATCTCTGAATAATAATAACAACAACAGCACAATTTTTTAAAAATGTAGTTACTCTGCCTATTACAGCAACTGAATTGATGCAAAATGTGTTAATAACAGTTTCTTCCCTTGACAAGCTATACGAGTATATTTAGGTTTATTTACTGAGTAGAATGCAAATTTTGTTTACTGAGTTTAATGAAAAAATGTTTTCTCACATCTGTAGGTAAGAACAATATAGATATTAAAATGAAAAACTTTTACTCTGGTCAATTTCGACAGACTGAGACTGATTAAACATTAACTAGCTAAATAATATATACATTATTTTTGACTATTTACAAACAAATAAGAAACATTAAAAGTCAACAGTTAAAGTCATTACAATTACTCTATGGTAAAGTTGATCAGGAGTATTAAAAGTTCAAGAAAATTAATATAAATAGATGATAATTGAATACTTTTAATATACCAGTATATTAATCGAACCCTGAAATAAGATAAAATAAACTACCAAAAAATAGATTAAAATAAAATATCTACTCTAATTTGGGACAATAACCAATAGTCTAATAAAGTACCAAGAAGAAGAGACCCAGGCAAAGATCTAGTTTGAATTTTATCTCTCACATTTCAATATTTAAAGCAAAACTTTGAAAATCCATTGAGAAACACCCGACACTAATATAACTGAAATTGTAAATTCAGTTAAAATATTCAACATTGAATATAATGTTATTAGTTTTCATATTGATAATATAATGAATATAAATTTTGGAAAATCACAACATCGTGGTAAAAGCAAGTTTCTTAGTAAGAAACTTATGGACTAGGAATGTAGTTGGACTGGGTTATGGCACACACATACTTGAAAACAATATCTAAAATCAGTGTGATAAAAGAAAGAGGTGCCCTAATTGCCAAATTTACAAACTTATTTGTGTTGAGTCACTGAAGTACAAAATTTTGTGGCGAAGCTGATAGTGAATAGAAAACATATTTTGGTATGTCTGAATGTGCTTTCCCTTTTTGCTGCCCTATATTTATTGAATTTCAAAAATGTTTGCATCTTTGAAAACTGCTTTGTTTTCAAAGTAGTTTTCAAATTAATTGAAGGATTTACAAAGGTAAATAAATTTTAAAATAAATAATATTCCAAAATTTGGTCTAAAACTATTAGAAATAGTTAACCAAAATATTAAAATGGTATACTCTCCAAAATATTTTGCTTTTTAAATTTTTATTAAATTAAATGTAACAAAATAAAATCTTTCAAATAGGAAAGTGTTAAAATCTTTCTTAAAAACTAAGACTGGAGCAGAACAATTTAATTATGACAATCTAAAATTCTATTTTAAAATTCTATAGTTTTGCCTTGGAATTTCTCAAATTGTGGGAAGGAGTTTAATAGATCTCTTCTTTTAAATTGTATAATTTGAACCAGTATGAAATACAATTGAAAAAACCATACACTAGCATAGTAGCTAAAATTGCAAATCATTCAAAATAACAATAATTAGTGACTATTTACTTAATAATTGACCTTTTTTCTTTGTAAAAGATTCATAAAAGCTGATAGTACAGGTTTAATGGTTTAGCAAGTGGAAAGATGTGGGGGAAGAATGCCTGCAAAGATTGTAGAATTGGCTAGTACTGTTAAATTATGTAGAGCCCATGTGTAGCACAAATGAGAAACTGAGGGTCACTAACAAGTGGCTAACCATGAAGTCCTCTTTGGCGGCTTATGAAAAGGTCAGTATTTCCTATACTGGAAGAGTGGCTGCAGCTGAGTAGCAGCTTGAACATATGAGAAAGCTGCAGTATTCCAAAGAAGTGTGAATGCTCACCAAAGCATCTAGGACTCTTACGCACCTGAGGTACATTTCTGGATTGATGTCTCTGAGAACATTGACTCTCTGGAGCACTCTACACCCTGAGTTTTCGGTGGTCGTCTCTCTTCTCTGTCTTGGCACTTTTACTGTGATGAAAGATACTGAGGAATCATTTTCCTTTGCCAGGAAATGGGTGCTGCCCTCAGGATCCTAAATACCAGGACAATAACCATAGCTAAATAACCTAGCTGGGAATGTACAGGGCCTGTTGAAAGATAACAAGATTATGCTGCAAATGAGTTGCAATAATTAATTAGCATGTGCCAGCAGACACCAGAACAATAAGGCAGGAATTGTATCTTGAATGATACTGATGAAGAAGGTCAACAATAGAAGACTAGATTGATTTGGAGGCCCTTTTTCAGAGCATGGGATTTATCATCCTGACAAGGACATCCGAGGATATTACCCTGGAGGCAAAATACATGGACAGTCAGCAAGAATGCTGCTTGTCATCTTTAAAAAAAAAGAAAAAGTAAGTATGGTGAATCAGAAGACCACATCTTGGGAGAAGGGAAGGGAAGGGTATTAATAAAAAATAACCATTTCTTACTTGCTTACCAGGTGTGAGCCATTTTCAGATGTATAATCTATTGATGGAAGATTGACTGGAATCATGGAAAGAAGGATAACAAGTATATACTTATATGATTCCTTCAGTCCTTTTCCAAAAGGATCTAGGGTCACATATTCAGATTTCTGCACTTTAGAGAACGTGGAATAGCCAGAGAGAACCCAGCAGGGACACTGAGGCAGGATGAGGTTTGGATTCTACTTACAGGGACATGAGTGGAGGACTCACCATCAGTGTGACTAAAGCCCAGGTAGAAGCATGCTGCTGTCTGAGACTGCTTTTCCATGCCTCTTTCCTTCCCTCTCCCCTCTCCCTGCTTCACCTTTTGTGGTCACTACTCTTACCTTCCCAGGTATTTCCTTCAATGTATTTGTTCATGCCTAATCCCATCTTGGCATCTGCTTCTCAGATGACCCTAGCCAAATCATCAAAGAAAATCTGCAAGAACTCAAAAGCATTGAATATTTGCACCATGGGATGCAAAAAATTAGAATTAATGATTGTCTAAAGTTTTAAAAAGTTATTTTTTTCTTAGCTTACTTAATTTTAGCACCTACAGAAACTTTTTTCAATAAAAGTAATTATGATATGTAGAGAAATATAAACTAATAATGTTGACAATTTCAAATCTATGTAACATAAGACTAGACAACTCTAAAATAAACACATACAATTTTAAGAAAAAAATAGGTTCACATCAAAATACATTTTAAGTAAAATACTAGTGGTAAAGTTTTGGAGACAGAGGCAACCAATACTCTAACAAAAATTAATGAAGAACTATTCCATTCATCTTATTTTTGAATGTTCATATGGTTAATATAATGTTTTTATTTACATAAACTATTAGTAGCTTAAATATGTATTATATATACTAACACATAATATATATGTTCATATTAATCAAACTATACACTGAAGTTGTTCATATGTGTATTTGTATTTTTTTACAGCAGTTTTAACGTAGAGTTTCATTAATTTGTACTTATATATGCATCATAAAATTACTGCTAAAATTAGGACAAAGAACATTTATACCATTCCCAAAAAGTTTCCTTATTTGTCTTTCTACTCAACATATTACCCATTACATGATGATCTATTTTTTTTTTCCATCAATGTAGTTTGACCTGTTTTTTACTTTTACAGTAGCCAATCATGCATTGTGTATTCTATGGTATCTGTCTTCTTTCTCCTATTATGATAGATTTAAAACTCCTCTATGTTGACATGGATAGATAACAGACAGACAGATAAATAGATAGCTGAATACTATTTGATAAACACTACTGTAGTGGAAATATAATACAATTTCACTTGTCTTTTTTGTTATTTTGTTTTGTTTTACCCATATTCTTTCTTTCTTTTTTTTCTGTTTTAATTTTTTTTCTTTATTATTATAAAGATGTGGGGTACAAGCCAGGATTAGGGACATTAGTAGTCTACGTGAAGGTGTGGTTTGGGCCTCCAACTGGTCCTCACTTCCCCTGGTTTATGAACAGGTATCCTTAGTGATGCTATGTGCTCTCCCTATTTCCCATGGCAGTGTCTCACTACTGCCAATCCCTCTCTTGTAGAATTGTGATGAATGTTCAGGACCTACTTATAAGAGAGAACATGTGGCATTCAGCTTTTTTGTTTCTATGATAGAAAACTTAGTATGATGAACTCCAAATCCATTCAAGTTGCTGCAAAGTCCATAATTTTGTTCTTTATGGCTGCTTAATATTCCATTATATATATGCACTGCATTTTCTTTATTCAGTTCATGTTCAGTGGACAACATGGTTGGTTCCATGTTTATACTATTGTGAATAGTGCTGAAATAAACATGTGTATGCAAGTACCTTTTTTGTAGAATTATTTGAGTTCCTTGGGAACGCCTCTACACTGTTGGAGTGCAAACTAGTCCAACCTCTATGGAAAACACCCATATTCTTTCTGATGGACATAAGCTTGTTTTCAGTTTTGGAACATTCTGAAAGAGGCGTTCCCACACATTTTTTTAGAATATATGCATTTATTTCTTTAAGATATATTTCTCGAAGTGAAACTGGAGAGTCTTAGGTGATTCTAAGTTTGTATAATTTAAATAAACTGCAAAAATGTATCCAAAGTAGTTCTACCATTTTATAATTCCATTGATCTCCCTATAATAATATATAACTGTCCCATTTGTTATGCATCCCTGCACACATTTGGAAATGCCAGGGTTTTGTTTGAATTTTAGACATTCTGATTGTTGTAAATTGCCATCTCATTATTTTTGCATTTTTCTGATCTTGGCAAAATTTTCCGCAGTCATTATTTAATCCTATATCATAATTTGTGAAGTTTGACAAGTCTTTGAGTTATTTTTCTTATTAAATAATAGTTTTAGGGAACCCCTTTTGGTCCCCTCCCACTGTGGGAGTTTTTCTGTCCTCTCAATACATCCTGCTTTAAAAAATAATAATAATAGTTTTAATATTGTCTATATATGAATGCTTTTAGATATACATATTCTTAATACTTTATTTATTTTTGGTTGTCGCTTCACTCAGTCACCCAGGCTGGAGTACAGTCATACAATCACGGATCACCGGCAGCCTTGATCTCTTGGGTTCAGGCAATTCTGCCTCAGCCTCCCAAGCAGCTGAAACACCAAGCATGCACCACCACGCCCAGTTATTTTTTTTGTTGAGATGAGGTCGTGTTGTTTCCCAGGCTGATCTCAAACTCCTAGGCTCAAGAAATTTTCCCACCGCGGCTTCCCAAATTGTTGGAATTACAGGTGTGAGCCACTGTGCCTTTTCAGATGGATGTTATTTCAACTTTTATGAAGATAGTTAATTTTTTTTATTTTGTTGTCATTTAATTCTGTGGAAAAATATGTTATCCTGAGCATTCACCTCTTGCCGAACTTATAATAATGCTCAATGTGAGCCACAAAAAACCTCTTCACTTTGATCTTTTAAAGGAGATTACATATCAAGGTTCTTCATCCTCCATGAACAACATGAAATGACTGCTGGTGACCTGCTATACAAGGACATTTCATAGCTCTAACGTATCAACAACTGACCCCATGCTTTTACATAAACACTACGAATGAAGGAATAACATCATGTGAACTGAGCTACATCAGTATTGTTTGCTTTTCAAAATATCCTCAACTTCTGCCAATGCACAACCAAAACTATAGAGGGAATATACTTAGGCTTTCTTAAAAACAAAAACCATCTTCTAATGCCATTCAATATCTGATATTTATTTCAACTTGACTTTTCAGTAAATAAGTTTTTATATAAATTTCATCTGTAAAGTTTTCAGTCTGAATACCCTAGGGTTACCATTGGCAAATGTTTTGAACAAAGGCCAGTCCACATTCTCTAAAATGTAGATTCTCTCCAATGCACAGTCTAATGTCAAATAAAGTTTTTGCTGGTTAATGTCTTTACACATTTTTTACATTTGTACATTCAAATGATCTGTGGTTTAAGTAAAGATAATGGTACTCTTTACATCTGTAAATTTCTTATCATGTCTATATAGTTTATAACTTGATATATGATTTTCCAGTCATTACAGATACTGAAAATTTAGAGTATAAATTCTCTAATGTTTAGAAAACATAGAATAGCAGTGAAAAGGTTTACCCCATTCTTCCCATCTATAGGGAATCCCTAAATATAGATGTTCATATATATACCAAGTATTGAATGAGAGCTAAAGGCTTTATCATATTCTTCTCATTTATATAGTTTCATCTCAGTATGATTCTCACATGTCCAGCAGCTTGTATATGAGAGCAAAAAGCTTACCATATTTTTCACATTTGTAGAGATTCTCTCCAGTATGGATGATCATGTATCCAGCAAATCCAATGAAAGTGAAGGGCTTTGCCATATTCTTCACATTTGTAGGGTTCTCTCCAGTATGGATGGTCTTATATTCTGTAAACACTTTATGAAAGGGAAAGACTTTGCCACATTCTTCACATTTGTATAGTTTCTCTCCAGTATGGTTCCTCATATGTATAGCAAATCATTTGAGAGCCAAAGCTTTTGCCACATTTGTCACATTTGTAGGGTTTCTCTCCAGTATGGATGGTCTTATGTCCAGCAAATCCTTTATAAGTGTGAAAAACTTAGTTACACTTTTCACAATTGTAGGGTTTCTCAACAGTATGGATGATCTTTATGTCCAGCAAATCCTTTATGAGTGTGAAAGGCTTTTCCACACTCCACATCTGTAGGGTTTCTCAACAGTATGGGTCTTGCCATGTTGAGCAAGTAGTGAATGAGAGTGAAAGGCTTTTCCACATATTTCACATTTGTAGGATTTCACTCCAGAGTGGATTGTCTTATGTCCAGCAAATCCTCCTTGAGAGTGAAAGGCTTTGCCACATTCTTCACATTTGTAGGTTTTCTCTCCAGTATTGATCACCGTATGTCAAGGAAGGTTTGAACGATAGCGAGACGGGAGATGATGAGTATTCAAGCAGGTTTGTAATTGAAGAATCCCAGCAAGAGTCATGTTGTACTTTTCTAATTAAGCAAGACTTGCTGTCTCTAAGCCCAACCTTATCACCTGTCTGGAGCAAAGGAAAGAACCCTGGGAAATGAAGTGACACAGCACATCAGCCAAACCTCTAGCTGTGACTTCTCATTACACTGAAGGCCTTTTATCAGAGAAGAGCATAGAAGACCCACTTACAAATGTGCCAATAGGAAAATACGGAAAATGTGTCCTTAAGAACTTATGCTTAAAAAAATCTTGGGAAAGTGTGCATGAAGGTGAAGGGCAGATTGATAACCATTGATACAAATGTAACAAGAGAGGGAAAGTCTTTCATCAACATTCCAAATATGTTATCCCCCAGAGTATCCATATTTCTGAAATGACTTTCAAGCATGAATATGGGAAAACATTTAACCAGTCCTCAAAATGTAGTCAACATAAAAAAAATAGTGGAGGAAATGTACACAATATATGTGGGGATGCATTTAGGAAATCATCCTATCTGAATAAACATGAAAGAATCCATAGGGGAGAAAGAGCCTTCCAATGTGGAAAATGTGGCAAAGTCCTTAGCTATTACTCATGTCATTCACAACATCAGAAAATTCATAGTGGAGAGAAACTTTATAAATATGAAGAATGTGGTAAAGCCTTTACTTGGTATTCACATCTTATTTGCCATCAGAGAATCCATACTGCACATAAACCCTACAAATGTCAAGTGTGTGACAAAGCCTTTCATCAGTACTCAAATCTTATTCAACATCAAAGATACCATACCGGAAAGAAACCCTACAAATGTGAAGAATGTGGCAAATCCTTTCATACTTGTTCATACCTTTCTCATCATATTACTATCCATAATGGACAGAAACCCTACAAATGTGAAGAATGTGGCAAAGCCTTTTACTAGCACTCAGGTCTTATTAAACATCAGAGTATCCACACTGGAGAGAAACCCTACAAATGTGAAAAATGTGGCAAAGCCTTTCATTTGCAATCAGTGCTTAGTCAACATCAGAGTAGCCACACTGGAAAGAAACCCTATAAATGTGAAGAATGTGGCAAATCCTTTCATACTCATTCATATCTTGCTCATCATATTACCATCCATAGTGGAGAGAAACCCTACAAATGTGAAGAATGTGGCAAAGCCTTTCATTGTCAATCAGGTCTTATTCATCATCAGAGTATTCATACTGGAGAGAAACTCTACAAATGCGAAGAATGTGCCAAAGCCTTTCACATTCATTCACACCTTACTCAACATATGGTGATCCATAATGGAGAGAAACCCTACAAATGTGAAGAATGTGGCAAAGCCTTTCACTCTCACAATGGACTTGCTGGGCATATGACCAGCCATAGTGTAGAGAAACCCTACAAATGAGAAGAATGTGACAAAGCCTTTTACTGGCACTCAGGTCTTATTAAACATCAGAGTATCCACACTGGAGAGAAATCGTACAAATGTGAAAAATGTGGCAAAGCCTTTCATTTGCAATCAGGTCTTATTCAACATAAGAGTATCCACACTGGAGAGAAACCCTACAAATGTGAAGAATGTGATAAAGATATTTATTTTGTAAAATATTTTTACTACAACTGTAATTTATAGGCTGGCCAACATAAGTAAATCGAGTTTTTGGCACATAAACAAATATTTCCAAAGTTACATAATTAAATTTTTGTAACACACTCTGTCTCAAAAGAGTCCAAATTTTTAAAATTAATTATATGGTCATCATTACTGTGGCACTAATATGTTAATATGGTATGTAGGTATACTTCATATATTTTTAGTAATAATTTTATGATAACTTGGCTAAAACAAGGTTTTATTGCCAAAATAAGTAATTCTTGTTCTATGCTATATAAGTCATATTTTTCTTTAGCAATTTAAGACTGAACACTTAAGTCATAGGAATTCATCAATAAGGAAATTTCGGTCATCCATGAGTCACAGGGAGGAAACCATTTATGGTTAACTGTCCATACTCATGCCGCTGAAACTATGCATGTGAATGACAAGGTGTTGATATTGGCCACATCTTCTCTCTTACTGAGTGCCATCTTTATTTCTCTGGCAATCTAAGATATTAAAATATATATCTGAGGTAGCAAAAAAGGGAAAGAAGGTGAAGAATTGACAAGGGGACTTCACATGACAGAAGATATGAAAAGAATAGTAATAAGGACAGAAAAGCTAGAAAGCTACCTCTAAGAATTTGTCTGTACAATCTAATTTTTTTTAAATAGTGAGTTTACAGAAAAACAACCTACACAGTTTCTTCTAAGCACTAGAAGCTTTAAGTTATGATAGCCGAAGAAATTTTTGAAGAAATTTTGCAAATGGACATCATGACATGTGAAATAATTTCAAAGTTTCAAAGGAGTATATTGATCAAAGAATCCAATTGTAATTACGAGTATTAAGTAAAATGTGATTACTCCTGCCAAGTTTCTCTCCTTGCAGAATAATTTTATAATTGAGCACCAAAATAAGCTAATCTCTGCAAAAGCATTAAAGATGCTACTTTTGTGAAAACTCAGTATGCAAAAATGGGAAAAATATAGTAGGGTGAATTAGGTAGACATGTTTCATAACAGACAATAGGGAGAGATCAGGAAGCTACAAGCTTCTATAAATCTGCTATCATGAGAAGTAAAGAAAACTGGCATAATCACAGTCACACATTACCAAAAATCTAAACCAGCACAGTCTTGCAGGAAGGATGTGAATCTCAAGGACTGTAATCTGTAGGGAATGTAATATAATTTTTAAAATGCACTTTTAATATCATGAGAGAGATAGCTAACAACATCCAAGCTATTACTTATCTCCACATTTAGTTATTCAAATTTTGAGTTTCAGTTTGCTATGTATATATTAATACATCATAAGAAACCAGGCAAATTGATTTTACCAATATTCTCTTTGTCAGATTTTCTAGTGCTTCCTGCTTTTCTAATTGTGCTATTCACAGACATAGCTACTTCGCATGCATGTGCAACTGTCTCACCTTTCTCTCTCTTTCTCTCCCTCTGTTTCTCTTCTCCTTATTCCTCTTCTATTCAGAGTAGCTTGGGGAAAAAGGGAGAGGTATGTTTTATAGTTTTATAAAAACAGGAACTCATTATCAAGGATTTATTCTTGACCTTCAACTCATATACAATATCATTCTTTTGGGAGACTCTTAATAACTCTACTCATTTGCTGACCTAACTTAGCAATATACTTCTGTAAAGAGCTCAAAAATCAGGATTACATATTACATTTAAGAAAAAAATATAGAGCAAAACAAATGACTAAGTTAGTTATCATTGCATAATGTTTTTATTTACTTTTTCTTAGATAGTTTACTCTATTTGAGATGCCTATATACCTGTCTTACTTGTCTTACTCTGTTTAGGTTCTTTGATCATAAGACATTTACTGTTGAACCCTTCATATTCAACACAACATTACCCATAAAATAAATGGTCAATGAAAGTCTACTGAGTTGAATTAAATGTATTAAATTTATAAGTGATATAGCACTTTTCCTGGGTTAAGTATTGCAGAGATGTCAGGCAATAATTTTGAAATTTCTGACCAAATCTGCCTTTCCCTGAGCTGGCAATCTTTTCTTTTCAATTTCCAATGTTGGTTTCATTAGAGACACATTTGTGCAATTTAAAAGAAACTTGGCAGCATATATGATAAACTTTATGGGAAGTTTGCAGCTAAGAACCGGAAATCATGGTATTTGAATTATCTTAGTCTGCATGCAAGCCAAAGTCATTGGGATATAATTCAGACTCATGCAGACTCCTAACATTACGATGGAGTTGAAAACATAACATGTTGAGGGAAGAGAATAGAGTTCACCTCTCTGGAAAAAATCAAATTACATCATTTAAATAGTCTTTTATATGTCTGCAGCCCATCCAAGATCAAAAGTTCATCAATGTAATGCATTTGATATTTAGCTACAAGTAAAATCTAAAGATTGGTTTTGAATTTTAGAAGCTCCAATTTGTAGTCAAAATTATGAAAAGAAAATAATATTTTGACCCTAAGTCACCTTTTTTTTTGCTTTGTCCACTCAAATACAAAGAAACACATAGGTAGGTAGGTAGATAGATGGACAGATAGATGGATGATCTATAGATAGACACATAGATACATCCCCTTTTGTCTCTGAAATTTATAAAATCTTCACATGTAGTTTCTGATAAAATAAAGACCTTCCAAAAAGCATCTCTACAACTAATGAATAAATTCTAGATCTAGACTTTAAAAAGGTTACAGCGTTTTCTTCAGAAACTGGAAAGTACTATTTTTTCTACTCTTAAACAATTTTTGTGACCTGAGTTGCTGTACATTATTACAAGCATAAAATGGTATATGGCATATTTTTATCCTTACTATTCAACAACTTAGAAAAGATAAATGAATTCACAATTAAGAGAGACATCATTGAAGAAAGAGATATATACATATAATGCAAGAGACAGATACTGTACATTAATATAATATTAAAAGCTATTAAGATACATTTTAAAGAGTATTTAAACTATACCATTTAACCTAACTTACTATTATCAATGAACAACTCTGCTCAAAAATAGACTTTACAGAAAATTGATCTTCATTTTATCATTTGTTATGAATTGACAATATAACTTACTCATTAGATGCAGTTTCTCCATTGAGTGTGAATAAGTGTATGCGTTTCTTTTTTTCGTGATTTCACTTCTTTTCCTTGGAAAATGTTACTATAGAAACTGCTTTTACTATTGATTTCTCGAAACAACAAGCTTCACTCAATATTAGGAAACATTTTTAGAACTACATTTACCCAACATTGTTTCATTTATAAAATAAAAATATATACAGAAAAAAAGGTTTTGTAAATTTAGTCAGTAACTAAAAAAAACCAATAATTTATCTTTACCTATCCACAATTAATTTTTCATTTCTTCAGAGCTATGCCAGCTTCATGGCTGTCCATCACGGCACTGTGAAAAGTGTTGGTTGTTCTCCAATATGAAACAAAGCATTCCTAGGCCTCACATAGCACATATGAGACCATGCTGCAGGACTGTGTTCTCCTTTAAGTAATATAAGTCATCCCAAAAGGACCCAGTTCTTGCCCCCTTTAAGCAATTCCAAAGGTATCGGTTCATTGGAAGTAGGAAATATAGACTTCTAAAAAAGTACAGAAGTATCTTTGACATTGGGCTTGATATGGACTGACAGGTTTCGCTTTCTCTTTTACCTCTATCTCTCTGTCTCATTTGCTTTATGTACTTTAAACCACAGCCACACTCTGCTACCCACTCTGAAATATATCACATATTGTCTTTACAGGTTTGTCTTCTGAAAACTCTATTTTATCTCCAATTCATGAACCAGAGATAGGAATTAGAAAGAACTAGTTTCCTAGGATAAACAACAAAGCTAATTTCTCATGACAAGTGGCTGAGACAGTTTCTCTAAACAGGTAAGTAGTATGGTTTTTCTGAGAGAAAAACGGGGTGCAGTTAAAAATTGGTTACAGTCAACTAGAACCAAGATGGCAACTAATTTGCCCACTTCTTGACCTTGCCCCTCATTATATGCTCATCATAATACAATAGCATGATAAATGACCCACGCTTCAACTCATGACATTCCAACTCTAGTCCTTTATAGTAATAAACTGGGTGGAACCCTCGTTCTTAGAAATGTCTACCACTTTCCCAAGAGACCATGAATAGTCCACCCCTTTCTTAGCATACAATCAAGAGATAACAAAAGAATAAAACTCCAGTATTATACAACTGCTACTCTTATAGACGAGTCCAAGCTGCACTGCCTATGGAGTAACTTGCTCTCTGTCATTTCAAATAATTTGCCTTCGTTTTCCAACTGAAACCCCAACAATGCCTACAGAGTAGACTTCTTTTATTCCTCTTGTAATAAATTTACTTTGCTTCACTTTGGTAACTGGCTGTTGAATTCTTTCCTGTGTGAAGCCAAAACCCACTTGGCCTCTCAGGCTGAACACCAGCTTTGGGTTCCTCTGTCCTGCGTCATGCCCAAACACCCATACCTAATGAATCTTCAGTTTAAATTATACTTTTATTGTAGAAGTGTCAGTTTTAGTTAAAATTATTTCTAACATTTATAATATTCCTAAGAATAGTACAGACTATTTTTAATAAAGATGCTTCATACACATTTCAATCATTTGTATATGACCTTCAAAAAGTTATATAGTAAGAAGATAGCTTAATATTTGCAAATACAAAAGTGGATTTAGGGTATAAATATAATAGCATATGGAATCCTTCCTCTAATTTTTGTTTGTGTTTTATATTCAGGTACAGAGAAACACACACACACACACACACACACACATACCAGGCAAAAGGATAATTATATTGAAAAGTGAATATTTTCTTCTTATCTATATAAGACTACCAAAGTCATTAATATTAAATTTGAAGCTATATAATGATATAATGCCAAAGAATGTGGCAAATCTTTTCTTAGCATCTGTTTTAGTAAGTAGGGATTATCAAATTAATTTTAGTCAACTTCTCATTGCAAAATAGATAGCAACAGAATCAATAATTTCAAACATTGCTTTGAAATGTGAATAAATGGATTTTGTTGGGTAGCATGGCTTTTCATTAGTCAATCATTCATAAACACTGAAAAAAATGTATTATTTTCTAAATGAAGAACACCTAAACCCAGTACCTTTTTCAAAAATCATAGCAAATAGCAAACTATAGCTCCCAAATATATTTTTTACATCAATTTTTTCCTACTACATCTACTTCTGTGATTTATTATATATACATATATATTCACACATATATTAATTACATTATATATGATACTTAAATATATGTACATATATACCTGTACACAGACACTAAACATTTATCTACATAAACACACACACACACAAACACACACAAACACACACACACACACACATACACACACACACACACACACTCAAACAAAGGGATCAAAGGCAATTCACCTTATTCTCTGATAACCAAGACCGTAAACATTCATTCAAACATGTGTTTGATTTTAAGTATATTCAATTTGGTTGTTTGATTTGATAAGACAGACTGGGATAAAGACAAAGAATTTCTGAAATAAAAATATCCTGGATCATTTATTTGCTTGTGGCAATACTGCCTTATTATATGTATGATCTTGGATATTCCAAATGAATTTTGTTTAAAATTTGTTCAATTCCCATTTTTTCCTCAGTTCTTTCTAATACCCCAAACTGACCATACTGAACTAACACATATGCAATGCACTATAGTCATTTTCAGAAGGGCAAAATTTATTGCCCTTTTAAAGTAAGGTGAAAAGGGCATGTTGTCTATATGGTGATATTCGTGAAACTGCTTTTTTTTTTAAAAAAGGCAAATTTATAATACACCCGAGATATTTTGTCCAAATACACGAAAGGTATAACCTTAACATAGAAAATGCTTTCAAAGTCACAGCTGTGGTTTCAGAATCTGAATTGCTGTTGACTTTCCTCAGCATGTTACAATAGTTAATTTCAAGGAGACTTTTGGAGCTGTTGTGACACATTTCTCAGGTGAGGTCTAAACAGTGCCTTCTGCTTATAGGTGGTCAAAAATAACTTCTGAAAACTAGCCTGTTTTTTTTTTTTCTTAATACATATCAATTTCTAAATTATTTATCTTTAACAACTATAGAATCAGGAATTCAAGGTGAAAGAGAAGCAAATGTAATGTAGTTGAAAGGGATAAGATAAGGTTCTTTTTCATTATTACTTACCAGTGTAGAGTAATCTTCAAAAGGTAAAACATATTGCTTTTTTGTGTGTTAAGCTAAAACAATTACTTTAAAAGTAATGCAAAAGGGCCGGGCTTGGTGGCTCAGCCTGTAATCCCACGCTTTGGGAGGCCGAGGTGAGTGGATTGCCTGAACCCGCGGGTTTGAGACCCGCCTGGGCAACTTGGCAAGACCTCATCTCTACAATAAATCAAAAAAATTAGCCGGGCGTGGTAGCTTGCGCCTGTAGTTCCAGCTACTTAGAAGGCTGAAGCAGAAGGATCGCCGGAGCCCAGCAGGTTGAGGCTGTGGTGGCCGGGAGCGGCCACTGCACTCTAGTCTTGGCGACTGAGTGAGACTTCAACTCAAAAAAAAAAAAAAAAAAACTAATGGAAAGAAGGAAAAAGAGCAGAACAGGCAATATCACACTCCCAGACTTTAAACTCTATTATAAAGCTACAATAAACAAAAGAGTCAAATATTGGCATAAGAACAGGCATCTAGACCAATAGATTAGGATAGAGATTCCAGAAGCAAAACCTCAATTTTTAAACCAACTCATCTTTGACAAAGTCTCCACCACCAAAGACTGGGGAGAGGAGAACCTATTCAGTAAATTGTGCTTTGAAAACTGACTGACCACGTGCAGAATATTAAAACAGGATCCCTACTTATCACCATACATGAAAATCAACTTTAAATGGATCAAAGACCTAAATGTAAAACCTCAAACTATAAGAACCTTAGAAAATGTAGGAGACACCCTTATGGAAATTGGAAATGGCAACCAATTCCTGATCAAAACCCTAAGTGCCCATGTCATAAGAGATAAGATAGACAAGTGGGAACTCATCAAACTGACAAGCTTCTGCAAAGCCAAAAAACCATCAAGAAAGAGGGGAGACAGCCCACAGACTGGGAAAAAATATTTGCCAACTGTATGTCTGACAAAGGCCTAACATGTAAGATCTATAAGGAACTCAAATGTGCTGAAGAGAAAAAAACAAATAGCCCCATTGCAAAGTGGGCAAAAGATATGAATAGACACTTATCAAAAGAAGACGTACGAGTAGCCAACAGATACATGAAAAAAATGCTCAGCTTCACTAGTCATCAAAGAAATGCAAATTAAAACTACACTGAGATACCATCATCATCAATAACAAAAAACAACAGATGCTGGAGAGGATGGGGTGAAAAGGGAACACTTCTACACTTTTGGTGGGAGTGTAAACTAGCACAGTCTCTGTGGAAAACAGTGTAGTGATTCCTAAAAGTTCTAAAAATTGACCATCCATATGATCCTACAGTTCCACTCCCGAGAACATACCCAGAATAACTCAAATCACTCTATAAAAAAAGATACCTGCACACGGATGTTTATTGTAGCATTGTTCACAATAGCAACAACATGACACTAACTGTGTTGCCCATCAAAAGAGGACTGGATAAAAAAAAAAAAATGATACATTTACACAATGGACTATTATGCAACCATAAGGAAGAACAAAATCATGAATGGCCTAAAATTTCTGATATCTTTAAATGTACAAACTCATAATTATGTTATAAAATATTTGTCTTATTGCAATCTAAATATATAATTTTATTGATGGAGATATGCTAAATGCAAAGTCTACACTGAAATTAAATTTCTGACTGCAAATGATCACATACACACACACATACGCACAAAAAAGTGAATCAAAAGAAAAGCAAAGACAACACAGTAGCCATTGTTCAACTAAAATATTTTTTGGTAAACAATTGCCTTCATTTTAATATTTAGTGAATATCTTCTATTGGTCAGTTACATGTAGGCGGGGGGAAGAGTCTCATGTCAATAGAAGAGTCACAAAATAAACATGTAACTCATAATAATGAATGGATATGAATTAAATTATAAGAAAAATTTAGGTTGCATAAAGATTAGGGTAATTGCAATAAATGGGTTAAGCTGACATACCCTTATATAAATTTTTATCCATTCATACGGTTTTTGCACTCTGTAATTTGTTTTTAAATTAGTATGATCCACTAGTATTATAATTACTTCCTTTGAAAGTATCTTAAATTCAAATATTTCCATTAACTGAACTGTCCTGCCAATTACAAATCATGAAATACATAAGAAAACAAAGCAAACAGTATATGTCCAAACATATACAGAATATTACATTTTAAGAAAAAATAAAAATCACGTAACACAATCAAGATTAAAGTGAATCTATGTATTTTTTAAATACTGAAATAAATATATTCTAGAAAGGTTAGAAACAAAAATTTTTTAAATTTCATCACAATAAAATATGCAGTTTTGCTTCTCTGGCTTTACAAAGAGAGCAATTAAGTATAGTGCTAGGAAAAACTCTAAAATATATGTATTTATTTCACTTTAGATATGTTATAGATACTCAATTTAATTTTGTTATAAAGTATTTTGTTATTATTTAAAGAAATGTCATATTATAAGGTATTATTTAATTACAAGTTGAACTAATCCCCTCATTTTCTCCTTCATGAACAAATTGCTTTCTTATAATTAGCATGAAAGTGCTATTTAAAAGTAATGTTAGCTGTTTAGATTTATATGACAAAAAATTTTACAAATCTAGCCCATTTATATGTGGCTATTAAAGTTTGTGAGAGTAAAAGAGTTACTCATGACTTGTAGAGGTGATTCTAAGCCTATATAGACTTGATATGTTGTCAATACTGAATACTGAACTGTGAGGATCATCCCTGAAAACAAACATGTCATGTGGTGATCCATGAGAAGCAGATGGGATCACTGCAAGTAGGGTTTTCTTTATTCTCAGCTCTAGATGAGTTGAAACTTATTCTGGCATTTTCCCACTACATCAGAACGACTATATGTAGGTATACATATGTTAAAAAGTACATTTGCAAATGCACATGCTAAAAATCATTATTCTTTATTTCTATTAGTCAGAGATTTTGTACATTACCTATATTTTGGAATGTGATTTCTTCTTAACTTTGATTAAAGATATTAACAGGGATATAGCACAAAAAACTTATAGCTTGATCTTACAAATATTATTTGTCTGGTGCTCGTCATCTCTTTCCTATGTAATATGTTAAAAATACAAATTCACCGGTATTGTAAAATCTACTAATTTTCATGGGGCAATGTCTTACCTATCTGCTACTCAGATAACTGGTGATGTATAGTATCTGGAATAAAACCTGAAACCTAGAGTGTTATAGCAAATGCCTCTGGCCAGCAGACTTGGTTGTCACAAACCTCATGTACGAGAACCATAAAGCTGTTTCCCTTTCACCCACAGGTTAGAGTCTATTACTTAGAATTATTGTAATATTAAGTCTGCTGAATTGACATGGATATCTGCTCAATTTCAATCTTTACTCTCTAAAATGCACACAGAAAGAAGCAGATAGTGAAAGAAATGGACTCTGAACCAGCAGACATTAAAAGTATTAGAAACAGAAGCATAAAAAACAATTAATAAACCCAACTGGGAGCATTTAGTGTCTGACAAATCAAGGTATTTGTCAGGGTCAAATCTAGGTAATACAACTGATTTGAGGCCTGGCTATTTCTGTACAAAGATATGAATAAGATAATAAGACCCACATACCTTCCTATTTCCCTGACACTTTATGGCAATTGACAATAGTTACAATTATCCAAAGTCTCTATTGAGGAAAACTTAAAGGCAGATTAGTCTACTTAAAAAAGAGCGGGCAACTTTCACTGTATTCTAAAAATATATGCATAATGACATTTAATTTCAGAGGAGCTCATAAAGATATGCTAGAGAAATCTAATAATTAGGTCAAAATAAACATAGTATCAGAAAAATAAAATTGCAAATCCAATGTAAAATAGAGTAAAAGGCATTACTGTTTCTGTCTTCCAACCAATACTTTGAAAAGCAGTATATATTTGAACTCCATTAAAAATTATCTTATTTATATCTTTGTACAAAAATAGCAAGGCCTCAAATCAGTTGTATACCTAGATTTGACCCTGCTATAATGAAGATTCTAAATTTGACTCCATTTTTTTTATTCACTGTTTGAATGAATGAAAAAAAGGGCAAGTTTCAGGTAATAAATATACATAACTGCTTTCAAAAATGTTGGTACTAAATATAGGACAATTCTAACACATAACCTTAATGTCTGTCACTAGCTGCCAAGTTGAAGTAGAGTTAGAAAAATCTCTACTTATTACTCTTGTTTCCTTTCTATTAGTAACTTCACCCATCATAAAGTTTACACATCAAAATAATTTGGTTCATACTATTTTTACTCTTGTTTTAGCTATTTATATAGCAGACTACTTAGACATGAATTCATCTTTCTTCAATTATTATATGCTAAATTTTAGCACAAATATTATATAAAATATCCTATACTGATAAGGGATTGGAAAATGTTATTAAATAAAGGGATGTTGATAGTCGGTTACATTGTGGCAACTGTATTTTTTTTTTTTTTTGAGTTGGAGTCTCACTCTGTCGCCCAGACTGGAGTGCAGTGGCCGCTCCCGGCCACCGCAGCCTCGCCTGCTGGGCTCCGGCGATCCTTCCGCCTCAGCCTTCCAAGTAGCCGGAATTACAGGCATGCGCTACCACGCCCGGCTGATTTTTTGATTTATTGTAGAGATGAGGTCTCACTGCCCAGGCGGGTCTCGAACCCGCGGGCTCAGGCAATCCACTCACCTCAGCCTCCCAAAGGCGGGGGATTACAGGCTGAGCCACCGAGCCTGGCTAGCAACTGTATTTTTTAAAAATAAAGTATTTGGTGGGAAATCATTTGAAGTTAAACTTTTCATATACTGTATTAGGGGTTCTATTTCTCCTCTACTTCCTATACCTTTTCTTTTCCTTTCTCTTCCTTCTCCTCCTCTTTTCCTTTTTTTCATTCTGTTCTTTCTTTATTTAATGTGTGTGTGTGTGTGTGTGTGTGTGTGTGTGTGTGTGTGTGTGTGTGCATGTGTTTGCAGTTAGTACAAAGACCTACTGAATCTCAGGTCTTGGTTGTGTGTTCTAAGCAAAATAATTGGATTAGCATATTTTAATTTTGTTCTCATGTCTTCCAACTGTGACATATTAGCAGGTTTTGGTAGACTGAATACTGATAAAATTTACTAGTGTAGGCCAACCCTGGTGGCTCATGCCTGTAATCCCAGTATTTTGGAAGGTCAAAAAGATAGAATTGCTTGAACCAGGAGTTCTAGTCTAGCCTCAGCAACATAGTGAGATCTCATCTCTACAAAAAAATTAACCAGGCATGGTGGCATGCACTTGTATTACTAGCTACTGTGGAGGCTAAAGAGAAAGAATAGCTTGAACTCAAGAGTTTGAGGCTGAGGTGAGTCATTATTGTGATATTATACTCTAATCTATGCAATAGAGTGAGACCCTGACTCACACAAACAAACAAACAAACAAACAAACACAACTTACTGGTGTTAAAAAAAAATACAACCTGATATTTCTATTAGTAGAAAACCAGATCCATACATAGCATAACCTCATCTTCCAAATAACCACATACATCATAAATTTTCAATTGGCTTTTAGTTACCTCCAGAAATTATATTTCTGGAGATTGTTAATGCTTTTCTTACAATTGTTCAAGTTTTTTTAGTCCAAGAAGTTGGCAAGCCAAGCCCCCAAGAAATGTTACAGCTATCTCAGTGGGTGTGTTCTGGATTCTTGTCTCACGCCCAAGAAGAATAAGAAGCTTGGACTTTGAAGAGTGAGTAATCAGAGTTTATTAGAAGACAGGAAAGCTCTCAGCAGTGAGAGGGGACCTAAAAGTGGGTTGCCACTGATGTGACTGAGGTCAGGAGATTTTATAGTCTCAAGAGGGAAGTTCAAGTAGGCAGGCTTGAAAATGCACCAATCAGAAAGGGTCATGATAGAGTAAAAGACCAATTGGGAGACATTAGAATAAGGACCAATTAGGAGAGAGCATGCCAAAAGGGGATGGGAATTCTTACTCAGGTCCATGGAACCTTCAGCTTTGTTCTTAAAGCATTTGACTTATTCTTGGTCTAAGGAAATTTTTACCAGGGACCCACCTAACTATCTGCCTACCAGTTTCTTCCTTGTTCTTTTCTCATCACCTTTGTTGCAATGGGAAAAAATTATCTATCTTTATTTCAGTCCTCCACAGCTAATTGTTAATGATTGTGGGTCTGAGGTGAAGCTGATATTTCATACCAAACATTTAATATAGCTTCTTGCATGTAGTAGACCTTCAGGAAAGAATGAATTAATAAATGTGTTAATGAATAAAGGAATAAGTTGAAAAAATCCTAGATATTGTTTTGTTCCAAACCCATCCTTTATATGGAAAGAGAATCTAGAAAAAATTAAGTGTGCTTAATAATATCAAGTTTGACACACATATTTTATTAATTTCATAATGCTACCAAATGCAAAGTACCCTGGTCTACATAGTGATGCAGCATTTTCACAATAACTTAACTCTGAAACTTCACCTAAGGTCCTACCTTCATCATTTCTAATCAATCACGTTATTTATTTGTTATTTAGTTTATTTTTTACTACCCCTACTCGACAGTGACCACCCATCCAACCACCTGACTGAGAATCTCAGAGTAAACTTTTGAAGTTTAATTTTTAAAAATATTTTCTCAATTTCTTCCTTTCATTAAAATGGTCTTGTTTTATGTTATATTCCCTAATATCTCATTATTAAGTAATTCAGCATATCAATTCTAGCAAAGACTGGATTTGGTTTCACTAACCTTCCTACCTACTCCCCAGAACCTGTTGATAATTTTCCATAATAAAGAGAATAGGATTAAAGAAGAAGGAGGAGGAGGAGGAGGAGGAGGAGGAGGAGGAGGAGGAGGAGGAGGAGAAGGAGGAGGAGAAGAGAAAAAACATTACAGCTTATTTATACATTCAGACAAAGTTTATCTGAACAGAAGTTTTTAGAATGCCTGATACAAATAGGATGGAACAAGGTGTAACTCTTACAACTCAGGAAAATCTTAAGTAATACACTACTGCTTGTTTGCACTATGTTTGGCATAATGGTTACGCTGTCTTGTGTGTAGCAGTGCAGTTAGTACTATACTGGCACAACCCATGAGCTGTAGCCACAGTGAAGCTTCTGCTGAATTGATTTTGGGAGCTGAGAGAAGAAAGATCTAGTGTGGAGTGAAAGGATATGTGAGAGAGGTGAGGCCAGGATAGGATCCAGAAAAGATACTCAATTTAATCTGAATCTTCATAGTTGGCAAAATTTGTATATATTAATAATATATAATGTGATGTTTTAAACATATATACATTGTGTAATAAGTAAATAAAGCTAATTAACATTGCATTATGTCACATACTTAACATTTATTGTGATGAAAACACTGAAAATCTAATCTCTTAGCAATTTTCAGATATACAGTATATTGTTATTGATTGTGGTGACCATAGTGTACAATAAAGTTCTTGAACTTATTCCTCCATAATTAATTATATTACATTTAAGTAGAGAATACGCATGAGGACATTTATTTACCTTTTTCTAGGTTAACATGTTTGCATATACCAGGGAGTTACCATCTAACTTTTTCAGGAAATAATTCTATATATTTTTTTCATTGTGTTATTGGACTATCCCTATTCAAATAACTGCTTTTATTCACTATTATAACAAATGCATGCTATTCAATTTCATTAAACATTTATAGTATGTGTCTTACATCAGAATCACCATGTAATTGAAACATATGCACAGGGTTAGACCTTTGTTTTAATGCATTCATTTTATTAGTTTTAGTCATATATTTTTTTCAATTTTAATTGGTTAAAATATATCCAAATGGCAGCCAGAGATCATCAGCTGTTTACTCTTAGTGATCATTTTGTTTCCTCTATTTTACAAAACAATCATTTTAATGAAATAACTAACACATTTCCCACAGTTATCACTAGGTTTTCTTTTGTAATACCTCAGTTGTCCAAATTCAAAAATCTCTTTGGTATTTTTGATACCAAATCTCTTGCATTCAATTAGCTTTGTAACCTTTTGGTATTATCGCATACATTCCTTTCATACATTTTTTTTTTTTTTTTTTTGAGTTGGAGTCTCACTCTGTCACCCAGACTGGAGTGTAGGGACCCCTCCCGGCCACCGCAGCCTCAACCTGCTGGGCTCCGGCGATCCTTTCGCCTCAGCCTTCCGAGTAGCCGGAATTACAGGCATGCGCTACCACGCCCGGCTGATTTTTTTTTTTAATTATTATTATTGTAGAGATGAGGTCTCGCTGCCCAGGAGGGTCTCGAACCCGTGGGCTCAGACAATCCACTCACCTCAGCCTCCCAGAGGCGCTGGATTACAGGCTGAGCCACCGAGCCCGGCTTCATATATCTTTTCATTCCTCATCTGTGATGCTACTGACTTATCTCAGTCCTGAACATTCTAGCTAGTTTTGTACAACATGGCTTGAAGTGTATTCCCTTAAAAATGACTGATTATCTGACAAAAGAGTACATCATTCAAAAAATAAATTTTAAAATTTTATATATTAGGAAAATGTAAACAGATTCTCTCTTGGGAAAAATTTTACCAACTCCAACATAAGATTCATTTTGAATTAATGATACAGAATCTATACTCATCTAGATAATAGGTATAGTCTAAGGAATGGAATATGAATACCGGAAAAAGGCTAAAATCTAAATCAGTTGGTCAATTGTCACCCCCAAAAAGCAATCAATCAAGAGTATAAATTAGACTGCTCACAGTTGGAACAACAAGACGAAAAAAGTCAGGTAATTAAGAAGGTGAAAACTGAGATTATAGATTGTTGACAAAGATAGACAGAGATTAACTTGAGAAATGAGGTATGTAGTAGAGGGAGCTCAAGTAAGAAAACTGTGGGTAGGAGAAAACTGTTGGTAGGGAGGTCAAGTAAGAAAACTGTTGGTCGGAGAAACACAATTTTAGACTTGTGTTTTTACTACTCATGAGCTGTCCAAGAGAGAAAATTGGGGAATGGATAAATCTAGTGCTCAAGCAAGCAATTTGGAAATACAGGCCCTGTTTGGCTACACTCATATGGAGGTAACCATACCTTAGAAAAAGCAGAGTGGAGATATGGAAGTCTAGTCACTGGAAGAAAACTGGAGGATGCTCAACGTGCGTGAGACATATATGACTCAACAGTAAAATAGTTTCTGTGTATGTTTCCTTTCCATAACCAGTAGCAGTAGCAATAGACAGAAAACCAAATTGCTTAAAATTGATTTTATGATTATTAGAATGCAGAATTTAAGTTAGTTTTTGAAATAATTTTTAAGATCTCTTTGCCTCCATTTAAAAGATAAAAAGTTACATCTTAATAGAGTGTTGAAAAATATATAAAATGTGGACCACTATAATGACACCAATATAAATAACTGTTTTTTTTTAATTTTCAATATTTCTTATTTTAAAATATTTTAACTTCATAACATGCTATATGATAATGGTGCAAATTCTTTCAGAACCAATCTTGGTATTGCCACTCCATTAGTTATATTATCCAGATGCCCAAAATATTTATGAAAAACATATATGCATTGTATGAAAATTAAATGCATGCTTCTTATGCACTTAAATTATGATTATTTAAGTTTTATCAGGAGCCAGTTTATGACACAGATTAAATGAAATATTGGCAAAAAGCACAATAAAGTAATTGTTATAACCTGTCACATTTATGAACAGAAAATTTAATTCTTAAGTCTTTCCATAGCCCCAAATTAGATAATACTATATGCATAAGGGAAGGAGAGGAAAAACAGAATTAAACAGTAAATTTCATCTAAAATAAATTCCAAAATAATTCAAAAGAAATTGAAAATTTTAGCTAGACAGTGGTTGCTCCATGTATCTATTATGGAATTTGCCTCAAAAATGTTTTTTTAATTGAACTTAAAAATAAAATCTTTTGCAAACAGAAGCAAAGTTTTCCTCAGCATTAAAATAAATACAGCTATGAGTTCTCAGCAGGTATTTCAGTTTGCTTCTGTAGAAGCATTTTATGAGTCAGAAAGCATTGTCATGCAAATAAGATTAAAAAGAAAACCTTCCCTGCCCCTGCTTTTCTGCAAGTTTTTTTTCTTTTTTTCCCCAAAAGAAGATGGTTATGAACATGAAAGCAGGACTGAGTTAATCATAAATCTTCTATTCAATGCCAAATATGCAGAAAAAGTGAAAATTTGATATAGAACCCCAAACATCTAGGTATTTTTAAGATGGATCCTTGCTGTGATTCGAATGCCCACTCCACAACTCATGTTACAATTGAATTCCCAATGTAACGGGCAGGGTCGTCAATAGGTATTGGATCAAGTGCTCTCTGCTCCATAAATTAATCCATGAATGGATTAACTCATTAATGATGCAGATCAATCCATTAATCCATTCACAAATTAATAAATTAATAGATCAACAGGTCCATGGATTAATGAGTTATCATGGAATGGGAACTGGTGGTTTTATAAGAAGAGAAAGACCCAAGCTATCATGTTAGAATCTAAGCACAATCAGCCTCCTCACCATGGGATGCCCTGTGATGCCTCAGAACTCTGCAGAGCGTCTCCACCAGCAGATGTTACCTTTGACCTTGGACTTCTCAGACTCCATAACTATAAAACAGAATTTCGTTTTTTTCTTTATAAATTACCCAGTCTCAATTATCTTGTTACAGAAAACAGAAAAAGAACTAATACAATAACTTGGTTTCAAGAGTGGACTGTTAAATAGTCAGGATGATTCGTAGATTTCTCTCATTTCACTGGTGTTCAATTTGTCTTTGACCTTCACCATCATGCTGTGACACAGCATGAGAGCCCTCACCAGAAATCAGGAACATGCCCTTAAACTTCTCCGCTTGCAGAATTATAATCTAAATAAACCTGCTTTCTTGATAAATTGCCTAGTCTCAGATATTGTTTCATAGCAATAGAAAATAGAATAAGACAGTCATCTATAATAGTTCTGCTTCTATTGTGTTATTCCCATTCTTTGAAGTATACAAATAAAGTAATTTATTCAATTGACCAATACTATGGAACATCTTTTGTAAGCAAGTTGTTCTAGAAGACATTACAGAGAAATGACTCTGACAATGACCCTAAACTCAAGAAACCTGTCTTCAAATATGGAAACAATTACAATGACAGTACACATAATAGGACCTAATATGAGTGTGTATTAAGTATCATAGACATTTTCAGGAAAAATAGACAATTTCCTGTGATTATTAGAGCAGGAGGTGAAGAGATTGAGAAAGCCCAGAAAAGGAAGGCAAGATTTCATCTAAGTTTGAAAAAAAAATTTGCACACAAAAAGGGATAGGCCAGTATAAATATTTACTTAGAATAAACTCTGTGCTGTAGACATAGAATTTTATTTTTTAGTTGGAGTCTCACTCTGTTGCCCATGCTGGAGTGCAGTGGCACACTTCCAGCCACCACGGCTTTGACCTGCAGGGTTCAGGCTATCCTTCCATTTCAGTCTTCCAAGCAGCCGGAACTACAGGCGCACTCTACCACACCCAGCTAATTTTTTGATTTATTGTAGAGATGAGGTCTCACCATGTTGCCCTGGCTGGTCTTCAATCTGTGGGCTCAGGCAATCCTCTTGCCTCGACCTCCCAAAGTGCTGGGATTATATGCTTGAGCCACCACACCCGGCCAGATGAAGAATTTTTAAAAGTTACTATTGATATGCTCACAGTCTTTTGGGACAGAAAACACATATACAGATAATTGCAGAAGCAATCTGATATCATTCAGGTCAAATCTCCAGGCTTTGTTTTGCACATTATTTAATAAAGAAATGCTGTTTTCAACTTCTCTTCAAACATGTGTATTTGAAATAAGTAACATATTTCCTATATTTGACTCCTGCTAGTATTCAAAGTGTGGTCCAGGCCATTTGGACTTCCCCAAACTATCAGGGTTTCTGTAAGCTCAAAACAAATTTTATAATAATCCTAAAATAGCATCATCTGCCCGTCTCACTCTCATTCTCTTATGAGTACAAAGTGACTATATCACTACAGGTTGAATGCAGAAGCAGATGAGAATCTAGTTGTCGTTAAGATAGACATTAAAGAGATTCAGACATTTACAATAAAGCTGCTTTTCACTAGTTTTTCTTGGTTTAGAAAAGATAGTTGTATTTTATAAAATATACATTATCCATGGCAATAGTTAATGAACTCATGATCCATATTTTAAATCAATTATTGAAAATATGTTAAGATTTTCCGCTTTAATTTTTGATTGGAGTCCTCAATAGTTATTGAGTGCTAAGAGTTCATGAGAACAAAGACTTAAGATCCACAGCTGTGTGTCACATGCTTGCCAACTTTCCAGCTTTCAATCAAGTTTTATCTTGTTTTTTTCAGTAAACATTTTTTCACCTGGCTTACTTTTTAGACAGTATTCTAATGAAGGTCAAGGCTGTATTACTAATGAAGTAAAATTGCTACACTACAGCAAGCCTGAGAGTGCAGGGAATTCTGAGTCACAACTCATCAAACTAACAATATTCTACTGTCATCAAGAATAAAATGGAAATTCCAAGTGTTAGATCCTAAAATTTCAGGTATAACATATTATGAGAATGTCATGCATGCAGACATATAGTGTATGTGTATTTGAAATGCTATATATGTCCATACATTTTTGTGTGTACACAGTGTTAACAATTGCCTAATCAAGTTAGTTATAAGTTATTTGTATGCACAAGTCTATTCTCTGCAAATGTTTGAGTTTCTCTTTAATACTACTAACATATATTTCTGTATCTTTGCAGTTAGTAGGGACACTTGTTATTAAATTAACAAGAAACAAAACAGTCTTGTTTATAAGAAGGTTGTACTCCCAGGATATGTGTATAATTTTGTGTTTACACAAAATTTGTGTACAGAAGATTTAATTGTGTTTTCGTGATTTGGAAAGGAAACTTCACTAACACAGGGCAATTCTACTAGGTCTTAAGAATGTACTCACTAGATGAAGATTAAAGGGAAACATACAGTAGCAGAATATGTGCAGTGGGATGTGGAAGGATGTGGACTGTTGGCACAGTTAGTGAAAATGTTCTTTGTGACTGAAGTAAAAGTTCATGAAAGTGATTGAGAAGAGTAATTGTAAATTTGGTTCCATACCAGATAATAAATGTGTTTTGCTTATCTAGTTGTTCACACTGGTATATCATCTCCGTAAGCTGTTCCTGATTGGCTGATAGTTACACATTAGTATCTGAAACAGTATGAATATTATCTCTGCCACTAGGCATTTTATAAAACAGGTTAATTGGAAAAAATATCCAATAGATTGAGGGTTTAGTCCTTTCAGTATTAGGATGGTATATTTTTTTAAAATAGGAGAATATCCTGAGTAGATTGCTTTTTAGGAAATAAAAACATGTAAAGCAGTGCGTTATTTACATTAGAGTTACAGATAAAAAGTAATGTCTGCTGTACTCGGTCTGAACTAAGGCAGGCATAGTACGGATCGGGAAGATAATATGGTTCAATAAATGCCTTAGAGTATGAAATAAGTGGAAAACTGGATAACTAATGCTTAATCAACTGGACACCTTAAGGGCATGCTGTTTGTCAGTCATTATTATCAGGATTTGGTATATACTATAATGACATACTGTATTCTTGAACTAGGTGCCAGCTGTAGAAATCAAGTGCTCTCACACAAAGAAAATGCAATGCCCTCATGGCCATAGTTACTTTGGGTAAAAAGAAAATTTGTTTCCACATTTGTAAACCTGAATATAAAGCAAGGTATTGGGAAGTGGGACAACCTCATCTCTTTCTATCCAAATATTCTTGGACATGTTCCCATGTTCCTTGATTTCTATGAGTATCCGGCATGTGTTTTTTAAGTGGTATTGACAATGTTAATCTAATTAGCAGTATTAACCTAACAAACAGATAAATGTATAGATAAATAGAAATGATTAATTATATACAATAGTCATAATACTTATTATTTAATATTTTTAAAAAATACAGTTCTAGACAAAAAATAAAACAGAAGTCAAGAAAAAGGATAATCTGTAAAGTATATTATATCTGTTGGTTTACTTTTCAAGATGAGGGCAAAAAATATCGGTTAACTCTGAATTTTATTACATATGTAACCATTACTTGTATGTTTTCTTACTTGATAAGAAAAGAGAAGGGGGGAAATCTTGCAGTTCATGCAATAGCAAGAAAAACAAACATAAAATGCAGCAAAAAAAAAGAGACAAGGATTTTATCAGTACTTATAATTATGAGAATTAATTAGACTGCCTCCAAAAAACAGAAAATTTAAGATTAAATTAAGAAATATGACAATTGTATGTTGCATATGAGACATACCCCAAAATGTAAGTGCATATTAGAATAAAAGAAAATGATAGAAAAAAATATAGGTGGCTCCTCTTTCTTGGTATGTATTTTTTTGTGACTTGTATATTGATTCAATATTAATTTGTGAAATTCTACATTAATGCATTTCAAGAAATAATATAAGTACTATCTCTTTAGGATTATAAATACATGAGAGAAAATATAAATTATTAAAAGAATTAAATTAAAATTGAGCATTCCTACCTCTTTACAGGCAGGAATATGAATGGATTTTGGAGGGCACTTGGGGACCTCCAGAGGAGTGTTTTTTCTTAAACTAAGAGTATTTACTTTATTATGATGTGAAATTTACTTATAAATATTAAATATTATGCTGCATATTAAATACACATTTGTTTAGTTAATATGTTGGCATATTTAATGTGTATTTTAATTGCTAATAATCTTAGTCATTTTATTATAGTCTTAAAAAACTATTCATAGATGCCAGTGAAAATGACAGCATAAGCAGTTCCAATTACCTGTCCTTCCTAGAAAAGATTTTTAAAAATCAGGCATTAACTGTTAGCACTAATATTCTCAGAAATCTGGTAAACAGTCAAAGGTTTAAAGCAACCAAGTAAACACCAAGTCAAGGAAAAGACAATTTAAAGTGTCAGGAAAACTCAGGGATTCGTCATTGCCCTTGCCCTGGCCCCTACCCAGATGACAGGTGACATGTGCCAGTGAATGTCAGGCAGTACTGTCCTTCAAATGGTCTCAGGCCTTGACATGTGAGACATATTAACTTGGAATATCATTCTATTAAAACATTTGAATATGTGACATTGCTTTCATATAAAAAATAGTGCAAATAAATCATTACAGTATTTGTCATCTTGCAAAATTATAAAAATCCGGAAAAGTTAGTTACGCTGGTAGATAAGACCTCTACCAGGAGATTACTGATGTTTAGAGATTATATAATTTTGAAAAAAAATCGTAACAAAGCATAGAAATAAAATTTAATATATATATTTAATCTATATTTTTACTTTATATTGCAAACCACTAAAACAGTAAAAATCCCCTTTTAATATAGGAATAAACCTGTTTTTCCCTAATGTTTTGGGGGTTAAAAGGAAGCATTTATTCTGTTCTACTTTTAGGAATGTTGAGTTTGAATGATTTGTCAAATATAAATCTAGATAACCTTCTACAACACTTCACGCCCCAAAATAATATAACAAATTATTTAGCTTAAAACTTGAATCTATATTTGGCTTTGTTTATTTGTTTTTACTGAGTTGTTCATTCTCTAACAGAGTAGACACTTTTGAAGGTAAATTCAAGTTGTCATATATTATTCAATGATATTTACTGACAATTATTTTGAACACATGTAGGCATTTTATTATTTTAAACAAACGTTTTTTAGACTTCTTAGCCACTCTCTCAACTCTATGAGTTGGAGGCAAATATTGATATTTGGTATTTTATATACATTTGGGGAGGTAATTCTTTTTTTTGTTTGTTTGTTTGAGTTGGAGTCTCACTCTGTCGCCCAGACTGGAGGGCAGTGGCCGCTCCTGGCCGCAGCCTCAACCTGCTGGGCTCCAGTGATCCTTCCGCCTCAGTCTTCCAAGTAGCTGGAACTACAGGCGCGCGCTACCACGTCTGGCTAATTTTTGGATTTATTGTAGAGATGAGGTCTCGCCAAGTTGCCCAGACGGGTCTCGAACCCGCGGGTCAGGCAATTCACTCACCTCCCAAAGCACAGGATTACAAGCTGAGCCACCAAGCACAATGGGAAATAATTCTTGACCTTCTTTATAAGTCAGAAGAAAGAAACAAAGGCAAAATGACTTAGGCTGACTAAAATAAAATTTTGAACTGGAACTTGTTTCCATACCCTGAATAATAGCAAGAATTGATTTTACAGTCACTATGAGAAAACTTAAATTCTCCAATACATCAATTTAATAAATGTTTCCAAAATACTTCTGAAAATATCAATGGATATAAAAGATGAAATCATTTCTTGCCAAATTAAAGTTTTTTTCTTGTTTACAGGGTTGTATTTCAAGGGACTTCCCAGAAATATACCAATTTCAGCATACCATTAATTAGTTATTAATTATATTGATTATTAAATACTATTAATGATTTAATTTATTGTGAATCATATTTAGATATACTATGAAAATAAAAATAACAGCTAGGGAAAGATAAATATGTTAAGCAATCTGGTAATTTGGTTATTTTATGTCTTCATGATCACAATAATGTAAACTACTCAAAGGCAAAAATTTTATGTATATATAATTTTTCACAGTTACATCTCAAAGACCCAAAACAGAGCCTGTTCATTGTTCTAAATATTTGTTGATTGAATAAATGAATAAGGAGTATGAACCAAAACTAACTTATGCAGAAACAATTTCCTCATCATAATTGTCAACATTTCTCAAGGCTTCAATGTAAATGTATCTTCATTTAGTGTCCCTAAAGGTGTCCAGATGAAGAACTAACTAGATATAGCTATGCATACCTTCCAAACTTACTACCAGACATTTGCATTAAGCTAGAATATCTATGCAAGCATATGAGAAAAGGCAAGGAGAGTAGGAATAAGATATATGTTTCTAAGATTTAGCAGGAATTTTGTGAAGATCAATTTGAAGCATCAAGGAATGATGCACTACTATTTGACAAGATGGTAACACAAACTTAAGGCAATATCTAAACGGTGTCAGTAACAATGTACTTTAGTATTTCTTTTTTAATATATTTTCCATCCTCATACTCTATAACTGACTTCATTCATATATAAGGAAAGAGGTGATATTTGTGGAACAGAGTTAGTTTGAATTACAAAAGTTTCAGAAAGATTCTCTCTCAAAAAATGACTAAAGCCTGAACATTGATTGACTTGCCGTGGGAGTGAAGGTAGTAGCCATAGGTAAATAGTATTATGTAAGACTCCCTCATTCATGTGTTGCTATACATTTTGTTACTCATTAGTATCCTCAAGACTATCAGTACTGGAAAATAGAATGTGACAGCTTTAAAATTCTAGTCAATACACCTGAAGAGGGAATATATCCAATAATCTGTTCTACCTATTACCCACCAAACATAATTTTGTGCCACGGCAACTCACTCTGCCTAGATGTGCCTAGGATTACTTTGGTCTTGAATTGTGTGACTTTTTCTTTTGAATTTAGCCATGTCTAGGAATATGGCACACTATAATATAGTGAAATCACAGTTCAAGAAACAACCCAAGGTCTCTGTTTGGCATCAGGTGCCAGATAAGATAACTGTAGAGTTAAAGGTACTATGAGAGATGTTTTTCATTAAAATATTTCATGAAGTGAATTATTAAAGATATGACACAATATCTAGGTCAAATATACATATTAATTTACTTTAGTAAAATAAGAAAGAAACAATCAAAATGCCCAATTAATTCTTTATAGCTATAATAGCAACCTATGTTAGATTTGAAACAATAAACTATTTGGAAGTAGTTTCAATTCTTCTAAAATGATTATTGCTAAAAGGTTTAGGTAATATATTTTACTTTGCCAATATAAGATAAAATACAAAGTTACATACTTTGGGCAGTTTTATTATCAGGATCGAAGAATAATAAATAAATATTAATGTTGTAGAATTAAATAGGTATAGATAATTTTATAATGTGAAATATATATAATTCTATAGATAAATTTGAGTCTATAAAGAAAATTCTAAAATGACAAGATGATATCAATAAAGGCCATTGATATTTTCAAAATGGAATTTCAGTAACCCAAATTATTATTCTATAAAGCTATTCATTTTTAAATGATCTTTCTTTAATTATATTTGAAAAAAAAATTGTGTGTGCATTATATTTTAGAATCCTTGCCAAAATATGACTATAAGACTTATGAACTTCTTCAAGATGATTTAAAAATAACTTCCTCTTGAGAAATATCAACAGTAAATGCTATATATGTCTTAAGTCCTTAATTACAAACAAATAATATCTTTGTCTCTAGACTCACTTAAAGCAGAATTATTTGCTATTAAATAATTGCATTTAGAGGGAAGGAGAACAGATACATACAATTGCCTTCAGGACATGTAAGCTTCCTTGTGGTACAGAAACAAGAGAGAGTTGGCCAGCCCTGGGGGACTTGAGAACACCTTTGAGCTTGAGAGAACAGATATCAGGAATCCAGTGACATCTAAATCCTAGAGCAAATTTTTGTCTCTCTTCTTTTTTGCTGTGTGCATTTGTCTACTTATTTGAATCTGAACCTCAGATTTCTCTAAAATTATTTTATCTCTTTTAAAGGGAAAGAATTGCTCCTGAGAGAGAGAGCAAGCAGCACAATCATTGTTATTTAGAAAGTATAGATCTAGCCGGGCTCGGTGGCTCAGCCTGTAATCCCGCGCCTTTGGGAGGCTGAGGTGAGTGGATTGCCTGAGCCCGCGGGTTCGAGACCCACCTGGGCAGCGAGACCTCATCTCTACAATAAATCAAAAAATCAGCCGGGCGTGCTGGAGCATGCCTGTAATTCCGGCTACTCGGAACACTGAGGCGGAAGGATAGCCAGAGCCCAGCAGGTCGAGGCTGCGGTGGCCGGGAGCGGCCACTGCACTCCAGTCTGGGCGACAGAGTGAGACTCCAACTCAAAAAAAAAAAAAAAGAAAGTATAGATCTGAGCTGCTGGACTTGGACTCTAGCGATTCCCAGGACACAGAAGCCAAGTGCCAATTTTTTAAATCAACAAAACCCTTCCTGGGTAAGAAAATGCTGGGAGAGAATGACTTAGTGGGAGTTCGTGAGAAAGTGTCCAGGGTCTTGGTGCAACAGCTGGTGCTGCAGTTTCTCTGCTTGGTCCCTGGTTCTTCCCAGGTTGCAGAAGCTGAGTACCATTTTTTTAAATGAACAAAAGTATTCTTGTGAAGAAGTGGTGAGGAGAGACTACTGCCCCAGGTTCTGCCTCACCAGTGCAGCAGGAGAGACTGTTGACTCCTGGATTTGCCTTACCTCTTCAGCGCCTGGCTAGGCACTGGCAGCAGGGACTGCAGAGGAAGCCCAGAAGCACAATCCCACCAAAGAGGACAAGGGGGTGCTCCACCACCATCTTGATTGGGGAGCTGAATTGTGCTCCGACTTGCTCACCACAGAGCAACAGACCTGGTCTCTGTGATCAACTACTCAGGGGTAGATCATGATGTAGAGGGAATATCCTGAAAGCACGGGCTTTGGAAGGACCTGATGAGTGCTGAGTCCCAGATGTCCCACCTCCTACCCTGATCCAGCCACAAGACAAAGGGCATGGTCAGAAAAGGATGAAGAAGAACAGCAAAGAGATCAGTGGTGAGTCTGGGACTGACCCAAACCCCCTCTTCCCCAGAAATCTTCTGAACATCAGACCCACACAGCTGAGCCATGACAGAGGGACAAATCCAGGTGGAGCCTGGATATAAGTCACAATAGGAGAACTCCATCCCAGAACAGGTCTGGCTGGGGCACCCCCAGTAAGTACAAACCTGGGGAAGAGACAATGCCATACCTCCCCACCAAAGAAGATCTCCCTGACCTTACGAAAGAGGGAGTGCAGGCCTGCAGGCCCACCCTCCTCCACTGCCCCTCCTCCTTCCCTGCTTCAGACACTGGGGAAAGAGTGAAAGAGGTGGAAGCTCTGCAGGGGAGACTTGATTAGAGGAACAATTGCAGAGTCTACCACAAGAGGGAAAGTTTTTGTTTTTTCTTAAAAAAAATTTTTTTTTGCCTGTTTGTTGTTAGTTCCTCTATTTTTAAAATATTTCTACTTTGTGCATGAATGTGTATATGAGGGTTTGATCTGCATTCCCCCAATTTTTTTCTTTTCTTTTTCTGTTTTTTTCTTATTTTGCTTGTTGTTTTCTGTTTATGTGTATATGTGAATGATTGAGTTTTCATCTTTCAATTTTGTTGTTCTTGGTTTGTTTTAGCTCTTTTGTTTTTCTGGGGTTTTTTGTTTTTCTGGGGTATTTCTGGGGTTTTTGTTTTTCTGGGGTATTTTTATTTATTTATTTATTTTTAATTTGTATTTTTTTTTAATTTTTTTTGGAGTTGTATAACTTAAGGTGTGTGAGGGTTCAATCTGAATTCATTTTTAATTTTTTTTCCAGTCAGTTTTTCGTCTCCTTTCACTTTGTGCTAGGTGTATGTGTGTGTTCAGTTTTCATTGGTTTTTGTTGATGCTGTTTGTTTTGTTTTACTTTATTGTTACTCCAGTATGCTTTAGGGTGTGTGTGTATGTGTGTTCAATTGTTTTTTGAGTTGGTTTTTGCTTTGCATCATCATATACAGTGGTGGTGGAGAGTGGGTCTTGGGCAATACATACCATAATCGTGAACATTGTAAGTTTCAAGTAGTTTCTGAATCCTAGCACCCCATCCCCTACCTTGTTTGTCTTTCAAAAGCTACAATGGACATCAAAACTTCACACCTACAGTCCTATTTCAAAATAGAACAAATCCAGAACCGAGGAAAGACTAGAGGACTGAGAAAATATCAGAAAGGAAACAACCAAAGATCTGTCACAAACGAGGAAAAACCAAAGGAAGACAACAGGCAATTTCAAGTGTAACAAAGAGAAAACTAATGCAAAATAAGACCTTAGAGCCCAAATAATGGAAGTCACCAACAACTGACCCCAACATATGACAGGGATTAGTTAATGGATGGGCAGAATGAATAGGACTCAAGAAAGACAAGATGCAACACTGAAAGAACTTGTAACAGAGATTTTGACAATAAAAAATTATATCCAGGAAATAAACAACAAGATGACAAACATGGAAAGCAGAATTAATCTAGCTGAAGAAAGAATCTCAGAGCTTGAATACCAGAACATGGAACTAACCTGATCTGTAAAAAACATAGAAAGAAAATTTCAAAAGCAAGAACAAAGTCTATAAGTTATGTGCAATTATATCAAGAGGTCAGACCTACACCTGATTGGTATCCCAGAAGACAAAAGGGAAATGGAGAACAACTTGATGAAAGTATTACAGTAGGTAATCCGAGAAAACTTTTATCATTACACCAGAGATGTGACCAGTCAAGCACAAGAGATACAGAGAACTCCAACAAGACATCAGATGAGAAGACCAACCTCTAAACACATAGTAATTTGCCTACACAAAGTAGGCACAATGGAAAAAATCCTAAAGTCAGAAAGAGAGAAAGTTCAGACTATCTACAGGGAAAACCAATCAGAATAGCAGTAGACCTTTCAGCAGAAACACTATAAGCAAAAAGGGACTGGAGTCCAATATTCAAAGTCCTCAAAAATACACAATTTCAATCAAGAATTTCCTACCCAGCCTAACTCATCTTCATCAGTGATGGAGAATTAAAATCCTTTCCAGATATCCAATCCCTAAGACATTATGCAACTTCTAGACCAGCTCTACAGGAGACACTTAAAAAGGTATTAAGCACAGAAAAAAGAAAGAAAAGAATGATCACACACTTCCCAAGAGAACAGCAGAGCACAGAATCAACAGAGAGTACAGCACAGCAAGAAATTTGAAAACACACATATACATCAACACCAAAGCCAAAAGAAAACAAAGAAAAAAAACTTTATAAGAACTTTATGATAGGGATAAACAACAGCATTTCAATAATTAGACTGAATGTGAATAGATTAAATTCACCACTGAAAAGACACAGAAGGCAAATTGGATGAGAAACCATGACCCAATTAGTTGCTGCATCCAAAAAGCTCACCTCACCACAAGGGATACTGCATACAGACTCAAAGTTAAAGGATGGAAAATGAGTTTCCAGGCAAATGGATCACAGAAGAAGGCAGAACTGACAATTTTAATATCAGACAAAACAACCTTTAAGCTTTCAAAAATTAAAAAAGATACAAAGGACACTACATAATGATAAAAGGTTCAATTCGTCAACAAGAAATATCCATCCTAAAAATATATGCACCCAACACAGGAGTACCAGCATTTATAAAGCAACTACTAAGTAAACTAAAAAAAGATATTGACTCTAATACTATTATAGCAAGGGACTTGAATATCCCACTAACAGCACTAGATAGATCAACGAGACAAAAAATCAATAAGGAGATCCAGAACCTAAAATTGACACTTGGCCAAATGGACTTAATAGATACCTACAGATTATTCCACCCAACAACCACCGAATATACATTCTACCCATCACCACATGAAACGTACTCCAAAGTCGATCACATCCTTGGCCATAAATCTAGCATAAACAAATATCATAAGGTTGAAATATTGCCATAAGCCTTCTCAGACCACAGTGGAATAAAAATATATATCAGCATGAACAAAATTTTCCCAAAGCTGACAAAGATATGGACACTAAACAGCATGATGCTGAACAACTACTGGGTCAACACTGAAATCAAAGCAGAAATTAAAAGATTCCTGGAAACAAAGAAAATGAAGAACATCTTACTAAAACTCTGGAAATCAGTTCTAAAAAGGGGAATTTGTATCTCTATGAGCACACATCAAGAAAATGGGAAGATCACAAGTTTAGTGCCTAACAAATCACCTAATGAAGCTGGAATGAGAAGACCATCAAAACCCCAACTTTAGCAGAAGAATCCAAACCACCAAAATAAGAGCCCAAATACAGGACATAGAAGACAAAAGTATCATAGAAAATATCAACAAAACAAAAGCTGGTTCTTTGAAAAAATTAACAAGATTGATGGACCCCTAGCAAGAATGACCAAGAAAAAGAGAGAAAAAGTTCAAATAAAAACAATCAGAAATACAAAAGATCAAGTCACAGCTGACCTCAAGGAGACACAAAAGTTATCAGAGATTACTTTGTACTCTTATATGGAAACAAATTTGATAGTCTAAATAAAATGGAGGACTTTCTGACATGACATAACCTCCCCAGGTTGAAACAAGGAGACACTGAGACACTAAATAAACCAATAACAACCCAGGAAATTGATTCTGTCATAAGAAAACTATCTACAAAAAAAACCCTGGACTGAATGGCTTTCCAGCAGAATTCTACAAAATGAACAAAGAGAAGTTGATACCGATCCTATTGAAAGTATTCCAGGCAATTGAGAAAGATGATATTCTCTCCAAATAATTTTACCAAGCTAAAATTACACTGATACCTAAACTGGATAAAGATCCAACAAAAAAAGAGAACTACAGGCCAGTATCCCTTAGGAACATGGATGCAAAAATCCTTAACAAGATTCTAGCAAATTGAATCCAAAAACAATTTCAAAAATCATCCACCATGACCAAGTAGGTTTCATCCCCATGATGGAGGGCTGTTTCAACATTCAAGATCATAAATGTAATTAAATACATCAATATATGTAAAAACGAGTACCACATGATTATATCATTAGATGCAGTAAAAGCTTTTGACAAAACCCAGCATTACTTCATGATAAAAACCCTCAAACACTTAGGTATAGAAGGAACATACCTCAAAATAGCAGTGCCATCTATGATAAACCCATAGCTAAGATATTGCTAAATGGACAGAAACTGGAAACATTTCCCCTGAAACTGGAATAAGACAAGGTTGCCCACTCTCACCCCTCTTGTTCAATATTGTGTTGGAAGTCCTAGCTAGGGCAATTAGACAAGAGAAGGACATCAGGGATATGCAAATAGGCAAAGAGGAAGTCAAGTCATCCCTCTTTGCAGATGATATGATCCCATATCTTGACTATCCAATAGAATCTGTCTACTCCTGCTTGTACTGATAAAGGACTTCGGCAAAATCTCAGAGTGTAAAATAAATGTGCAAAAGATACTCTTATACACCAAAATCAAGCATACAGAGACCCAAATAAAAAGCACAATCCCATTCACAATACCACACACAGCATCTTCCTAACCAGATAAGAGAAAGCATCTTCCTAACCAGACAAGTGAAAGATCCTTACAACAATAACTACAAAATGCTGCTCAAAGAAATCCAAGAAGGCACAAACAAATATAAAAATATTTCATGCTCATGGATAGGAAGAATCAACATTTTTAAGATCATCCTACCAAAGTCAATCTACAGATTCAACACAATACCCATTAAATTGCCAACATCATTCTCCTCAGACCTGGAAATGACAATACAGAAATTCATATGGAAGCATAAATGACTATGAATAGCCAAAACAATCCTTAGCAAAAGAAACAAAACAGGAGGTAAGACATTTCCAGACTTCAAACTTTACTATGAGGCTACAGTAATCAAAACAGTCTGATACTGGTACAAGAACAGGCATATAGACCAATAGAACAGGATAAAGATTCCAGAAGCAAAGCCTTAATTTCTTAACCAACTTTTCTTTGACAAAGCTTCTTACAACAACCACTGAGTAGTGGAGAACTTATTCAGTAAATGGTGCTGGGAAAACAGGCTGATCACATGCAGAAGGTTGAAACAGGACCCCTACCTATCACCATACACACAAATTAACTCTAAATGAATCAAAGATTTGTACAAATAACCTCAAAGTATAAGAATCTTATAATATATAAGAGACATCCTTATGGAAATTGGAACTGGCAACCAATTCCTGATCAGAACCCTAAGTGCCCATATCATAAGAAATAAGATAGACAAGTGGGAACTCATCAAACTGATGAGTTTCTACAAAGCAAAATAAACCATCAAGAGAGCAGGGATACAGCCAACAGAATGGGAAAAAGTATTTGCCAACTGTATGTCTGACAAAGGCTTAACATCTAGGATGTACAAGAAACTCAAATATGCTGAAAGGAAAAAAAAAACAAACAGCCCCATTAAAGAGTGGGTAAAAGATGTGAATAGACACTTCTCAAAAGAAGATTATAGGCAGCCAACAGACACATGAAAAACTGCTCAGCCTCAAATCATCAGAGAAATGCAAATCAAAACCAAACTGAGATAACACCTAACCCCGGTAAGAGTGGCCATTATTAATAAAACAAACAACAACAGATGCTGGTGAGGATGTGGAGAAAAAGAACACTTCTACGCTGCTGGTGGGAAAGCAAACTAATGCAACCTCTTTGGAAGATAGTGTGGTGATTTCTGGTATAACTAGAAATTTACCATTCATATGACTCAGCAATTCCTCTATTAGGAATATACCCAGAGGAACTCAAATCATTCTACAAAAAGGATACCTGCACACATATGTTTATTGCAGCTCTATTCACAATAACAAAAACATGGAACCAACCAAGCTGCCCATCAAAGATGGACTAGATTAAAAAAATGTGGTACATATACACAATGGAATATTATTCAGCCATAAAGAAGGACAAACATAGGTACTTCACAGCAACTTGGAAGGATTTAGAGTGGATTATACTCAATGATCTCTCACAGAAACAAAGAACAGAGTACCATATGTTCTCACTCATAAGTGGACCTTGAACAATTATCATAATACTATAAGAAAGGGATTGGCAGTTGAGGGAAACTGCCAGGGGAGGGAGGGTTACACCTCATCAACTAGGGTACCTGCATAATCAGCGTTTGTATCCCTAGCCCTGAATTGTACCCTACATCTTTAAAATTAAAAAAAAGAAAGTATAGATCCACAATGACTTAAACAAAATCATCATTTAAAGCTAAATATGTATTCCATAACTCCTTTTGCAACAATCTGTCCTGAAGTAATTTTTAACTCTTATTTATCCCGTGTATTGTAAATATACACATTTTAATCCAGAGTATTAATGTCCTTAACTAGGTTGTACCTCCATATTATAATATATTATATTGTAATCACTTTACAGTGGAACTCCTATCCATGGTTTTATTTTTCACACTTTCTGTTACCCATGGTAAACGACTGTCCAGAACTCCTAAATGGAAAACTTCAGAAAGAAACAATCTATAAGTTTCAAATTGCACATAATTCTGAGTAACATGATGAAATCTTGCACCATTGAGCTCTGCCCTGCCAGGGACGTAAATTATCCTTTGTCCAGCAGATTTCACCTGTCATTTAGCTCACTCACTGATCACATCAACTGTGACAGCTCAAGCAACCTAATTTATTTGTAATGGCCATAGAGCATAAGATTAGTGATGACAGCATATTGTTATAATTGCTCTATTTTAGTATTTTTGTTAATCGCTTACATGGCCTAATTTATAAATTAAACTTTAACATAGTTATGCATGAATGGAATTGAATCATATATCTGTACAGAAGTATATAAATAATAGTACATATACAGTATATAATAGTATGCAACTGTATACGGTGTGTATGTGTATATATATATATTTACATTAATGATTTCAGGTGTCCATAGGAATCTTGGAACATAACCCCTGTGGCTAAGGAGGAACTCCTGTATTATTTTTCTTTTAAAAATGAGCATTTTTTTCTCTCTCTCTCTCCCTCTCTCCCCCTCTCTCTTTCTCTCTCTCTCTCATTCTCTCACTCTCTTTCTTGCTTTTTCTCAGTTACAGACCCTCTCTGTAACAGCCCCTTTAATAAATCTCTTGGTCCCGGCCAAAAAAAAAGAGCATTTTTTTTCACGTATCTGCTTTTTTGCTTGGATATCTTCTTTTGAGAAGTGTCTATTCATGTCCTTTGCCTACCTTTTGAATGGATTTTTTTTCTTTTTTCCTTTTGGCTCATTTGAGTTCCTTGTAGATCCTGGATATTAGGCCTTTGTCAGATACATAATTAGCTAATAAATTTTTCCCATTCTATGGTTTATCTCCCCGCTCTGTTGATGGCTTCTTTTGCTATGCAAATGCTTTTCAGTGTGTTGAGGTCCCATGAGTCTATCTTATATTTTATGGTACTCACTTTTGGAGATTTGATCAAGAATTGGTTGCCTCCTCCAATGTGCACAAAAGTGTTTCCTATGTTTCCTTCTAAGATTCTTATAGTTTGAGGTTTTACGTTTAGGTCTTTGATTCATTTCAAGTTGGCTTTTTTATATAGTGATAAGTAGGGGTCTAGTATCATTTTTCTGCAGGTAGACACCCAGTTTTTTCCAGCACCATTTCTTAAATATGGTCTCCTTTCCCCAGTGGTAGTTATTGGTGGCTTTATCAAAGGTGAGTTTGTTGAGAGATCAAATTTTTGCTTCCATAATCGTTGTCCTGTTTCATTGATTAATGTGTCTATTCTTGTACCAGTGCCAGGCTGCTTTGGTTCAACAAAGAAATGCACATCAAAACCAAAATGAGATGCCACCTTAACTCTAGTAAGGTTGACCCTCATCAATAAATCAAAAAACAACAGATGCTGGTAATAGTGCAGAGAAAAGCAAGGTTCACTGTTGGGAATGCAGGCTAGTTTAATTGCTATGAAAAGCAGTGTAGCTAAAAGAAAAACAAATTGACCTTCTGTACAATCCAGCAATATCATTTCTGGGCATATAACATAAATAGTTCTACCAAAATAGTTCAGCACACAAATGCTTATAGCTGCACTATTCACAATAGTAAAAACATGGAACCAACCTAACTGTACATCAATTTGGACTGGATAAAGAAAATGGGATACAAATACGCAGTGGAGTATTACACAACCTATAAGAAGAACAAAATCATGGAATCTGCAGCAAAATAGATAGAGCTAGAGGATACTTAGTGATCTACCACAGAAACAAAGAACTGAATACCGGATGTTCTCACTCATAAGTGAGATCTTAACATTAATCACGTTTGCACAAAAGAGGGATAGCAGTCAATGGACACTTCCAGGGGCAGGAGAGATGGACAGAAGGGGCGCATGGCATCAAGAAGGGTACCTAGTCCTAAACCAGGGGAACTGAGGGCCAGTTGAAGGTCCGAACGTCACTTGCACACAGCCAGCTTGTGTAACTTATACTGATTTGTACCCCACATATCTACAATAAAAATTAAATAAATAAATAAGAAATCTACATAAAAAATATTTTGTTTTAAGACTTTCATTTTGGGCATGTAAACTACAGTATACTTGTTAGCTCCCAAAGCAAATATAGAACACACGGGAAGATATTGAAATACATTATCCTCAGAGAACAGTTTTGCCTAAATCTGGTTTTAGAAAAAACAAAAGATAAAAACCAACCCAAAAAACTGTATGGTAAAAAGAAATATGCAAAAATATCTTGCTTAAACTGACATTTAGAACATCATTTTGCAGAACTTTCCTACAGATATATGTTTTAATAGGATTTCATCACAAAACAAATACTTTGCATTATAATACCCATAATCTCATTCAAGTTTTGCCTTCAGGGAGCTTAGAGTGTATTCATTGAAATAAAGTACTATGGATGCTACAGAGAACTTTTAGCAAAAACTATTGGAAGCAAAAAGAGGTCAAGAAGGTGAGGACAAACCTAGGTAAGTTAGAATGGAAGTGAAGTTCTGTTTAAGGTACTTATTCAGATAGACTTGTGGCATAATATTGTAAATATTTTTGTACACTATTCTGAAAAAAAAGTCTGAATTTAAACAAAGGAGGGCAATTTTGCATATATTTTCCCTTCTAAAAATATAACTGTTCATATATGAGTTAGGTTATCTGAATCTGGGTTTACTAAGTATACTAGTTATATATACTTATTATTATTATTATTATTATTATTACTATTCTACAAAACTGTGCCCTTCTACTACACAAAACCTTTTAGATGAGAAGATTTTTTTTTTTTTTTTTTGCTATTTACTCCCCTAGCATTAGCCCTCTGCTTTGTACATTATAAGTGCACTAAGTGTATTTTGGTTTTTTTTTTTGTTTTTTGTTTTTTTTTTTTTTTTTTTTTT
>NW_007259651.1:1554431-1589080 GCF_000164805.1 Carlito syrichta | reverse complement strand
CCACAAATGCTTATAGCTGCACTATTCACAATAGTAAAAACATGGAACCAACCTAACTGTACATCAATTTGGACTGGATAAAGAAAATGGGATACAAATACGCAGTGGAGTATTACACAACCTATAAGAAGAACAAAATCATGGAATCTGCTGCAAAATAGATAGAGCTAGAGGATACTTAGTGATCTACCACAGACACAAAGAACTGAATACCGGATGTTCTCACTCATAAGTGAGATCTTAACATTAATCACGTTTGCACAAAAGAGGGATAGCAGTCAATGGACACTTCCAGGGGCAGGAGAGATGGACAGAAGGGGCGCATGGCATCAAGAAGGGTACCTAGTCCTAAACCAGGGGAACTGAGGGCCAGTTGAAGGTCCGAACGTCACTTGCACACAGCCAGCTTGTGTAACTTATACTGATTTGTACCCCACATATCTACAATAAAAATTAAATAAATAAATAAGAAATCTACATAAAAAATATTTTGTTTTAAGACTTTCATTTTGGGCATGTAAACTACAGTATACTTGTTAGCTCCCAAAGCAAATATAGAACAAAATGATGTTCTAAATGTCAGTTTAAGCAAGATATTTTTGCATATTTCTTTTTACCATACAGTTTTTTGGGTTGGTTTTTATCTTTTGTTTTTTCTAAAACCAGATTTAGGCAAAACTGTTCTCTGAGGATAATGTATTTCAATATCTTCCCGCTCCCGGCCACTGCAGCCTCGACCTGCTGGGCTCCGGCGATCCTTCCACCTCAACCTTCCGAGTAGCCGGAATTACAGGCATGCGCTACCACGCCCAGCTGATTTTTTTTTGGTTTATTGTAGAGATGAGGTCTCGCTGCCCAGGCGGGTCTCGAACCCGCGGGCTCTGGCAATCCACTCACCTCAGCCTCCCAAAGTGCTGGGATTACAGGCTGAGCCACCGAGCCCAGCTCTAAGTGTATTTTGAATTGAAGTCTTTTAGCTGCTCTCTCTCTCTTCCTGTCTTGTCTCTTTTACCAGCTTTGAGTTGTGAATTCCCCTCCGGAAAACTCCTTCCATGACTTAGAACCTCAAGTTCTCTCTTTTATCCACTTTCCACAATGAAGTGATTCTGCCTGCTATCTCCATTTGATTGTTGAGCTTTTTCTCATCTTCCATTGCACTTATCAAGAATAGGTTCTAGATCCCAGCCTTCTATAGATGATCCCATTTCATTATTCCCACCTGTTTTTATTTCTAACTGTCCACCTAATATGCTTGAGTTTTATTGACCTTCATAAATATCAAACTTTTTATTACCTCTCTAGAAACAAACACCTAAACAACCAAACTTCTATAGCACTTCACTATTTAGAAAATCAATGGTTCAATTATTTAAGTCAGATTATCAATTACTTTTGCTGTAATGTTTCTTATTTATTCATTGGCCAATGCCAACAAACCATGCTTACTTGAAATAATTAATTGCAATATAAATAAAGTGTAGCTGTAGAAAACAACTTTAAATTGCTGTAACTCAGAAATGAAAGAAATGGGTTATTTATTCCTAAAGAACTGAAATGTTTGATGAAATTTACATTGCAGAATAACATTATTTGCTAATTATCCTTGGCTCCTTGGCAATATTAAACATTCTCTCATATTTATTTTGATAATGGTAGAGACACTGTATCACTAAAATTAGTGTTTAAAATGCTGTAAAATGTTACTTTTTAAAATGGTACCAATAATTAAGAAAAGGACAAATAGTATATTATTATACTGTTGCCAGAAACAAATGTATACAACTAGGAAAAATCACGTTCTCTAGGACACCAAGAATACATCTTACATAACTGTTTCATCTATTTTATCTAGTAAAAATATTGCTATTAATTATAGTGATTTTTGACATTTTAATAAATTATCTGTTTGCACACATAATTTATTAAGTCAGTAACTTAATAAATTATCCCAACTAACTCATGTGAATGTTCTCCTACCTATCACCTCAAGTTCACTAACTCCTCTTTCTTTTCTAAAGGTAAACACTATTTTCTAACACTATGATAACCTTCTGTATATATATCAATACTGTCTTTGTAATATATTTATCTAATTAAATGCTACAGTGAATCATATTTTATAGCAATGATTTATTCAACTTCATTGTTATATGAGGAGAATTAATTTTTGGAAGGCAAGTCCCTAGTAGTACAGACTTTCCCCACCAGGTAAGTGTTCTATGAACCCATAGACATCAGTATACCACCTAATGTTGTGAGAGGCTTTGCTTCTCACAACCACCTGTATGTTGCACTGATTGTTCTATAGCTTTTGACAATAAGAAACACAACATGTCCCCTGTGCCTTACCCTCCCTATTCACCTGATCTCACCCCAATAAAAAATGTCCTCAAAGGGAAAAGTTTTGCCAGTGTGGAAGTGGTGAAATAAATATCCCAACATCCTATCTAGCATCAGTTTTCTTTTGTTTTGAATTATTGATGATGGCCATCCTGGCTGGAGTTAGGTGGTATCTCAGTGTGGTTTTATTTTGCATTTGTTTGAAGATTAGTGAGGCTGAGTGCTTTTTTTTCTTGTATCTGTTGACTGCTTATATGTCTTCTGATAAGTGCCTATTCATATATTTTGCCCATTTTAAACAGGTTTGTTCATTTTTTCCTTTTGGCACATTTGATTTCTTTGTAGATCCTGAATGTTAGGCTTTTTTCAGATTTATAGTTGGCAAATATTGTCTCCCATTCTGTGGACTGTCTCCCCACTCTCTTGATGGGTTCTTTTACTTTGCAAACACTTTTTAGTCTGATGAGATTCCACTTATCTATCTTATACTTTATGGCATTTGCTTTTGGAGAGTTGATCAGGAATTGGTTGCCTATTCCAATTTCCGTAAGATTGTTTCTTACATTTTCTTCTAGGATTCTTACAGTTTAAAGTTTTACATGTAGGTCTTTTCTAAAAGTTCTAAAAAGTGACCTTCCATATAACCCAGTAATCCCCCTTCTGGGAACAAAGCCAGAGGAACTCAAATCACTCTATAAAAAAGACACCTGTGCATACATGTTTGTTGAAACATTATTCACAATAGCAAAAACATGAAACCAACCATACTGCCCATCAAAAGAGACTGGATAAAGAAAATGTGGTACATACACATGATGGAATATCACACAACCATAAAGAAAAGTAAGCTATGGACTTTGTAGCAACTTGGGTAATACTCAGTGATTTACCACAGAAACAAAGATCTGAGTACTACATGTACTCAGTCATAAACAGGCCCTGAACATTTATCATAATTCCCTAAGAAAGGGGTTTGGAGTAGTGGGGCACTGCCGTGGTGTGGGGTACATACCATCAATGAGGGTACCCAAACTTTACCTGTATAATGATCACTTATGTATCTAACCCTAAATTGTACTCCACGTCTTTAAAATAAAAATAACATTTAACAAAAAACTGTTTTGAGCAATGGAAAAAGTATCTCAATAAATGTATTACATCAAACGGAAAGTACTTTGAAGGTGAATAAGTTTAAAAGTATAGGAATAAATATTCATGTTTGTATAAATAAATTGTGTTTCTGAGGGTGTTCCATCTTGTATATTATTCTTTTGTATGATTACATCATAGTTTATTTGCTTGACTCAGTGAATATGTAGCCTGCTTCAAGGATCAGATATAATGAAAACAAAGTAATGGTGCTGTGAATGCACTTAGAGTTGTTTTTCAGTGAATATGACTCATTAATTTCTTATATATGTATATATATATAAATATAAATGGCATATATATTCGTTTTCTATTCCATATGATAATTGCATACTCACTTTTTTTTAGTAAGTCTAAGTAAATTCAAGTACAGTCATCTATAGGTATACATGAAGAACTGGTTCTAAGGTTTCCAGAAGATATCAAAATTCACAGATGATCAAGTCTGTTTTATAAAATGACATTGTATTTGCATATAACCTATGAGCATTTTCTAGTATACTTTAAAACATCTTTAAATTATTTATATTATTTAAAATGATGGAAATACTGTGCAAATAGTTGTTATATTGTATTTGTATTTTTAATTTTTTTCAATTAAAAAAATTTTTCTTTCAATTAAAAAAAATATTTATGGTTCACTAACTTGCATATGTGGAACCCACAGAATCAGAAGGTCAACTGTGCATTCACCTTCAGTTTTCTCTGTTAAGCAGTGGACTGAGGTAGATTATACCAGTTTATACTTTTGCCTCAAGTCTATAAAGTTTCCACTGCCGTATGTGTACCACTACTTGATATTGTCATATTATTAATTTTTACCACTAAAGTATCTAGGTAATGGTAACATAATGGATTTTAATTTAAATTTTCTGCTTATTAATGAGGCTGACTAGATTTTTGAGAACATATTGGTCATTTGGATATTTTCTTTTGTTTCTAACCTGTCTTACTGGGAGTTTGGTCACTTTTATATAAGATTTACACACATATGTCAAATATATTTTATACTCTATAGGGTTTAGCTCTTTTGGTTTCATTTTATTTTGCATTGTCTTTTGATATTCCTAAGTTCTCAATCCATAAAATTCAATTTATCAATTTTTTTCTTCAATATTCTCAATATAGTTTAATTTTATCAATCTTTTGGTGTTTTGCTTAAGCAAGATTTTCCTAACCCAAGGTAATGAAGATATTTTCTCTATTATACTCTTCCAAGTCTTTTTTCATTTTTCCCATGTAGGGCTAGACTACACTGAATTGTTTGATTTATGGAATTAAGTATATGATAAGATTAATTTGTATTTTCCTTCAGGATATAATAAAAAATGAACCAAATATATAATCTTGCTTCTGCCTCATTATATATATATATATTCTGAGTTGGAGTCTCACTCTGTCGCCCAGACTGGAGTGCAGTGTCACGCTCCCAGACATGACAGCCTTGACCTGCTGGGCTCCGGCGATCCTTCCGCCTCAGCCTTCCAAGTAGCAGGGACTACAGGCGCGCGCTACCACATCTGGCTAATTTTTTTGATTTATTGTAAAGATGAGGTCTTTCCAAATTGCCCGAGGGGGTCTCAAACGCACGGGCTCAGGTAATCCACACACCTTGGCTTCCCCAAGTGCTGGGATTACAGTATATTGTTTTATAGTTTCTTTATCTCTCTTTAAAACAAATCTATACATTCTTGCTTACATTTATTTTATAAAAAATCTTGATAGGCTTATGAACTTTATTATCATTCACTTCTTATCAGACTTATACTTTGTTATATATTTTACCTCTCTATATATACATTATATTCCACAAAATATCAATGTTATTTTATAAAATCATTGTATACATTTTTTATAGATTTACACTTTTTATTCCTTCCTCATCTTTGAAATTCATCATGCATAATTTTTCTTTTGCCTGAATAAAATAATATCAGTATTTATTTAGCAGCGATTTGTCAATGACACATTCTCATTTCATAATTTGGATTTTTTCAAATTCCACTTTAATTTTGAAGAAATTATTACTTTTTGCATAAAAATTATATGTTGGCAAGTGTTTTATTTCAGAACTATGAGACATATTTTTATTTTTTTCTGACATGTCATTCTTTTTAGAAATAAACTTCTATGCTTATGATTTTATTAATGATAAGTTTCTTTAGATGTGTTAAATACTTTATTTTCTGTAGTTTTTTAAAATTACATTTTGTTTTCCTATAATGTTTTCATTAGACATCATGGTGCTTTTGAACCTGTAGTTTTATGTCTTGCATCAACATTGAAATATTATTAGTCACTATCTTTTAAAATAAAAGGCATCTACAAAAAAATGAAAGCAAAACAAAAAACAGCTATCATACTTACTTGTGAAAGATTGAATATTTTCCCGAGAAGATCAAGCACAGAACTAGTATGTCCACTCTCAACATTTCAATTTAACATTGTACTAAAAGTTTTGGAAAGAGCAATAGGCAAGAAAATAAAAGAAAGAAATGGCATATGGATTTCAAATAATTACATAAAATCTGTATTTTAAAGTGGCCAAGTCTTGTATGTAGAAATTTTAAGGAATCCTCCAACTTGCAAAATAAAAATCTATTAGAACTAATCAGCCAGTTCAGCAAGGTTTCAGGATACAATCTCAATACAAAAATTGTATATCAATATGCTATTAATATTCTGAAATAAGATTCAGAAAATTGTTTAATTTATGAGTATCAAACTAATAGTATATTAAAAATATTTTAACTAAACTGTATGTACACTAAAATCCAGAAAATATTGTTGAAATAAATTAAAATTCTAAATTAGCAGAAAAACATTACTTATTTATGGATCAAGATTTCAATTTATTTGTAATTTGAAGTGTCCACTTTATTCTATAAATGTAAATAAGTGGATGGAGACAGCAGTGCTTTCTCTAGCACACATCTTCAAGTAAAGACACCTGGGCCTGCAGTTGTCTCCCCTAGGATTAGTTGGAGAAGCTGGAAAATTCCATGAATCCCTCCTAAAAAACCCCTATCTAGGCATGCTTATAGGACAAAGGGATTATTGAAGAGTCCTCATGCATCTTACCAATCCACATGGCATGCAATCAAAAAGGAGCCATCATTCTAAACATTTTTTCTCAATACAAATTCATTATACATGAGAAATAATTAGAATGATGTTGAGAAACTATCATTCCAATGGGGGGGGAAAATCAAATGGGCTTACTGACATATTAAATTGTAGTTTAAGTTTATTTAATTTTTTGAGTTGGAGTCTCACTCTTTGTCGCCCAGGCTGGAGTGCTGTGGCAGGCTCATAGCCTGCCGCAGCCTTGACCTGTTAGGCTCAGGTAATCCTTCTGTCTTGGCCTTTCGATTGGCTAAAACTACAGATGTGCACCACCACACACAGCTAGTTTTTGTGATTTACTGTAGAGACAAGGTCTCACCAAGTTGTCCAAACTGGTCTAGAACTGCCCGGGCTCAGCCAAGCCTCTTGCCTTGGTCTCCCAAAGAGCTGGGATTACAAGCTGAGCCATTGCTACATATTCAATTCTAGTTTAAATTTAAAGAAAAAGGTGATAAAATTACACTTTTGTTTAAGAGAGTAGGTGCTTAATATGATTTTAGAATGCCACGAGGTGGGTATTAATTTATTAGATAGAGATTTGGAATGCATTTGTATAAATTTGCAGATGCATAACATTTTTATGAATTGTCTTTTCTGCCATTAGATGATATGTATAGTTTCTCTCGGTAATATTTATTTTTTAATATTATGTTTGATAAATATTTGGGAAGGTTAACATTGCTGTTCTATTGAGTTAAAATAGCCAGAAAGCACTTTTTTAAAATTGCAAATACTATTCGGGTAATGTAAAAAAAAAAATCAGTTTTGTGTTGGTGTTGCTTTGTTTTTTCTCTTTGTCTCAATAAGATTTTTGTTGAGTTACAGCCATTTTGGTTTTGGAATGAATCTTTCATATTTTTTAAACAAGTTTTCATATGAGTGTTTTCAAATAAAAATGTATAAGTGGAGACGCACACACACACAAAGTTCAATTTATTAGGATGACTTGTAATTCCCAAATTGATCTACAGATGCAACACAATCCCAATAATCTCAAGATGTCTGTCTTTCAGTAATTGATGAATTAATAAATGAGTTCAACAAGATTGCACTCCTTAGGATTTTCTGAATATATAAGTTCATCACATTTGTGAAAACACAGTTTTAACCATTCTTTAAAATATATGACATTATTTTTGCCTCATTGTCATAATTTTATTTTAGCTGTATCTCCTCTCAAAGATGTATATGTAACCAATCCCCTATATGTAAGAAATCTTCCATTTCAGCAGTGTACTCCATTCAGCATCTTGCACTGGTGCACTCCTCTCTCTGATCAGGTTTTAATACCCAAGTCATTCCACCTTCCTTCATGGATGTCCTCCTGACTCCCTTTAGTCTTTAAGACTCTGCTCTAGGACACTGTTACTCTACCACACAACCTGCAAGGCACAGATTCCAACCTTGCTTGGTAAATTGAAGGAGTTAGGCGGAAAAAATAAACTAAAAGAGGAAGAGAAAAATCTGAGAAGATAATTAAACTAATGCTTTGCTGAGAAAGATCTCCAGGTTCATTAGGACAACATTTAAGGGAAAAAGTAATCAGGATATGTAAGATGGTAAAACTAGCTTTCATTTTCCATAATGTATACTATGATCTTTGAAGTACTTTGGATCTCCAAAAGATTAAAAATGTACATTGAAATGTGGTTATAAAATTAACATATCAGAAATACAAATATCGATGATTTTAGTCATAGCTAATGTTTAAGGAATATCAAAATCATTGCTGTTCTACATAGAAAAAGATAATTGGATATGTGTTATTGAGGGAGAAGACATTGTTGCAGGAAGAATTATTTATGTCGTGTACACAGGAGGCTTGATGCCCACATAATCATTCGTTTGGATAGCATTCTCACAAATACTCTTAAGCACTTATGTAAGCACATGAATACTATTTCCTGTGAAACAAAGTGTGTGTTGGATGCACCAGCAGTGGACATACCAGTACTATTAAGGTCAACGTTGCCTTCTGCAATATTTAAAGTATTGAAAATACTTAATTTTCAATAAACTAAAAGCATCCTATCTGAAGGGAAAGTCATGTAAAGGGTTGTTGAGCTGTTTTAATGTCCTACTGCTTGCCAAGTAGGAATTTCCAAACATCCATGCACATGTTAAGTGGAGAATTTCCTAGGTATTTGTATCTTCAAATGTTCTGATTATGAATTCTAAACAGGTCAAAAGGACCGCTGGAAATTGTTCATAATGTGCTTGATAGAAGACACAGTTTAAATAAAATGATCTACTAGCAAATGAAATAAAAAATTCAACTAGATATACAGAAATAAGAGGTTCTAACAAGAAGCAACAGAGCAATGCTAATATGTCAAACAATTAGAGAAATAGTAGAAGAACCCAATTCAAAGGTGAATGAGGAGAACAGTATTCCTCTGATTCCAATATGTTTGTTATTTTGTACAGTCAAATAGTGCAGTTATCAACTCTTTAAAATACTATTAGAAGAGCCCCAAAAGCTGCAGAATGTGTTTAACTGAAAAAGATGAAGTGTAATGAAAAAGCAGTGCATCTTAGTTTGAACATCCAGATTTATTTTGAAATGCCAATTTCACAGTAAGATTTTATACAGTATCATACTGAATAAACCCATTTAATGTGGCAATGGTTTATAATGCTGCAATATAAAATAGCTACACAAAGTACTCAAGTGTTATATTATATATCAACTGGCAAAGTTTGAGAAAAGTCATTAGAAAATAGTCTAATGAGATGAACAAAAAGTAACTAGTGGATCATTCTATATAAACATGGAGAAACCATTTTAAAGTTCTATAAAAAATACTGGCCGTTTACCTAAGAGTTTTGAATTTAGCTCTGCTAGGTACTGAAACCACACTAAATATTCCAGAAAAGGATACGTAAGATCATAGAATGGTAACTCAAAGACATAAGCCATAGACAATGTGCAGATAATCCTAAAGCCTAGAAATTGGGGTGTTCAAGCACTGCTAGAAGAGGACATTGCTTTTCTTCCCTAGTCGCACCTTGATAGAGTAAATCATAATGAAGTTCCAGTTATGCAAGATCAATGAATTCTGTAAACCTAGGGAACACTGCAATTACTATAATTAATAACATTGCACTATAGCCTTGAAATTTGCTGAGAGATTAGATCTTAAGTATTTTTATCAAAACCACCAAAAGAAGTAATTATGTAATGAATATGTGAATTAACTTAATTGTGGTCACCATTTCATAATGTAAACATACGTATTAAAACATCATGTTGTATACCATAAATTTATAAATTTATAAATTTATAAATTTATATTTGTCAGAGATACATCAATAATTGGAGATACTTAAAGAACAGAATTAAATTTTACTATTTGAATATTTATAGATTTTTCTTGCTTTAGGAGTTACCGATACAGCAGGATATAAGTGTTCAGAAAGAGATTAATTCTTTAAAAAATAATAAACACACATTTACATATTTCATACTATATACCAAGATTAGGGGGTTTCCACCCTACTGGTTCACCAAATGAGGGTAATGTGTTAAACCGCAAGGAGGTTAAGTCTTTTTTTCTGTAGAATTTGATATGTTCAAGTGAAAAAAAGATAAATATCCCCATTTTAGGGAATTGAAACTCCATATTAATAAGTCCTATCTGTGAGCAAATATCACTCATTTAATTTCTGTTGTCTTAATCTTAAAAATGAAGAGAAACTCTGAAATCTGCAGATATCTAAGAAATTGTTTTTACTTAAAGATTAAAACCAAAATATCTTTTAATAAAAACCCAAAGGAAGTAAAACAAAGTGCCAAAATAAAAACTTAAAGCAAAATTGTCCTCTGGGATATGGAAAAAAGATATGTTTCAATTTTGAAACAAAAACAGGATATTATACATTTGGAATAGTCATAGCAATAAAAAAAGAGTTCTTGGACATTAAATATGGGATAACAGAATTTAAAAATACACACATATTTCAATATAAAAATTGAAATCTTTCAAAGTGGAATAAAAACAAGAAAAAACAACTTCTGTTTTTGTGAAGATGAAGTGGATATACATTTCTGTATTATTCCCAATAAGCACTTTTAAAATGTAGGTTTTATAAATATTATAAAATGCATTAAAATAGAGAAAAGTAAAGGTAGAGAAACACAGACTCACTAGGGGTCCTAGGACCTGAAAAATGACCTGATAGTGAATTCTTTGGGTATTCTTTGTCACACATATCTCAAAATGGGTGCTGAAGAACCCATAAGAAATGTATACTCCAATGAGTAAAACAAATGAAGCTCTAACAAAAACCTTACCTCTCTGGCCAAAAGAAGGAAAAAGGCAGTTTCACAAGATAGTGAATTTTTAGACAATAGCTGCACTGCTCTAGAAAAACCACAGAAAAGTGTGGTCCTTTCCCCATCTATGTCCAGCAAAAGACCAGTGAGGAACCTGAAGTTCCACCCTCTCTGAAGTATAATGAAGTGTCCTGTTATGGTCTAATGTTTGTGCCTCCTCAGAACCTATATGTGAAAACCCAATCCTTATTGTGATGGTATTAGGAGGTGGGGTCTTTAGGAAGTCATAGGAAACTAGATTATTCTTCTATTGCTATTTGAAATGTAATGCCACTCTAGGAAATAAATGAAGCATGAAACTGCCATAGGATCCAGAAATTATTCTCCTGGGTATATCATCTAGAGGCATGAAAATGTATGTTCAAGCAAAAAGTATATACCTACGTTCTTTGCAGCTTTATGCATAATGGTGAAAACCGAAAACAACCCAGATATTCTTCAATGCTTAAAAAATGTAATGAAAAAGATAACTATTTCTGTATGCAGCAACTTGGATGAATCTCCAGAGAATTGCGCTGAATGATAAAAGTCATGATGAAAGGTATATATTGTATAATTCCACTTATATAACATTCTTGAAATAACAAAACTATAGAAATGGGAAACATATTAGCAATTGTCAGTGAGAAATGAGGGAGGGAAGTAGACAACTATAATTGAAACTTGGACAGTCTCTGGTGATGGTGACAGTCTGCATTATTTTGTACTGTGGTTGTGTCAATGTCAGCATTTGGCTTGTGATATTGTAGTATGATTTTGCAAAATGTTACCGTTAAGGGAAACTGAATAAAGAGTGTAGGTTTTCTCTAATTTATGTATTATAGCTGAATGTGAATCTACAATTCTCAAAATTTTAAAAAAGTCATTTAAAAATAAAGGACAAAAGAAGACAGTAGAGACAAAAAATAGAGAAAACATTGAATAATCGCTCATAAATGATGTGTTCATTGAAATGAAGTAATTTTAAAAGAAATAACTGTGAAGAAATTTCATAATAATCTAACCTTACAATTATTTGATTATTAGTAATAATCAAATATTCAAATCATCAGTAACATTTTCAAAATTAAAGAGATTTGATATTTGATCTACAGTGTTGATATTGTCCCTAGCTTAATAAATACATTCTTTCAACCTGTTTTTCTTCTGAAATAAAAGTATGAGACAAGGTCTTGGGCTGCAGGTAGTTTATTTGGGTGGTGATTCCTGGAAGTAAAAACCAAGGACCAAAGAAACTAAAAACAGAAAGAAAGGCTAATATAAGAATATGTAAACCCAAGGCTTAGTTCCTACTTACAGGTGAGAGCATGAAAAATTTGGTTTTCTGTTCTTGTTACTTTACTTAGGATAATGGTCTGTGATTAAATCTAAGAATCTATTTTGTTCCTTTGTATGGTTGAATAGTATTCTTATATAATATATATATATGTATATATATATATGCATACAATTTTCTTTATCAACTAATCAGTTGATGGGCATTTAGTTTGATCCTACATCTTTGCAGTTGTGAATTGTGCTGTGATAAACATATGAATACAGGTGTCTTCTTTGTATAACTGGTATAATGGATTGTATAACTGGTATAATAGACACTGGAGACTCAAAATAGAGAAGGTGGGAAAGAGGTGATGTGTGAAAATCACTTATTGGCTACAAAGTCAGTGAAGGTGACAGGTACATTTGAAGCCCAGACTTCTTTATCATTATACAATATATCTAAATAACCAAAAACCACGTATGCCTCTAAAACTATTGAAAAAAAATAGAATATGGAATCACTGTTATGGACAGCTAGAGTTCACTTCTGTCTCAGTGTTCTGAGGAACACATGGAATGCCTTTCAGATTTTTTTTCACTCAAAAGTAAACGGTGGGAAACATTTCTACATCAGTTTGTGAATCTCATTTCTTGGGAAATTTGTTGAAGAATTTATCAGGGTGTATTTACTCCCAGTAATATAGGACTGTATCTTGGCCTCCAATATTGCTGTTATGAAGTTTCAAACATCCTGATTGCTGGAGCTACAGGTAACATGGTTTTTATCTCTATGGTAAAGTTCTTTGGATCTTTTTTCATATATAGTGTCCCAATATTTCACAAGCAAGTACTTTAATATTGGTCCACACATCAGGTGCTTCCTGTGTCCTGCATCACATCTTCTCAGCTACAACTCTGAATGCAGTCAAGCTGTGGAAGAGTCTTCTCTCTCCACAAGTGGACATGGAGTTTTCTTGCTTTGTTTTGATTTCTTCCATGGGGAAGAGTTGCCTATGAGTTCATGAATCACAGTTCTTTGAATCAGCTATACTGGGAACCAACAGATCATTGGGAAGTATCTTTAGAGTTCAAAGAAGAAAATATATTTCCAACACAGAATTCCATACACAGTCTAGACTTCTATACTCAGCAAATTAGTACTTTAGTATAATCTTTAATATAAACAAATTTTTAGTACTTGAGTTTCAACAAATCTACCTACACATACCACTTGTGAAGAAGTTACACAGACAAATAGAAGCAACACAAGAAAGTACTTCACATAAAATTAGGAAAGAAAGAAGAGAAAACCACAGGATCTAACAAACAGGACATCTAAGCCACTAAAGAAAAGGAACTCTAATGATTATGGTCAAGTAGATCACAGTATGAGATTTCTGCAGCAAATCTTCACATTTGAGAAAATCAGATCTTTTCAGAAGAGATCGTTTTAAAAATAATAAGAAAAAACATATATTTTTAAAAACCTGATGCTCTAATAGTATTGAGAACGAATTTAAACAAATGAGGGGAACTGCTGGAGCTGACTTAATGATAAGCACGTAAAAACTAAGTAACACAGACATATGACAAATATGAGTTAAAACAACTAAAGAAGCAAACAAAATTGTATGAGACAACAAAAGTAAAATTAGCACACAATATTAAGCTTGAAAAACCTTTGCTTAGGAAGTATTAATACACACATTGACTACTGGTCAATTTAAGATTATTATCTGACAACTTAAGACTGATGAAAAATGAGGAATAACATGTGCCTATGGGAAGCCTTAAACTATAAAACTAGTAAAGTTTCAACAATTAGAACCTCTAACTGTTTGAGACACGAGTACAGTGATTAAAAGTCCATATTGGACTTTGAGTAGAATTTGCAAAAGTGAAATATTTTAGTGGCAATTCACAAAAAATATGTTTTATTTTCATTTAAATTCTCATGTATCTTATTTCCCTTCAGTTATGTAGTTTTGGAATAGCTGTGGATATTTTTAGGATCTGGTGAAGGAAATATTGAGTTGGTAACACATATGGCTTGGCTCCAATGAAAAATATTTTGATTTTTATCATTTCTGTTAATTTTAAAGTAAGTGCAGGGATGATGGCCTTTAGAAATATTCCTACTACCTATCTCAGCTACAGTGTCACATGGATAAGGGCCAGAGTCATATTGTGATATAAATGCGTCATGTGTATCTCAGCACAGGAATAATGTGTATGGTACAGGAGAAGTAGGTTTAACTTATTAAAAACACACTGTAGAAGATTTTCAAATATTAAATCTAATGTATGAAATAAACTTGATGGAATTTGACTGCTATTTGGTAATAATACTAAAAGTTACATGATATTACCAATAATATGTGAGATACTAAAATAAATATTTCCAGATTATAAATAATTTAAACAAACAAATTCCAAAAACAATTAAAAATGATAAGCAAATGAGTAAGATATTTCTCTAATTACCTTCCCCCACTATAGCAAATGTTATTTTTTTATGTGTTGTCATATAAAGGCACAATCAGAAGAATAGAGCCACAATTATTATTAATACTAATAATATCACTGTTAACATTTCTGAGGTATTTCCATACCACAAGCATTCCTTCAAGTACTTTACAATTGGACATTACTTAATTAGTTCCTAAGAAAATCTCTGTAATATATTATCTCCATGTTTGTGTAACCAGAAATCAAAGCAGACAGGTTTTTTTTATATGTATAAAAATATAGGCCGGATGCAGTGGCTCAGCCTGTAATCCCAGCACTTTGAGAGGCCAAAGCAAGAGGATTATCAGAACCCCGGGGTTAGAGACCAGCCTGGGCAACTTGGTGAAAACCTATCTCTACAATAAATCACAAAAACTCGCTGGGTGTGGTGGTGTGCATCAGTAGTTCCAGCTACTTGGAAGGCTGAGCCAGAAGGATCACCTGAGCCCAGCAGGTCAAGGTTGCAGTGGCCATGAGTGTGCCACTGCACTCCAGACTGGGTGACAAAGAGTGAAACTCCAACCCAAAAAAGAAAAAGAATATATATACATATATATATATTTTTTTTTTTCATATATGCATGCATACACACACACACGTGTGTTAGGCAGTTGGTCAATTAAAATGTCATTTTATTTCTTAAGTTTTGTAATGCTATGGTACTTCTTAGTTTTTGGATAAAATTTGTAATAATTATTTTAATTGTTTCAAATAAATATACATTTTCATACCTGCTTTATAAGGTGAAACAATTAAAATAATAATAAAGCAGTATATTTGCACAGAATTCAGGAAACAGAAAGGGATGTTGGGAGCTAAGAGGGTTCAAAAAGGCAGAGAGGAGGCCATTTTTACCATCTATAATAAGAAATCAATTTAAAATGTCTATATTAAAAAATGTAATAGCTGCATGTCATCTTCAAAAATGATAAAACTAATATAAATATATTTTGTAATGATCTGTTCTCATTTCTCACCCTCACTTTAATCAATTAATTATTGGAGTGAAGAAATTTAGTAATTAAAAATATTTATTAAATTAGCAGCAACGTTTTAAAAAAATGAAAGAGATGCCTGCGTATCCATGGAGCACAATTTAGAGTTGATATTTCAAACAACAAAAGCCACTCAAATTACTAGGATGTCAAGTACTTTGTAAATAATGATATTTAATATTCATTATATAAGAACAATATGATCTGGGCACAGTGGCTCACGCCTGTAATCCCAGCACTTTGGGTGGTATAGGCAAAAGGATTACCTGAGTTCAGGGGTTCGAGACCGCCTGAGCAACTTGGCGAGACCTTGTCTCTACAATAAATTAAAAAATTGGCCAGATGTGGTGACACATACCTGGGATTCCAGCTATTTGGAAGGCTGAGTTGAAAGGATCACCTGAACCAAACAGGTCAAGACTATGGTGGCATGCCTCTGCACTCCAACGTGGGTGACAGAGTGAGACAATAACTTTAAAAAAAAAAGAATAATATGAATGACTTGAATAACAAATGAATATATTTTAAAGATACTTATAAAATTTTGCCCTAAATCTCTAAAATATAAAGGCTGAAACTCATAGTGAGTCTTAAAGTCCAGTAAAGGGAAGACTTTGTAATTATGAACATGATTGGGCTTATGCACTTTACATTGTGTTTGATGGCACTGTGAAATCATTTAATTTATTCTGTCATCCATTTGAAGTGTGCCCCCCTCAAAAAAAAGCACATCTTCAAAATACATAAGAAAGTTATACTAGTAAAACTGTATATCACTCATGGACTTTGCAGTTTGTAAAACACACAATCACTGCATGAAACACATCAGCAAATTTGCACCTGAAACATTTTCTGTGTTATTCTGACCTCTCAGTTGTTGACTTGAATGTCTACTTTGAAATCTTCTCCTTTGTTACATAATTTTTGGAGGGGTAATGTAATTCTCATTTGACTTCAAATTCTGGAAGTTATGCTTATTTAATTTTCTTTTATGATTTTATGAGATATTGCTCTATAAAATTATAGCAATGTTTTCACATCTTACCTAAAATAAAAGAATAAAGTCTTTCTAAGAAACTCAAATTTTCATGTATCTAAACCACAATGATATAAATTGCCTTATTGAGACAGATGTCCAAGATAGATCTTTTTTGTCAAAAAGGAACTTTCTTTAATCTGAGAGGAATTATTTAAAACACTCATCTTTAAGCTATATCTAAAAATCAGTAGTGTTTTTATTGTTATAACTTTTTAAACCATACTGATTTCATAAATATATTAGAAAGCAAACCATAATGTTGGAATAATCTTATTTGTATTATTTGTATAATGAATAGAAACTTAAATACAGTATTTTCTTTCACACATTATATGGGATGAAAATATATTAAAATATTTTCTTCTTTTCTGGAATTAATATTAGTTAAAATAAAGTCAATGTATTAATACGGTAAGCTTAAAATGTTTAATAAGTGCTCGATATAGGTTAGTTCTTTCTTCTTCTGTTAAAGAAATGTTAATAGTTTTGGAGAAGTTGTCCTATGCTTAGTTTCTTAAAAACAAATTCACAAACTTACTATTGATTTTTAATTTCATGTAAAATTCTCACAGAAAGATCTTATACTTTAGGTAAGATTAAAAACAAATGCTGAGAAAATGACCATAAATAATATGCTAATTTTGTTTTTTTATTATCTATTAACACCAATTTTTGTAATGTCGATTTCAAATAATAAATTTAGGATTAACATTCTCTTTTATTTTCTGTTCTTCTTAAGTCCAGATTTACAGAAAACAGCTAAATTGATGAATAGTTTATTACCTAAATTGGTAAAAAGGATAAGTAAAATCATGGAGCTTGAGGATCTGAATTATATGGCCAAATTAGCATATACATAGTAGCTATTAAGGAAATAATTTTGAAGCACTGTCTTTTAAACTGCAACAGATGGAAGTGAGAAGTTTTGAGAAATGAATGGTTTTAGCTTCATTTTTTTACTTTGTTCATTAATACAAAATAATCATTTCCCAGTGAACTTATAGAAATGGATAAAAAGTTTCATGATGTCATGTCTTCATTGAAAAGATAAAATATGATTGCATATGTTATGTGGGATGAGCTGGTTGCTCAGTATGAGCCTGTGATGAAAATAATAAGGTGAATTTTCAAAAACATAGTCTGAAAATGTGTTTGCTTTAATGACAGCTGCAAATGAGATCTATCAGAAGAAATAAATTATCATATCTTGTTTGACTAGATCTTAATCTAAGACTATGAAATAGAAAAAATAAACCATTTGAAGTTATCAAAAATATTTACTGGAAACATTGTAGAGGTCATAGATTTCAATTTCAAAATAATAATAGGTAGGGTTTCCTCTTTATAGGGAGATGCCTATTACAGAAATAAATGTGATTTTTAAAAAGTAGTAATAGCCGGGCTCGGTGGCTCAGCCTGTAATCCCGCGCTTTGGGAGGCTGAGGTGATTGGATTGCCTGAGCCCCGGGGTTCGAGACCCGCCTGGGCAGATTGGCAAGACCTCATCTCTACAATAAATCAAAAAATGAGCCAGCGTCGTAGCGCGTGCCTGTATTTCCAGCTACTTGCAAGGCTGAGGCGAAAGGATCACCGGAGCCCAGCAGGTCGAGGCTGTGGTGGCCGCGAGTGGCCACTGCACTCCAGTCTGGGTGACAGAGTGAGACTCCCACTCAAAAAAATAAATAAATAAATAAAAATTTTTAAAAAGTAGTAATAAAATAATATTTTATGAAAGCTTGCCTAAAGTTCTTTGAAACTATTTTTTATCTCAAGCTTAAATCATATTTCTTTCTCTTTTAGATTGATTCTATTTTATTTTAATCCTTTAAAATATTTTTATTCAAAGAGGAAACCCAAGAGTTTATTCTGCAGTGTGTTTACAAAGAAAGAGAGCAAGGTAAGTCAGCACTGATGGTCCAGACAGAGAGTTTCTGAAGAGTCTAGAAAGAATGAATCACTTCAGGACTTTACTAGAGAATATGTTCCAGAGACCACAGCTCAGAATTTTTTGTCTGCACCCCACTCATAAAAACACACTTGTAAAATAATTCCGTTATACCAACTAACTGCAAAGCAGAACATGCGAAAATGGAAAAAAAGATGGAAAAAAGTTATTCTAATCTCCATCTGAAAAAAGAAAAACAGCCAGCAAATTTGTGTTTAAAACGATGACCTATGTTTAATAATTTAAATTACTGATTTCATGGTGGAATATGACTCATTGTAAGTATTTTAAAACATAGTTTAATATAAGAAATGATTTAAAGTTACTACGTTATGGATAAAAACACAAAACAATGTATTGTCTACTACATTGTATTAAAAGATCACTTATATGCAATAACTCGTTTACAAAACCTCTCTTTCTAAAAGATTCCAGGGCTGTAAAATAAAAATAATATAATCATTATAAATAGATAGTCAATGATTTAAACACAAGTACCACCTGTCTCTGATCTGGTATTTCTGATAAAAACATGTAAATTTTTAAAAATTCATTCAGTTTGTCCATCGATAATGTGGTAATACTATTGAGAAATGTTTTTACTGGAGTAATTGGTGGGAAAAAGAGATGACATTAAATAATATAGCAACATCCTTCACAACAGAATTATAAATAAAAAGCTTCCATTATTTAGCTAACTTATTGATGATAATAAAGACATGGATGAAAATAATGATATTAATATCATCTGTACATTTCTATTTCTATATAACAAGCTTCTTTCAAGTACTTTACATTTGGACATTACCTAATTAGTTCTTAAGAAACCTCCTATAATAGTCTACCTCCTTTTTTGTGTAACCAGAAATTAAGGCAGACAGAGGTTAAAAAATTTGTCTCAAAGTTACATAGTTCGAGTCAGAATTGAAAGATGTCTATCAGTAACATTTACCACAGCTATCAACTCTGAAAAGGTAAGTGTACTATGAGTAGGATTGATCTAATTTCCAATTAATGCATTCATTTATCTTTTTATTTAGCTGGTATGTTTTGTTTGGTGGGACAAGCCAAGCCATCCAATTTTTTGTTTGGTGGGACAAGCCAAGCCATCAAATTTCATTTCATATTCAGTATCTGATTAACCGTTGCCCACCAAAAATGTCTTTTACTTAGTTTCTGCATTCATATATCATAATCTGCTGCTCATAATCATTATCTAAAAATGGTCATTTTCACATGCTTCAGATTTCCTCCCTATACGTAATATTTTATAATTAACACATATATGAATATATGTGTATGTTTTATACATATGCATATATATGTGTGTGTGTATGTATGTGTGTGTATATATACACACACACACACACGAGAGAGGTACCAAATATATATATATAGTTGGAATCAGAATTGAAAGATCTGTCAGTAAAATTTACCTCATTTTTATAATTTTTTTATACATGTTTGGGATGACGTCCGCTCAAAATGTGGCATATACACACATACATTTAAAGACATGTTATCTATGTATTACTTTTCTAAGTTGAATCAAATTATGGGAGCAATGTGTAGTCTGATGCTCACTCAACCTTGCTTCCACCATTTTCTTCAGCGACTTGTCTGCCCCGTGGTGATGTTAGCATTCATTCGATTAATGTCATATTTTTAGTGAAAATCATTCTTAAAATGTGTATGTATTTTAGTGTTTTGGCATCTCCTGTATGTGTGTATGTATATATATACACATATATATGTGTAATATATATATGTAATATATAATATATATATTATATATTATATATTATTATATATGATATATACATATATATTAGTTCTTAACAAAACTATATATATTACACATATATGTGTAATATATGTAATATATAATATAATACATATATATTATACATATGTTGGATTCTCTCTCTTTGTCTCTTTCTTTCTCTCTCCCTCCTCCCCAGTCTTCTTCCCACCCTCCTTTCTTCCCTCACTTTCCTTCTGTCTTATTTTCTTTTCTCACTCTCTTTCTCTCTCTTCTCTTCTTTCCTCTCTCTCTTTCTCTCTCTTCCCCCCACACCATCATATAAACGAAGTTATATTTCTATCAATTTCCTTCACTTGAAAGCAAATAGGTACTGGTTAATGCACTTTTTTCAAATAGGTATGAGTGACTTATTTACTCATTTTACAAGTAATGTGTTGCCTGTACAGATTTCTACCTTAATAGGATCTTGGAAATAATGGGTAATAGAGATGATGATGCTTATACACAGTTTCCTGATGTTCAGTGTGACTTTTTATAATCTTTCAATATCAAGACTTATGTGTTGCTAGTTTACATAAAAGTTATATTCTATCAGAAGCGATTTCTAAAACTTAAGCAAATGTCTGCTTGTATTATTTAATTTACAGTCAGAAGAGAAATTTAAGTTTTGAAGAACTAATATTTTGATAAGACCATTTGTGTTTAAAGTGGAAAACAGATGTGCTTATTGAGCGACAGCCTCATCATAGGCCTCAAACTTATTTTTCTCCAGCCTTCTCCAACCTTTACCATCAATGGAAACGACAAGTGAAAAACAAACAAAAATGGAGATGAACTCAAATCAATACTTCAAATTAGGGAGAATTTGCTCACTATGTTAGAAACATCAAGTAATTGTTGGTAAAGTAGAGTGTAAAGAGAACATATTAAAATAATAACAAATCTGTGACTCACTCCCTTTCTGGAAAGCATGCCAGGTCAGATCCGGCAGGATGCCATTTACATTCAACAAGATGAACCATGGGGCAAATGGGAGTGAATTTTTAACCTTGGCAATGCCACTGGGGAGGCATTCTTATTGCTGTAAGCCAAAATAGGAAGAGTGCAGTTGGCAAGGCTTATTCTTGGCTTAGACTTGTAGCCCTCTTAGAACAGAAGGCTCTGCCAGGCAAAATCAGGGGATATGCTGCGGTTGGCTCTTAAGGAAGTCAGATATTCCAGGCAGTCACAGGCACCCTGAGGAGGCAAACTCCTGGCTGCAGTACCAAGCATTGAAAAGGCACACTTAGACAGAAGGCAAAACTCCCTGCTGGGACTCACTCTACTTCTATTTTCAGCTCCTCCCTTTCCTACTCTCCCAAGTTCACAGCATCTCTTTTGTGGTGTTGCTTAAAAAAATCTAAAAAGTATATCTAAAATTTTCTTTTCTCGCTTCAAATTTTTCAGAGATTTGGACTAGGAATCATAACAACCTCTAACAAAACCAACTTTAACTGGAATTTGCTATCAACCCTTACCAGCAAATCACAGACTTGCATTCTTTAAGTGTGAACTAAGATAAATATTTCCCTAACACTGAATAAATAGCATTGTTCTGAGAATAAAGAGTAAATTTTAGACAAATTTATATTTTCAGGAGTTTGAAACTTGGTTTGTTTGTATGTTTGTTTTAACAGAGCCATAAACATGACACTGAGATGAGATGAAGATCCACATGGGGACCTATTCTGCTACCAGGGGGAGTGAAAGTCAACTAGATTCCAGAACTTCACCTGCATGCTGCCGACTTATGTAGTAAATCCTCACTTGTACCCCACAACTCTATACTAAATAAATAATATGTTTTAAAAGGGGGTAAGATAAGTTAAACTTGAACAAAGGAGATTGCAATATGCAGTACACAACTATTTCATTGCTGCAGAAAATGAAGTGATATAGTAGAAAATAAATGAAAATTTCGCTGACCCAGGAATTCAGATAATGTTGGTAAATAGATGGAACTGATGAGAAAAATAACATGGTGGATGTATTAAGATTATTCTACCACATATGATAATATCAAACTAAGAAAGTTGGGAAAGAGGGAATATAAAATATTTAAATATAATATAATGATTTGATTCATTATGGAAAACTAAATAATAAAATCAACAAAAGCTCCATAAGCTGGAAAATATCTATAACTTTATCATTATCTCTATAGAAAATCACTAGATTCACCATATAAAATATAAAGCAATTAAGTAAGTGATAAAAGATTCATACCAAATGTCTCTCTCCACACAAACTGTTGACAATTACTAACACAAAAATGTAGCTTTAATTATATAAAATTCCAAACTTGAAATACTATACCTATCCAATTTGTTCTTCAAGTTAGTAGAGGGGTGCTGCTTACAGACACACTATAGCAGGAGTAAATAAAAATATCATAAATGAATAAAATATATGAAGCCTATTATAATGATTAAAAGATGAAATAAAATGTAAGTATTAGTTATTAAACAGAAAATTATTATCAGTAGATTTTTTTTTATTTTAAAAAGTTAAGAAAACTACTAAAATAGATACATGCATAAGGGGTAAAATTGTACTGACATGTGATGCTAATTTTGTCATTTTACATTTATACTTAGGATAATCAATACTGGTTAATACATGACTATAACTACATAAATTATATAGATGTAGCTGTAAAAAGCAAATTGCTGATAATATAAGCATAAACACAGGATCTATGCCTTCCAAAGCATGAGAGAGGGAGGGGAAGAGAAGACCATATCTGGTTTATCTACTGCTGCATAACAAACTTAATGATGTAAAGCAGCAGTTTATTATTATATCTCACAGTTACGTGGGTCAGAAGAGCTGGGCAGAGGTGGCTTATCTCTGCTCCAGGAAGTCTATGGCCATAGCTGGGAGAATTCAAAATGTCTGAAGGTTGGGACTACTGGGGTCTAACCAGGTATTTCTTTCTGTCTCTGCCTCTGTCTCTGTCTCTGTCTCTGCCCCTGTCTCTGCCTCTGCCTTTGTCTTTCTTTCTCTCTCTCTCCTGCTCTCCCACACTCCCTTGCTCCCTCCCTCTGTCTCCTCAAGGATTCTTCCTTTGCCTACCTTAGGCTATAAAATCTTGGCATCCTCAGCATCCTCAGACTTCTGATGTTGCAGTTTTGGGCTCTGAGAAAAAGATAGTGGAAATTACCAATTTTCATAAAGACTAGGCCAAGAATAACTTTATCACTCCATTACACTCTATTGGTCCCAGCAGCCACCAAAACCCTAGCTCTATATGAATGCAAGGGGGTGTCATCTTTGCTGCTTAGTCTGACACTAAGGCCCAACAAAATTAAGGTCTAGTTCAAAAAAGGCCCATATTTTATTTCAACATCTCAGTTTACTCATCTGTAGAGTTATTAATAGTTCTTATGTTATAAATTTGTTGTGAAAGTTAACAATTTATGGAATATAGGAAAAGTTCAAAAGTTTTAGGTATTATTTTAAAAGTATTTAAATTTTACTTTCATATTATATGGCGAATTCAATTGAGCTTCACTATTTTTCTTTCTTTTGAATCTACTCTTGAACATGCAAACACAAATGATCTCTTTCTTTTTCTGCCTCCTTTCCTGTCTGTCTCTCTATTGCACACACATACACACACACAAACACCCACAACAATCTCTACATCATGATTATATTCTATGCCAAACACAATCAAATATCTGCACATTCTAAATTAAAATAATATAATAAACAATTATCACTTAAAACGATGCAAAGTTAAAATTACATTTAAATTTTTAAAATATTCTAAAAGATTTTAGAACAGCTTAAATAACTACAGAAATTTATAAATACATGAAAGGAAATATTAACTCTAAGTAAAATAAGGGATTAAACTGTAATAAAATATGGTTAGAAAATAAACGTATTAATATTTAACAACCTACATGTAAAAGTGTATCAAAGTAAAAGCTTTATTGAAAGTACATGTGTCACATAGAATCCTATTGTAATCAAAAAAGAAAAAATATTTAAACCTTCAACTTGTGAATATGTAAAACAAATAATAATGTTTACCTGAAGAATAATGAAGCAAGCAGTTTATAAAAATAAATCCATTTTCCGTGGTAGGAAAAACAAATATATATGTGTGTCTATTTAATAGACATGCTTTAAAAAATCTCTTGGAAAATCTAACAAAGGGAAAAATATATAACATTGCAAAATGTGACTGATATAATTAGAGGTATGAAGAAAGCAAAATATTAAGATAATATTTTTACTCTTCTACAGTATCAAAATTGAAATGACAATGAAATACATGTGATTCCAGAAAAAAAAGTGAAATTCCAAGATTACTTTGTAGAGGTACTGAGGAGAAATATTTGAAAAAATTTGCCTAAAAATAGAAATAAAATGAAAAGTAGAACTTTCAAAAAGTATTTAAATTCCAGACAGTTTTACATCTGAATTTGAGGAACAGATAATTCTATGTTATTTAAACAATACTAGAACACAGAGAAGACAATGGAAGATGATTCCAATTGTTTTATAAATCTGTGAAAAGATGAAAATTCAAGTTCTAAAAATTTTCCTGACCAATCTTACTTACAATAGAGTACACGCATAAAAGTAAAAATTAGAAAATTAAAATCAGTATTGCATGTAATATTATTAATTAATAGTGCATAACGTTAAAAGAAATGTAATGATATCTTAATAGTCTGTGACTAGTATTCATGGCTTCTCCATAAAATAAGAATTTAAACATCAGTTTTTAAAATTAGTTCACCATAAAGGGTTTGTAAATTTAGTGACTCTACTTTCTATAATATTTGTGTCTATTAATGATTAGCAGAGATTGACTAGAGAATCTTTCCAAAACAGCTTTCTCTGTGGATCTATACAGAGAACTGCATTACGAGTTATATTTGCAAACTGAATTTACCAGGTGCTGACAGGTGAAGTACTCTGATATTGAGTTCTTCATTGAAAACTCATTCTCATTAATAAATGAGAATTTTTAACTCTCAGCAGATGGCAGGAAAAAATGTAGTACCTAAACAATATTTCTGGGAGTTTCACTTTGTGTATTTTATTATTTGCATTAAAATAACATATGTGTGAAATACAGAATAATTTCAATAACTGGCACAGTTCCACATGAAATAATTATACAAATCAGATTCAAAGTGAAATAAAACATGATCTAGCAATACTGCCCTCTAAAAAGTAAAGACAACTAAATCCTACGGGGATAGCATAGGTGACCATTGTGATAAATCTTCTGGTAATATCAATAGGAATTTGAAAACCTGAGGTGATTCCTTTAGAAAAGGTTACAATCAGTCATACTTTAGAATTTTTTTTTAAGCAGGGCTAGCATTAGTGTCCAACCTTAATAATTTTACTCTTATGTCTTGACTAGTTCTGCCTTTTTTTAAAAAAAAAAATTACATTTGCTGCTATGTTTGTTTATGAGAGAGGGTGATATAAGCAATTTCAATGATTATTATTTCAGGATTGTGCATTTATTATTCATGGACTTATTTGCCTATATGTTAAAATTATAGTTTATGTCAGTAAGCCGTGAGGGAGTAAAATACAGAATTGCACTGGCTTTGGATGTCTGTTCTTGACCTTTTACTGGACGATATCCAAGTTCATCAGCATTAAAATACTGAATGAGAATACAATTATAGTGATGCTGACCAAAATGTAGTATCACCATAATGTTATACATTGGTAAGCAGAATATCTTAATAGATTCCAAATGTATTTCTGATTCTGCTTTCAAGAGTACCTTATAAATGTGACTCTCTTTACTATGTCATTTAAAGAATTTAACTAGTATTCCACTGCTTTTGAGTAATAATAAATATAAATTGCATATTGCTTATTGGGTGTAAGATGAGGAATTTCATCTTAAATATCTCAGTATATTGGTATTAAAAAGAAGATACAGAGCCGGGCTCGGAGGCTCAACCTGTCATCCCGCGCATTTGGGAGGCTGAGGTGAGTGGATTGCCTGAGCCCGTGGGTTCGAGACCCGCCTGGGCAGCGAGACCTCATCTCTACAATAAATCAAAAAATCAGCCAGGCGTGGTAGCGCGCGCCTGTCATTCCGGCTACTTGGAAGACTGAGGCAGAAGGATCACTGGAGCCCAGCAGGTCGAGGCTGCGGTGGCCGGGAGCGGCCACTGCACTCCAGTCTGGGCGACAGAGGGAGACTCCAACTCAAAAAAAAAGAAGATACAGTGATCTTGTGGAAGAAAGCATGAAATATCTACTTGATTATAATAAACTCATCAAGTTGGATTATAATATATGTCAATAAAAGGGGAAAATATACACAAAGAAAATTAAATTTAGTACAAAATAAATGTCAAGACCTCTTCATAATGTACACTGTCAATCTCCTCTGTTACTTAATTGATGAAGTGCTAAGGGACAGCCAAGAAAGAAAGTATGTGATACAGTTTGGATTGCTGTCTCTTGCAAATTTCATGTTGAAATGTGATCCCCAGTGTTGCAAATGAGGCCTAGTAGAAGGTGATTGGGTCATGGGGAACAAATCCCTCATTAATGGTCTCATGCCAATGTTGTAGTAACTAAGTTCTCTCTCTATTCATGCAAGAACCATTCTTTTAAAAGAGCCTGACACCACCTTTCCCTTATCTCTTGCTCCCTCTCTTTCCATGTGATATAACTGCTCCTTCTCTGCCTTCTGTCATAACCATACACTACCTGAGGTACCACCAGATGCCCAGTAGATGCCAAAATAAACCTCTTTCCTCTATAAGTTATCCAGTATCAGGTATTACAATATAGCTATGCACAGTGAACTAATATCATATGCATGTTTTTTTGTTTTGTTTTGTTTTGTTTTGTTTTGAGTTGGAGTCTTACTCTGTCACCCAGACTGGAGTGCAGTGACCGCTCCTGGCCACTGCAGCCTCGACCTGCTGGGCTCTGGTGATCCTGCCACCTCAGCCTTCCAAGTAGCTGGAACTACAGGCGCGTACTACCACGCCTGGCTAATTTTTGATTTATTGTAGTGATAAGGTCTCGCCAAGTTGCCCAGGCGGGTCTTGAACCCACGGGCTCAGACAATCCACTCACCTCGGCCTCCCAAAGTGCTGGGATTACAGGCTGAGCCACCAAGCTTGGCCTTTTTTTTTTTTTTTAAATATGTATGTTATTTCTCTAAATTTCTGTAACACTAATGATTCTTTTCCAATATTGGCATTTATCAAGTATGGCCTTTATCTTTTAGATATGAGAAATTATAGTTGATTGAAAAAAGATTGATAGATTGTTTTTCTAGATTCAGACATAAAAGCAGCTAACATATATGAAAAAAATATTCAGCCTCACTAGTCATCGAGGAGATAAAAATTAAAACTACACTGAGATACCACCTAACTCCAGTCAGAATGGCCATCATCAATAACTCAAAAAATAACAGATGCTGGAGAGGATGTGGTGAAAAGGGAACACTTCTACACTGTTGGTGGGAGGGCAAACTAGTTCAGCCTCTGTGGAAATCAGTGTGGCGCTTCCTAAAAGCTCTAAATATCAACCTCCCATATGACCCTGCAATCCCCCTACTGGGAATATACCTGGAAGAACTCAGGTTACTCCATGAAAAACATACTTCTACACATATGTTTATCGCAGCACTGTTCACAATAGCAAGAACATGGAACCAACCATGCTGCCCATCAAAAGAGGACTGGAAAAAAAATGTGGTACACATACACAATGAAATACTATATACTATGCAGTCATAAAGAACAAAATCATGAACTTCACAGCAACCTGGATGCAATTAGAGCTTATAATACTGAGTGATCTTTCACAGAAACAAAGATCTGAGTATCACATGTTCTCACTCATAAGTGAACCTTGAACAACTACGGTATTACTATAAGAAAAGGATTGAAAATGGTGGGAAACTGCAGGGAAGGGGGTAGGGGGATGGGGAGGTGAGACTGACAGTAGTCGATATCTGTCTTGGAAAGGGGGGGCACACCTCATCAATAAGGGTATTTGTACAGTGAATATTTGTATACCTAGCCCTGAATTGTACCCCACAATTTTAAATAAAAATTAAAAGAAGAAAAATAAAATAAAATGAAATAACATATTTACTGGAGCAGAAAATATTGCAGCCTAGTAACTGCTTATATATTTTACATATAGTATAGAGTCAAGGTTTGATGGTGATGAAGCTACTTTGTAGGTTATGACTGAATCAATCATGACACAAAATTTGTGTATTGAAACATGCAATTGAAAATCCAAGAATTCCAGCTGTAATAACCTAATTCTTTGAAAGACAAATAAATATAAAACAATATTTGAAGATTTAAATGCTGTTATTACTCTCTTGATGATTTATTTTGCTATGCAAAAGTTTCATTGAAAGTGAACTAGATAAAAGAAAATACGGTGCATACACGTGATGGAGTATTTCACAGCTATAAAAAAAGAACAAAAAAATCATGGTCTTTGCAGCAGTTTGGATGTAGTTGGAGACCATCACACAAAGCGAACTATCACAGAAACAAAGAATCGAATCCTGCATGTTCTCACCCGTAAGTGGGCTCAGAACTCTGGTCACAGTAGCAAAAGAGTGGGATTAGCAGTCGCTGGCCACTGCTAGGAGAGGAAGGGAGAAAGGACAAGGGTCTCATGACAACACAAAGCGTATCTGGTCCACTACCAAGGAGAGTAAGGACCATTTAGAAGCGCAAACTTCACCTGCATGCAGCCTACCTATGCAGTAAATTCTCACTTTTACTCCACAACAATATAATAAATAAATAAATAAAAGTCATTATTAAATAAATTAGGATTAGATTAAGCAAATGCTATGGGAAAATATGTTTATGTTCATATGTGTATGAACATACATTTTTTATCTACATATAATCAGAATATAGACACATTATTATATAATATCTCTGTACAAGGATGTCTAAAAATAAAGTCTGTAATAATTCATTTTATTTTATTATCTATGGCTTACAAAACTATTGGTGGATATTGGAAAGATCGAGGTAATTATGACAGGTGTCAATAGCAGTCGGTTTGGGGCAAAAATTATGAGCAGGCTCTCAGGATCCCCACTGCCTGTTGCAAACACCCTGGGTTATTTCCTTCACTGTGGGCTAATACTTTGAATATAATAGGATATGATTCCCATGGTTTTGATACTATTCAGTTGATTCTTAATTTACAAGAGATAATCATGGAAAACCTAATCAAAGGAGAGTCCTGAAAAGAAGGTGAAGAGACAGAAAAGCATACTTCTGCAGGACATAAGGAAAGCAAACATACACTCTGAGAGCTGTTTACAGGGTCATGTGACAAGAAACACATGGTCTCTAAGAGCTAAAAGTGTACCTTAGTTGATAACTTTCAAGATAAAGCCCTCAGTCCTACAGTACAAAGAAAAGCACTCTGCCGACAGCCAAATGCATCTGAAGGGAGACCCTGAGCCTCAGATGAGTTCACAGACAGGTCTACATCTTGACTCCAGCCTTATGAGACCACATGGATTCACCCACGGAAATGGTGAAAGAATATATATATTTTTAAAAATGAACAGATACTAGCCAGGCTCGGTGGCTCAGCCTGTAATCCCGCACCTTTCGGAGGCTGAGGTGAGCGGATTGCCTGAGCCCACGGGTTCGAGACCCGCCTGGGCAGGCGAGACCTCATCTCTACAATACATCAAAAAATCAGCCAGGCGTGGTTGCGAGCTCCTGTAGTTCCAGCTACCTGGAAGGCTGAGGCGGAAGGATCGCCGGAGCCCAGGAGGCAAGGCTGCGGTGGCTGGGAGCGGCCACTGCACTCCAGTCTTGGCGACAGAGTGAGACTCCAACTCAAAAAAAAAAAAAAAAAAAAAAATTAACAGATCCTTTAATGAGATAATACTAATCATAAGTTGTTTTCTGCCACACAGAGATTTTTTTTCGGTTATCTTGGGGCAAATAATTACAGGGAGTATTTGTTTGTTTCTCTTATTCAAAAAGAAAAGTTTTCAAATATTGAAGATTTTTCTGATATGATCAGTGGTTACCAATAGTATGACACACTTTGTAATTTCAAAAAAGGTAACCAATAATTATGTAAATATTACTTTTAAATATAAATGAACATATAACTATATTTGGAAATAGAAAATTTTAGAAAGGTTTCTACTTGCATAATTTTATTGCCGAAAAAATTCATCAACCTATAAAAACCTCAAATGTGCATGTCAAACAAATGTTTCCAATTTACCTCACACCATAAACAAAAAGTGAACTTAGAGATCAAAGATCCAAATACAGGAGCTAAATTTATAAAATATCCAGAAGAAAATATAATCGAAAATATTTGTAACTTTAGGTTCAGGAATTATGTCTTAGATATAACACCAAAACAATGTTTTTTCGAGGAATAAAATAATGAATTGCATCTCCTTTAAGATTAAAAGCGTTTGCTCTTAAAAGATACCATTAAGAAAAAAAAAAGATAAGTTACAGAGTAGGAGAAAGCATTTGCAAATCACCTATTTTTAATACTTTTACTACTGTTTAAAAGATAAATCCCCAAAATAGATGTCATGGAGAAACATCAGTTTTTAAATCTCTCACAATGCTTGGGGGTGGTGGTGGGGGCAGCAGCCTTAGTTGAATAGGCAATTCTATGGGAATAGGGCTAAAGGAAGGTGGGGTTTTCCTGAACTGGCAGGTGCAGTGTGATTCACTCTCAGCTCTGTTGTCAGGGCGGAGGTGGCTGGAACACTAGGCTAGGCTGGGATTCTGAGAAGACTACACCCTTATGGTGGCTCCAGGCCAACTCCTCGCCCCAGTGTTCTCCCAGCGTTCTGTCCATGATGGTCAATTTCATGCCAAAGCTCATGACATCCAAAATTGCAGAACTGGAGTACCCAAGCCAACCCCTTTACTTGTGGTCAACCCATGTGCTCTGTCCACGGTGGTCAGACTTACAGCACAGCTCAGAACACCCAAAAGTGCAGAATAGGAGATGCCAGGCCTCTTCCTGGCTAATGACCTCCACCAGCTTCCAATAGCTAAAATAGTCAGTGTGCTAGCCCAGTTTCAAAGAGAGAGTGTACATATACTACATTTCTCAACAGGAGGAATGATAAGAATCTCCAGTCATTGTTAATCTACTCATGTGAAAAGTTATTATTATTATTTTTTTTTTTGAGTTGGAGTCTCACTCTGTCGCCCAGACTGGAGTGCAGTGGCCGCTCCTGGCCACCGCAGCCTCGCCTGCTGGGCTCCAGTGATCCTTCCGCCTCAGCCTTCCGAGTAGCCGGAATGACAGGCGCACACTACCACACCCGGCTGATTTTTTGATTTATTGTAGAGATGAGGTCTCGCTGCCCAGGCAGGTCTCGAACCCTCAGGCTCAGGCAATCCACTCAAAAGGCATGGGATTACAGGCTGAGCCACCGAGCCCAGTTGAAAAGTTATTTTTTTAAAGACATAAAAATATTTAAGTGCTGGGTCCATTTAGAATAATTATAATTTTACAGAGATTTCTTAGACTCAGTGTCAGCTATGTGCAGTGATATGTCTAATTAGTTAGCTTGGATTCTATGAAATGTGATCAATATTATCACTGTGGTGAGACACCATCAAAGACACTGGTGAATCAGATATGTTTGATTACTTTCTTTCTTACATGGAGTTGGACTGGCTTTCAAAAATGTCTTCGTCAGCTCAGGACACTGGTTGGTTGACTTAAACAACAGAAATATATTTCTCCCAGTTCTGGTGACCAGAAGTCCAGGATCAAGGTTCTGACAAGGTCAGTATCTGACGATAACTCTTTTGATTCCTTCACACATGTGGGATAGAAAGATCTCACCTCATGAGGCCACTAATCATATTTTAAGTGCCCCACATCATAACTTCATCTAAACCTCATTTTTTCCTAAAAGTTCCTTTTGCAAATATCATCAAATTGAAAACTAAGACTCCAAAGTATGAATTTTTGGGGGTGACAATTTAGTTTATAGAAATAACTAGGACATCCTGATAATCTGATAAATATTTATCATTTTTAATGTGACTAAATACTAATAAAGTATTTAGTATACCTGCATCTATTTATAAAATATTTAATTAATCGACTATATCTTTTTATATTACTTTAATGTCTCTATTTTTGCCACTATTGTTCATTGAGGAATAAGTCAACTTTAAAAGTTAAAGGAACATAGACTTTGAAAATAGATTAAAGCATTGAACGTCTGTATAAACTCAGAGTTGTAGATTTTCATTGTGGTGAATCTAAGGTCCAGAAGAGTTCCTGGTACAGAATATGGATTTAATAACTATTTGTTGAACTTACATGAATAGAAATATGGTTTAAAACAATTTAGAGGAAAGGCAACAGTTATTAAGAAAACAGACTTAGAGTCAGGCAGTTAGGATTCAAAGCTTACTTTGATCACTTTTGAACAGCCTAGCCTTGGTGATTTTACATGATAGTCTGTGCTAGATTTCAGTTATTCACTTAACATTTTAAGGTACTTATTAGACTATGTTGCAATAATAAAATTTATCTTACTTAATGAAATCTCCTTAGGTCCACTCTCTTAGGAGCCCACTCAAGAGACCACTTTTTTCATTACTGACATTTTAATTTGATACAATGTTTTAAAATTCCTATTTGTCAGTATGCAATCAATATCATCAAAATACTTAAGTTGAATGAATATGTAGATGGCATACATAAAGAAATTTATCCAAGTGAGTCAAGCAGAACATAAGAGTGGAAAACATGATAACTTATTTTATATGGGTTATACATTAAAGATATTGTTTCTGCATAATTTATTTGTTTTGAAGGGCAAATTCTAATAAATTGGAGAGGGTTATATTTGCCAACATTGTATAGAGAAGGAAGCTGAATGTCAGCAATTTAAGGTAATTTTTTTATAATGTTAAACTATAAGATGGAGTTCTTATTTCAGATCATAGAAACTCAATTTGAATAGTTATTGTAAAAAAAAGTGTGTACTAAATTGCTTTAGCAGTCGAGTGCTTTTTGTAGTCAATTGTATTTCTGAACTTGGATAGACTATGGTACCCAGTTGCATGATAAAAGACCAGTCTAGATGTTAGTGTGATGGCATTTTTTAGATGTGATTGACATTTAAATCAGTAGACTTTGAGTAAAACATACCAACAGCCATAATGTGACTTCATTCATTCAGTTGAAGGCCTTAAGAGCAAAGACAAAGGTTTCCATAAAAAGAAATAATTCAGACTTAACAGTGAAACATTTAAACAAATAAACAAAACAAAAAACTATGCTCAAGCTTCCAACCTACTTGTCGATGTGAGATGCAAGGTACAGAGTCAACTCCTACCTAAATTTCCAGCCTGCCAGCTTGCCCTATGGATCTCAGATGTACCAGTTTTTACGATTACCTGGACCAATTCCTTGAACAACTCTCTGTCTTTGTGAATGTATATATTTTATTGCTTCTCTGTATTTTTTGGAGAATCATTACTAATTAGTGCTATTTCTATTCTCTTATTAAGCAAGTTTATCTATGGCAAAGTAAATGTTCTATACGTTTTTCAATCTATCACTAGCATATTCCAGCTTATTCAGTATACAATACAGCCACTGCAAATTTTTATGAATGTTTATTGGATTGTGGAATGGGTTAATAAATGAATTTATTCAAAAATTTATATTTCAATTTATGTTTTATATATCAATAGCACTTAGAAAAAATACTAGTATAAAGCTAGTTATTAAATACTTTACTTGTAGGTTTGAAAAGAAATGGAGTTCTGTTAGATAAGCTACTTTTTATTTAATCAAAAGCTTGCAGAATATAAAATGAAATTGATATGCTTGCATTTATTGAAATAATAATAATAAACTATTGTTAAGCCTTTACTAAGAATTGGGCACTGTTAATTGATTTGGATTCGATTAGCAAATAATTCTCATGTCCAAACTATGACAGCTACTTTTATTATTCTCACTTCACACATGAGCAAAATAAAGAGTTCAAAAGTAGCCGGGTTCGGTAGCTCAGCCTGTAATCCCGTGCCTTTGGGAGACTGAGGTGAGTGAATTGCCTGAGCCTGCGGGTTCGAGACCTGCCTGGGCAGCGAGACCTCATCTCTACA
>NW_007259651.1:1544263-1554390 GCF_000164805.1 Carlito syrichta | reverse complement strand
CCTACTTGGAAGGATGAGGCGGAAGGATCACCGGAACCCAGCAGGTCGAGGTTGCGGTGGCCAGGAGTGGCCACTGCACTCCAGTCTGGGCAACAGAGTGAGACTCCAATTAAAAAAAAAAAAGCTTCAAAAGTCAAATAACTGTTCCAAGTTAATACATATATTAAATATACAAGTTTTCCAGAGCCCGGTTCCTAACCTGTTTTTGACACTGTACTTTGGTATGGAGATTTTACACAAAGTATTGTTGGGTATCTTGCCACTTGGCACTGACAGCCATTAATTTTGAATCCACGGCTGATCCCTGTCTTTCAGGCTTTGCATGCTGCTTATTTTTGCTTCCCTCCTAGAGTCAACTACACTTTTCCTCTCTGTCATCTTTCTCTGGTTTTATATTCATCTATTCACTACACACATTGAATTTATACAATTTGAATGATACAAATTCTAAGGGTTTTTTTTTTTTCTTTGTAAATAATAGAATCACTTAAAATGAGTCTGGGGAAAAAATAACATATTGGTTCACATAATTGAATCATGAGCACCTGGATTTCTGGGGCAACTGAAACTAAGCCCTCAAAGGCTACTAGAGCATCCTTTTATCCACGCTTACCCCTGTTTCTCTTCTTGGTTCATTCTTATGCTGTAATCCATCTTTCCATGGTTGGATAATAGTCAGTGACAGGTAGAGGACCTTAGACGTCCATTATTGGCAAGCAACTAGGACTCTTTCTCTCTCTTCAATCCCAAATAAAATAATCATATCAAGAGTTCTGATCAGCTGGCTCTGTGTATGTTGTGTGTACACCTATGACTGATAATCATCAGAAAACTGTGATCTGAAAGATTATGTTGCTTCTATTCAAACCACATGATTCCTTCTTAAAGGAATACTGGAGACACTACACTTTTTGAGAAAACAACACATGATCAGTACACTCACTTTTCACATGGCCTACCATGGAACTCCAAAGTAACTCTCATAAGTGTTCAAACATATACTGAAATTTGCCCATGCTATCGAGGTGAAAGAGCAAAATCTCTTTCTCATTATGTCTTACATTAGTTAGAAGTAATAAACCAGTTTCTACTATCAGTTCCCCACATGGCCTCATCTTTGCTCTTTGTGTGGAGTGGACTTTTGCTGATTTTATTTTAATCAGTGACTGATTTTATTTTGCTGATTTTATTTCAATTAGTGACTGATTTTATGTTGATTTTCTTCATTTAGTGGCTATGCTATTATATACCGCGGACTGCAGGCTTCTGATAAATTGACAGAAAATACAAAGATCTATCTCACCTAATATATTTTAAGTAAATAATTAAAAACTGCATTAAACTCTTTTTATTTTTTTAAAAAAGGGTCCTATACAGAAGCACATGGGTAAAATCTAAAGTAATATGTAGGAAAACAGCTCTAAAAAGAGTGATGATGTGGCTACATATAAAGATCTTTCATGAAGAAAACAAGTGGATGATAAAGAACGACAAATATATGGACTTTGCAGTAACCTGGATGGTTTTGGAGTCTATCATACTCAGTGATTTATCACAGAAACAAAGAACAGAGTTTCATATGTTGTCACTCATAAGATGATCTTGAACAATTACAATGCTATAAGAAAGTGATTGGCAGTAATGGGAAACTGTTTGGGGGGTGAATTGGCAGTTGAGGGAAACTGCTAGGGGAGGGAGGGGCACACTTCATTAACAGGGGAACCTGCACGATCAATGTTTGTATTCCTAACCCTGAATTGTATCCCCCATCTTTACAATATAAATTTAAAAAAAAAAGATCTTTCATGATTCTGATGATCCAGCTTGATTCGGTTATACACTGTTTGGAGTAAGGCACAGAACACACATGCAGCCAATCTTCCACCAAAATCTACCTCTTTCCAACAAAGATTTGTGCTTTAATATAGACTTTGATATTCTCTCAGAAAAAAACTCTATTGCAAAGATTCACTGTTTATTGCTAAACACATTTTCATATTCTTTAAGAGACATTTAAGGAGTGATGCAGTTGATATCTTCTCCATGTACGCTGTGGAAGAGAATATCTTAGTAGTAATTTTGCTTAAAAACACTTAAAGAGGGAGGTAATTAAGGTTCCAAAAATATAGCTATGGAAACTTCAATAAAAAATCTTATAAAAAATCAAGTTTTCCCTTACCCACAAAAGTTTTACTAGAACTTGTAATAATAGCTGGATCAGAAAACAATAAGACTTCTATTTTAAGTAATTTAATTCCTTCTTCATTCTTCAAGATGGACTAGGTGTGATGCATGCCAAGATATCTTTCTAATATAGGCTATGAGATATTTTTTAAAGAAAGCAAATTGGTTTTGGTGTTCATTATCAAAATGAAATTTTTATTTAACTTTTAATCAGATAGCAAGACTAATTACTATTGAATCTATTTCTAGTTCAGAACAATAAAAACTATGTATTATCATATAGAACACTTGCCTTTTCTAAAATCATATTCATTTTATGATGCAATTAAATTAACACAACCATCCACAACAAAGTACAAATGAGCTAAATAAATTCTTATACAATTTTACTTGTCTTCTCTTTCCTGAAAATAGCTATCCGATTGTGGCTACATAAATCATTTTTGTGTGCCTGTCTGTATTGCTTTGCTCTTTTCCAAATTCTTTTACCTATTCATTGTGTTTCATCCTATTTTTTCTTTATTTATGTTCGTGTCAAGTTGTCTTTTAAAATCATAAAATCAACTTTTATTTATTATCATATTATGCTTACCCACCAATTGGAAGTTATCTTAAAAGTTCCAAGTAGGTTATCATCACTGACAAAATGGTTTAGGAAGTACAATTCCTCCAGTACACTCTGCAAACATAAATAACTGGTAGCCACATTTGTTTTTAACTCCTTTGTGATTTTTCTTTCTTAGCTTTTTTGCTTAGGAATAATTTTACAACTTAAGTATTTTTAAGAGTAATGTACTAATTGAGAGTAAACAGAAAATTGACTTATCAATGAACATAACAATATATGACAAAACATGCCCTGTAGTCAGCGCTTTAGAGGAAATGAGATCAACCTCTTAATCTTGGAGTGGTATGAAAAAAGCCTTCACAGGGGGGTTATTGATTAAACCTTGAGGAAGGCAAGGGGCTAAGATTTCAGGAAGAAAAGCAAAAACCTCACAAAGATGCTGGTAAAAATGAGAGACAGACAAGAAAATCTCATTTGAGGAATGGGAAATATATCAATATTATACATACGTGTGTGTGTTTCTGTGTGTGTGTGTATGGGTGGGTATATGAGCGTGTGCGTGCGTGTGTGTGTGTGTGTGTGTGTGTGTGTGTGTGTGTGCAGTTGCTAGAGCTGGAAAGAAATGTAAAAGAAATATTCTCAACCAACACAGAAAAATCCATGGAGGTAGTAGCACAGAAAACACATGCTATTTAATTAAAAAATATACTTTAAAAGCACAAATTCAATGTAGTATTTCTAGATATGACTTATTTATATGACAAATATAATATTTGTTTAAAAGGCATGATAAAAAGACAATAAAAGAATAGCCATTTGAAACAGTCTTCAAGTGTTTATATTCACCAACACCAAAGTCTTGCTCATGTGTCATTTGATTTAATATTTACAAAAATATTTGGCATGCATTATAGTAATTCAATTTTTCAGACAAGAACATGGTAGCAGAAACAGTATTTCAATTCCATTCAACATCACAAAGCTTTCAAAATATGGTTCTGAAATTTGGGTTCAAACTGTCTACTTGAAGAGTTTACACTTTCAATCCCTCCACCCTCCTTTCTTCATGCATTATATGCCCATACTCACTTTATGAGACACCACTTTTTAGAAGAATGGCTTTGTTCATTTTTGACCTAACCAAAGGGAGGGAGAGGATGATATAATTTATTTTCAAATAAATTATATCATAGAGTCTCCTTGTTCTCTTCTCATTTTTCAAACTCTTCTTACTTTTTCCTCTATTTAGTCTCTCTTGCTTTTGACTTAGAAATCCAATGTAACCAAATGTCATTTTCGATAGCAAGATACATATCTCTCTCTTTAAGAATCTTAGGAATGAATGATTCACATAAATCAATTATAATTTACCAATATAATATTTCATTCTCAAAGACCCACCCATACACACACACACGCACATATGTATAATATTGATTTATTTCCCGTTCCTCAGACAAGATTTTCTTGTCTGTCTCTCATTTTTACCAGCATCTTTGTGAGGTTTTTGCTTTTCCTCCTGAAATCTTAGCCCCTTGCCTTCCTCAAGGTTTAATCAATAGCCCCCTATCAAATTTCACCTGCAAATTAAAGACAGGTCCTGATTTGCTCAGTATAAGGTTAGATGCAATTTCTTATTTTCTGCAGAATGACATCCTATGCAGCTAGAATAGACAGACGAGATGGATTATAGCTACCTGTGAAGTTATCTGAGGAGGTGTGTTCCCATTGACCTAACACAAGTTACCTCAGTTGCCAGAGGCATATTTCTCAAGGGCAGTAGGCAACCTTCTATGGCCATGTCTGCATCCTGGGTTTCTGGTAGATCCTTTGTCTCTGGACTCTTTTCTAGAGCAGTGACCAAGACATGTCAAAGAGCAAAACTTGATTCTTCACTACTTTTCTCACTGAATATCATTTTAGATATTTTAACTCTATTTGTGCCTAACACATTTTTGTGTGAAATTCATTACAATACATTAGTGAATTTTTACTTTATGCTACTCTAGCTTAATTGCACTTTTAAGAAAGCATGATCTGAGCATAAAGGTCTCGAGGTTATTGTTTGATTCATTCTCTAGTATATGTAATTTTTAAGCTTCCATGAAATTACATCTTGGCAGGATGGCAGGCAGATTTCCTGTTATGAGATACTTTAATCTCTTACGTGTATTTGTAAAGTCTTAGACAAATGTAACTTCTTAAAAACTTTAAAAGAAAATCTACCAGACACAGTATTGTGTATAGTTTAAATGATTTTTTTTTTTTGAGTTGGCGTCTCACTCTGTCACTCAGACTGGAGTGCAGTGGCCGCTCCCGGCCACCGCAGCCTCGACCTGCTGGGCTCCGGCGATCCTTCCACCTCAGCCTTCCAAGTAGCTGGAATTACAGGCGCGCGCTACCACGCCCGGCTCATTTTTATTTATTGTATAGATGAGGTCTCGCCAAGTTGCCCAGGCGGGTCTCGAACCCGCGGACTCAGGCAATCCACTCACCTCAGCCTCCCAAAGGTGCGGGATTACAGGCTGAGCCACCAAGCCCGGCTTAAATGATTTTTTAAAATAAATACATGACACATATGATGCAGATCTCACATTAAATGATTTTGAAAACCTAAACTCAGCTACTCAGACTATAAACATTCTCACATAATTTTCTAGTATTCTGTTCTCTGTTTGTTACATTAACTTGTTGTTTACCACATCCCCATGATTGCAAGTGAGAATGTGAAAATGAGCTGCACCTCCTCATTTTGCTCCACTTGGTTGCACGCAATAGAGTAGTTTTGTGCAATGAAGTTTATCACTACCCTTTGGTTAAGACTCCTTAGATACTTTTCAACCCTTTTAATACATTTTTATGGATATTAATTTCAGTGTATTTCACATTGGAACATGACAGAATTTTATGAAAAAAAACAATTTAGGGAAAATGGAAAAAAGAAGATTTCTTTTTTTAATAAGACTTAAGATACTTAGTTTATTGTGTGGAGAGAAAAAAGAGGCTTATTGCTTCCTCCATTTGAAATAATTTACCTTTTTGAAAAAATTTACAGACTTATATGACCAATGACAATTCACTGTAACATTGTGTAACATGAGCAACAACAATCATATGCCAAATATGTTATTTTCTGAAATGAAAAGAAAAAAAATGTTTGTTAACCTGTTACTTAGACTTTCAAGTAGGAAGGTAACAAAGAAAGACCAGATACACAAAAATAAAATTATAACAGTGTATGAATTTGGAAGCATGTTTTGAAATACTTTAAGCCTTTGTACCCACAAGAGTAATTTCTGGGACTTTTCTGAATTCACAATGGAGAATAATACTCACTTTTTTTCTGTGTAATCAATTCAAGTAGATATTTCCTAACCATGAAGAATTAAGTTATAAGAATATTGGTGCTTTTTCTTAAAACAATATATATCCTTTGCTCCATGCAAAATTAGTACTAAAATGGTTGCAGCCTGGTGACAAGATTATCCCCTGATAATCCAACAGTATTCTTCTTCTGTTTTCAAGTTGCACTGTAATAGCAGAAATAATTTACAAATTCTCTCAAAATACAGTTTTCCTCAATATGTCCCTTTTCTCTTCATTTCTTTGAATGCTGAATAATACATAAAATTTGAAACACAGTGATAATGAAGTTTAATAAACAGATAATCCTATAGCATGTATAGTCAGCATTACATGGACACATAAGGTAATTATAAGATTACCTGAGCAACCCAGGCATAAAAAAACAAAAATAACACAAAATTTTACTTTCAATACTTTTTTTTCCCATTTTCTGTTTGAAAATTCAAGACATCCAACCTCTTAGTATATCACATAAGTTTGATATTATAAGTAAAAAGAAATATTTATGTCAAGTTAATTGTTCTGTCATATATTATTATTTTTTGCTTCCTTACCACATTCTTTTTTTTTGTAGATACAATAGCTTGTTTTTTTGTTTTTTTGTTTTTAATCTCTGTTGCCAGGTGGGCTCAATGGCTCAGCCTGTAATCCCGCGCCTTGGGAGGCTGAGGTGAGTGGATTGCCTGAGCCCGTGGGTTCGAGACCTGCCTGGGCAACTTGGCAAGGCCTCATCACAATAAATCAAAAAATCAGCCAGGCGGTAGCGCTCCCCTGTAGTTCCAGCTACTTGGAAGGCTGAGGTGGGAGGATGGCCGCAGCCCAGCAGGTCGAGGCCAGTCTGGGCGACAGAGTGAGACACCAACTCAAAAAGAAAAAAAAAAAGTATTATAGGGTGGTAATACAAAGTCCTCTACAAAGATCCTGGCATGGGAGCATCTTGGTGGTTTTCTGATAAAACGCAAAACGAAACAAAAAGATAAAGAAGAGCAAGCAGGTCAGAGATGATAATCAGTGAAAGCCTGACAATTAGAGCAAAGTGTGAGAATATGGAGTTTGTAGTGTTCAACCACAGATGATAAAACAGATGATAAGGGATATAACTGACAATTTTTTTGCTGTTGTGCTTTTGTTGTTTTTCTTAAGAACGCTAACCACTGTGTTGGGGACAGGCTTGGAAAGAAATGAAAACAGAAAAAGAGAGGCCAATAAGATGGTATTTAGAAATTCTGGCAGAAAATGATGATAGCTAATGTCTAAATCTCACAAAATTATGAAGTGAATATGGATTAATAGCAATGGAACATTCAAATTCTACCACACTGAAGTAGAAGACAGGCCTGAAAGTTTGAAGGACTAGTTTTAAGGCAATTATGGGAAAAAACAAATAAAACTAAATTTGTTTAAAGGTTACTGTTTCCTAAGCACTGTGCTGGGCACTTGGCATGCCTTATATGCCTAAATTCTCAGTCTTTCATGAAGAATCATGTATTGCCATTCTTTAAAAAGAAGATGAATCTGACTCAGAAATTATACACGCACACTTGGATAAAAGTGCTTCCAAATCACCTAGTGAGATTTATTTCAAAGCACTGTCTGACAGAAATATATGGCAAATATATGAATGAAAATCTTATCCCCAAGAAGTACACACAGGCTCAAAGCATAACAGAATGAATAAAGATTTAGATGAATTCATGGAGAATTGCCTTAGGGTATATTTTTAAAGCACCTCTTAGTAATACATACCTGGGGTCCACTTTCAAGCCAGAGTTGGGAACAATGCAGTGAATTATTTTGTGGTTTGACCCTGTGTGTCTCTTCTGAATACTTTAATGAAAGATGAAGCCCCAGGTAAGTAGAAATACATTAGTCTCTAAAGGTCTCCGTCAGGAAGCACAGCTGTGTTTGAGCTAAGTAATCAGGCAGACACAGTGTGCCTAATTAGTTTTTCTGGCAGAGGGAGCACTTTAGTTGTGGTTCTAAAAAAAAAAAAAATTCCCAAAACCCGCCCCCCAAAATACCAGCTACTTCTTCCCTGTCCCTAACTGGTGATTGAAAAGTAATTTCATAATATTACTGTTGACAGTTAATATATGATTATAGAATATCATTTTAAAATATTAGCAAATGGGTTTAGTGGAAAATATACATTTTATGAATATTCTAAACTTTAATCTTTATCTTGTTAGTTTTTACTTATCGCATTAAAAAGCTATGCCAAGGGAGAAGAACACACTTCATCAACAAGGGTACCTGCATAATAAATGTTTGTATACCTAACCCTAAATTGTACCCCACATCTTTAAAAAAAAAACTTGAAATAGAAAAAAAAAGCTATGAAAATACGTAAGCATTTTACCTGTGGTTTTTAAAACCTTTTTTTTTCATTTTTGTTTAAAAACAAATTACAATTTTTATTTTTTTCAGGACTTTATCAGAATTAATAATTATAGCAGATTTAGAAGATGTGTACTTCATTATCCAACTATTTACATTTCATTCAAGACTTCTAAGATATCTAAAATTGTAGTTTAGGAAAGGAAACTCTTCTTACCATTTTATATGACATATTGAATATTATTTCTAGCAATTTTGTATTTCCCAAATATAATTTTCCTTGTGTATTCTGGCCTAGTATTATAGATATTTTAATAGAGAGCTTTAGATCAGTAAAGATATGTAAATATTTTTCACCTGTAAAATAGAATATGAACTTTAAGGTACAAAAATATACCCAAAAGAGAATAATGTAGAAGGAAAATAAGTTTTCAAGATAATAAAATAAATAAAATCCACAATTTTGAGAATCATGCTTTACCATAACTTTTCATGTCCAGTATTATCATTTTGGCTTAGCATGGCAATTAATAAAATTTATTTAGAAGTAAGTCCATGGTGGCAACAGTTTCTTTTATTTTTAGAATTTATTTTTATGCTATATGTTTTTTAACTTTAAAATTTTTTATTTTAAAACTGTGGGGTACAGTTCGGGGTTAGCTATACAAATATTCGTTGTGCAGGTACCCTTGTTGATGACGTGTGCCCCACCCCTTCCCCTGGCAGATTCCCACTACTGCCAATCTCACCTCCCTGCTCCGCTACTCCCCTGCAGTTTTCCTCTCCTGTCAATCCTTTTCTTATAGTAGTATGATAGTTGTTCAAGGTCCACTTATGAGTGAGAACATATAATACTCAATTCTTTGTTTCTGTGAAAGAGCACTCAGTATTATAGACTCTAAGCCCATCCAGGTTGCTGCGAAGTTCATGATTTTGTTTTCCTTCATGGCTGCATAATACACCATGGAATATTACACAGTCATAAAGAAGAACAATTTCAAAAGAAGTAAGCTACTGTTAAATTTGCAATTTGTGTAAATGTAAACAAATTATGCAATATATATATATGTATACATATATATTCTCAACACTATAACATTATACACTCCAAATTTTCCATTATATATTTTAGTCATCCTTGTAAAACTTGAATGAAATGTAAATAGTTGGATAATTAAGTATAAAAAATAAAACATTTTGAAAGAAGTGTGTGTGAGGGGGTTTGATTGTGTGTCTTTACCATCCAGACTTAATATCTCTGAATAATTTGAAATATTTCCATCCAATTTTTTTCCTACAGTAATATAGAAATTTTTTTCTGACATTAAATATTCTTTTAAAATTACGTTCTCAACAAATAAAAATTTCATGAATAATATAACCAAGTTCCGATGGTACGTATATTATCCTAATTATTTGAATACATCTCAATTTTAAACACGTTTCTTACTGTTGCATATGGATAAATTAATACATTTGAACAAGTTCAGTAAATTAATAGCATGCCTTTAAAGGAAATTAATGACTTACAAAGAAGAAATACTTCGCTGTTTTCAACCCGTTTACAAATGTTTCACAAAAGATTTGTGTAGCCTAAACACATATCAAGAGTGTACAAGCCGGGCTCGGTGGCTCAGCCTGTAATCCCGCGCCTTTGGGAGACTGAGGTGAG
>NW_007259651.1:1538052-1544177 GCF_000164805.1 Carlito syrichta | reverse complement strand
TGTGGTGGCCGGGAGCGGCCACTGCACTCCAGTCTGGGCGACAGAGTGAGACTCCAACTCAAAAAAAAAAAAAAAAAAAAAAGAGTGTACAAAACAGTCCAACTCACATACTTTCAGTAATGTAATATAATGCATATTATATTTGTCATAATATCAGATAGTTATACATAATCACATATCTAAAATTTTTATTCATTTTATGACTAGTTACTTTATAATATTTATATGCTTATTAGAAATTGGTTCTAAGTTTCCCATTTATGCCCTTTTCCCAGTGGTAAGTATGAGTTGGCATCTTTTTTTAGTTAATGTCTTCTGTGAACGCTTTGTATATTAATCATATTAAACTTGTCATCTGTCTCAAATATTTTTTTCAGAATTTTTATATACCTTTTTACATTATATAATATTGTTCATATTATAAAGTTTTAAACTTCTTAATATAATTTTAAAATTTTTAATTATTAGGGGTACATAATAGTTGTATATATTCGTGGGTACATGTGATGTTTTGATATAGGCATACAATGTAATGATCAAATCAGAGCGTTTGGATTATCAATCAGTGTAAGGACTTAACATTAGTCTGTGTTAGTAACATTCCAATTTTAGTTTGTTAGCTGTTTTAAAATATAAAAGAATTTATTTTTAGCTGTAGACACTCTCTTGTACTGCCAGATACTAGTCCTTTTATTTTTACTTTATGTTTTTCTCTGCTTTTCTACATAAGATTTCTTTTCCTTTTGAATATTAAATTTTTGTAAAATGTATCTTATATCCACATTTTTAAAATTTTCTTATTCTTTATATTCCTCTTACATTTAAATTCCCAAAACATTTGTAACTTATTTGTGCTATTTTTGAGTTAAAATTCTCAATTATTTTAAAATTATTTAATCACATTATATTACTCTCTTATTTACCATTTGATATTAAGTGCCATATTTTTCAGAATATCTTACATTTTGAGATACTTAAATGTTGTCCATTCTTTGCATTTAATTGGTTTTTATTTTTATTTCTAGTTTAAAAAATGAGATGTGTTTTATTAACTTTAGACATTAACCACCTCTTGCTTTTAACTAACATGCTAAAATATCAGCAAATAAATGGAATAAAATCTTTCAATCAAACAGTATAATTTAAAGCTATAGGGCTTATGTTACAATGCATACACGTAAAAATAAGCCTTCAAGAGATTCTAACATGTTTGGTGCGCATTTTTCATGGTAGAATGGCTTGCCCAAGTGACAATGAAAATTTCTCAGAAATAATTCTGCTACCACACATTATAATCACAGATCTATCACTATCCACATTTTGATATATTAAAAACTTATGTGATTTCTCATTAAAACTACTATTTGAATTATCTTAATCAAAAAATAAAACTCCAGGACTTCAAAAAGAATAGAAAGTATTAAAACTAAAATGTCCGGTATAGTGTTCTAAATGTGTTTAATAATATAAAAAACTACCTTTTTCATATTTATCTGGCTTTCAATTTTGGTGAATTAGGAAAGAAGGAAAACTTGCAGTTGAATTGAGGTTGCATTAGACTTCCAAGAAATTAGATACAATTGTTTTAAATCAATTAAATTCACCAAGCTAGTGGCCTGGGAAATTAGTAAAAATGAGCATTATTCTTCTGGAGGTTGGCAGCAGGAGGGAAGCATGAGGGTTACAGAAAGGAATCTTTAATATTTTGACAGGATTGTCAGTAAGATTTAAATGTTATTTGCAATTTTAGCTCCCTCATAGATATATGTCTTTATGTGTGTAAACGGGGAAGAGATTTTGGTATGAGTAACACAGATGTCATAATTTCAAGATTGTTATGAAAAATCTTTGTCAAGAGAAAAATATGATTACACATTGAGACTGATGTTTCAGGTTTTACCCAAGAAAATTCCCAAATTGAATACCAGATCCTAAAATTGCCCAGTCTTTTCATTGTTTTTAGGAAAAAAATCTTAAATTAGAATACCCCATAGATTGCTGGCTGCTCTGACTCTAATACAAAAGTATTTCCATTCTTTATACAAATAATGCCATCAATTTTCAAGGGTATATTTAAAAGACAACTCAGAATGAACTATCTCTTGTTACCTTAAACCTTAAACTTCTTACATAACGTTTTCCAGGCTCCCTCTTAGCTAAAATGTCCAGGTAATTGAATTCTGGGTAAAGGGCTATGAGTAGAACATAGAAGTGAAAATGCCAGGTGACAATATGTATTGTTAAGTTATCATAGATAATTACAAATTGTTCTCCAAAATAGCTGAACTGTCTTACACTCCCATACAGCAAAGTATCTGAATAAATTTCCTGAATTGTATTCTCGATTTGATATTATCAACTACCTTTTGCTAAAACTCTGTGTTAAGGTTGTCTTTACTCTCTTGAAGGTTTCTTTTGCAGTGCAAATTTTTTCCATTTGATGAGGTCCCACTTGTTTAGTTTAGTTTTTAAGTCTTTATCATTTTGGTGAACTTGGTCAAGAATTTGTTGCCCACTCTGATGTGCATAAATATGTTTCCTACATTTTCTTCTAGGATTTTTATAGTTTGAGGTTTTACATTTAGGTCTATAATCTATTTTGCGTTCATTTTTGTATATGGTAATAGGTATAAGTTCCGTGTCATTCTTCTGCATGTGGTTAGCCAGTTTCCCACCACTCCGTGATAAATACGTCCTCCTTTCCCCCATGATAGTTATTGGTGACTTTGTAATAGATGAGTTGGTTGAGAGACAATGTTTTTGCTTCTAATACTCTGTCTTCTTCCATTGATCTGTTTCTATTCTTGTACAAATGCCAGACTGTTTTATTTACTGTAGCTTTGTAATGAAGTTTAAGACTGGGAAGTATGATATCTTCTGCTTTGCTCCTTTTGCTGAGGATTGCTTGGGTATTTGTGCTCTTTTCTGCTTCTGTATGAATTTCTGTATTGTTTTCAGGTCTGAAAAAAATGCTGATAATTTGATGGATATTGTATTGAATCTGTTGATTATTTGGGTAGCGTGGACACTTGACAATATTGATTCTTTCAGTCCATGAGTAAGAAATATTTTTCCATTTGTTTGTGTCGTGTTTGTTTTGTTTTTAGCAGTATTTTGTAGTTCTCCTTGTAAAGGTCTTTCTCTTCTCTGGTTATATGGATATCAAGATATTTCCTGTTGTGTGTGTATGTGACTATTGTTAATGGGATCGTGCTTTTTATTTGGTTCTATATGCTGCTTGATGTGAGTTTATAGAAATGCAACTCTCTTTTACACATTGACTTTCCACCCTCAGACTTTACCAAAATCATTTATCAGGATGAGGAGGTTTTTAACAGACGCCCTTGGGTTTTCAAGGTATAGAATTATATCATCCACAAAGAGGGATAGCTTAACTTCTTTTCCTATTTGGATACCCTGATTTTCTTCTCTTGCTTGATTGCTTTGGCTAGGACTTTTAGCACTATGTTGAACAGGAGGGTTTATAGTGAGCATTTGTGTCTTATTCCCTTTCTCAGGGGAATTTCTGCCCATTGAGCAAAGTTTTGACAGTGGGCTTATTATAGATGACTCCTATTATTTTGAGGACAGTAGGAGCCTCTTCAATGATGAGGTTTTCAATGTTTTTATCAAGAGGGGATACTGGATTTTGTCAAATGCTTTTTCTGCATCTAATGATATACTAATGTGGTTCTTGGTTTACATCTTTTAATGTATTGAATTATGTTTATAGTCTTGCAAATGTTGACCAATCCCATTATTCCAGGAAGAAGCCCACCTGGTCATGGTCGATGATACTTGAAATCTATTGTTGGATCCGATTTGCTATAAACTTGTTCAGAATGTTTGCGTCTATGTTCATCAAGGAGAATGGTTTGTGATTCTCTTTCCTTGTTGAGTCTTTGCCAGGTTTGGGTACCAGTGTGGTGTTAACTTCATAAAATAATTTGGGGAGAATTCTATCTTTCTTGATTTCCTGGAAAACTTTCAGTAAGATTGGTATAGTCCCTTCTTTTACATCTTGAATAATTCAACTTGGAAGCCATCTATTCTGCGGCTTTTTTTGGTGGGGAGATTTCCTATGATTGCTTTGATTTCCTGGATTATTATTGATCTGTTTAGTGTTTCAATTACTTCTTGTTTCAACCTTGGGAGGGAGAGTAATGTCATAAAGTCTGACAAATTCTTTATTTAGGTTTTCAAGTTTATTTGCATACAGGTGTGCATAGTAATCTTTTATTATCTTTTGAGTATTGATGGGGTAAGTTGTGACTTCACCTTCTGTGTTTCTAATTTTGCTTATTTAGACTTTCTATTTTTTTTTTTTTTTTTTTGAGTTGGAGTCTCACTCTGTCGCCCAGACTAGAGTGCAGTGGCCACTCCCGGCCACCGCAGCCTCGACCTGCTGGGCTCCGGCGATCCTTCCGCCTCAGCCTTCCAAGTAGCCGGAATTACAGGCATGCGCTACCACGCCTGGCTGATTTTTTGATTTATTGTAGAGATGAGGTCTTGCTGCCCAGGCGGGTCTCGAACCCGCGGGCTCAGGCAATCCGCTCACCTCAGCCTCCCAAAGGCACGGGATTACAGGCTGAGCCACCGAACCCAGCTTAGACTTTCTATTTTTTTAATTCAATCTGGCCAGGGCTTTGCCAATCTTATTTATCTTCTCAAAGAACCAGCTTTTTATGTTGGTGATACTTTGTGTGACATTTTTCTCTTCTATGTCCTGCAGCTGTGAGTTTATCTTGGTGTTCTGTATTGTTTTGCTGAAGTTAGGATTTTGGTGATCTTGTCTTTCCTCTCCCTTAAGTTAGGCTGCTTAATTATGATCTTTCACCTTTCTTGATGTTTGTGTGCAATGCTATGAATTCTCCTCTTAGCATTGCTTTCATGGCATCCCATAATTCTGATAAGATGTAGTTCTATTTTCTTTTGATTCCAAGAATCTTATTTCTGACTGAATCTTAGAGTTGACCCAGAATTCATTCAGCACTATGTTGTTTAGTGTCCATGTCTTTGAGTGTTTTGGAGGAATTTTGTTGGTGTTGATATTTACTTTTATTCCACTGTGATCTGAGAAGTTGCTTGATATTATTTTAATCTTTTGGAACTTGTTTATGCATGATTTATATCCATGAATGTGACTGATCTTGGAGTACGCTTCATGTGCTGATGAGTAGAATGTATACACTGTAGTTTTGGGGTGAAGTGTTCTGTAGATATCTATTACATCCATTTGATTGAGTATTGAGTTAAGGTTCTGAACTTTATTGGCTTTTTGTCTCCATGATCTATCTAAAGCTGTTATTGTGGTGTTTAGGACTCCAGCTTTAATTCTGTAATAGTCAATGTATCCTCTTAAATTACTTTGCAGCTGTTTTATAAAATCTGGTTCTCCTGTGTTGGTAAATATATGTTTAGAATGGAAATTTCTTACTTATGTATTAAGATTTTTATCATTATGTAGTGTTCTTCTGTGTCCTTTTTAAATTTTAATGGCTTGAAACTACTTTGTCTAATGCCAGAATAGCAACTCCTACCTTCTGTGTTATCCATTAACCAGAAAGATCATTTCCCAGCCCCATACTTTGAGTCTTGTGGTTTTCCTTTCCTTGAGATGAGTACCCTGGAGTCAGCCGGTTGTTGGATCATGATTATTTCTCCAGTTTGCCACTCCACCTCTCTTCAGTTATGACTTTAGTCCATTCACATTTAGGCTGATTATTGAAATGTGGGTGGGGGGAGGTCGGATTGGCAGTAGTGGGAATCTGCCAGGGAGGGTGGGGGCATACCTCATCAACAAGGCTACCTACACAATGAACATTTGTGTACCCAACCCTGAATTGTACCCCACATCTTCAAACTAAATTTAAAAAAAAAGAACACCAGCAACAAAAGAAATGTGAGAATTATCTCTGTCACGTTACTTGTAGGGGGTTGCTTCGTTCCTTTTTAAATTTTGCATTTATATACCTGTGTATTTTCATTTTTGTGTGTGCTCTAACTCTGTGTTTACATTTACTTTTGTAATGAGTATGACCATTCTTTTATTTTTCGGTATTCAAGAGTTTCTTTTTTTTTTTTTGAGTTGGAGTCTCACTCTGTCACCCAGACTGGAGTGCAGT
>NW_007259651.1:1509892-1537932 GCF_000164805.1 Carlito syrichta | reverse complement strand
CCTGCCCAGCTGGGTCTTGAACCTGTGGGCTCAGGCAATACACTCACCTCAGCCTCCCAAAGGCACGGGATTACAGGCTGAGCCACCGAGCCCAGCTAAGAGTTTCCTAAGTGTCCCCTGAAGAACTAGTCTAGAGATGGCGTATTATCTTAGGGATTGGATATTTATGAAGGATTTTAATTCTCCATGACTTAGCTTAGCTTAGTGGTGTAGGAAATTCTTGGTTGAAATTGCTTATCTTTAAAAAAGTTAAAAATTGGATTCTATCTCTGCTGGCTTGTAGTGTTACTGCAAATAAGTCTGGAATGAAAATTATCCTTCCCTGGTAGGTGGTCTGACCTTCCTCTCTTGCTAACTTTAGGATGCATTCTTTCATGCTTATTTTGTGGAGGTAGATTACTATGTTTAGGGGTTGGTCTTCTCATTTGATATCTTTCAGGGGTTCTCTGAATCTTGTGTTTGTGAGAGGTCACATTTCTGACAAGAAGAAGAAAGTTTTTTTGAAAAATCTCATGGAAACTTGTTTCATGGAGTTCTCCATTTCTCTTTCTACTTCAGGAATATAAACCAGGCATAAATGTGGCATCTTGAAATAGTCCCACATATCTTAAGGCTTTTATCTTTTCTTTTGAATTTTTTTCTATGTTTTTAACAGATTGGAATAATTCCATATTTTGGTCTTAAAGCTCTGAGATTCTTTCCTCTGCATGATTGATGCTTTTCCCCATGCTTATTACTTTGTTATTTATTTTCAGGATGGAGTTTTTTATTTTCATTATTTCAGAACATGCTTCTTTGAAATTAGCCAACTCAGTTTTTGCTTCCCATATGCTTTCATTGAGTTTTGCTTCTTGTTTCTCTTGGTGCCTGTTCATTTTTGCCAGCAAAACTCTGATTTCTGGAACTGGTCATTCTGGAGATTCCCACTGTTTATGCTTTGATGACTGTTTTTGTGTGCTGTTTCTTTAGGATTCTGGGGCTTATCTATATTTTTCTGTTGATTTTTCTTTATTTGTGACAGACATCTCTTCCTTCTCTATAATTCCATCACTTAGCAAGAGAGAGGAAACCTTTGCTTCTAGTGTTTGCTCCACCTGTGGTAAGTTTCAATTGTTGCAGATTCTCTTGTACTGCTGCTAAACTAGTCAAACCAGGTTTACTAGTCTAACTGTGTGTAACAGACGACTGGGACAGGGTGAGTTGACTTATCTTAGGGTCACTCAACTCACTTCTTCACTAGGTGGCACTTTAGTTTTTGTAATAGCCTCACATATAGTAGGAGATAAGGTGCCTGGATTCCCATGCTTGCCATTGCTTTTTGTTCTCTGTGTATCCAAAGAGAGCTTTGCTGGGTACAGAGTGTATGGGAGGCTGGGTCCCTACTCTCTGCCTTACTCGGTAAAAGAGGTGCCAATCTGTATTTCCACTAGTTGCTGGGGACAAGTGTGCCAGTCAGATTTACTGTGCAGGCAATTTGTTTCCTGCCTGGGAGCTGGCTGCCACAGTGGCCAGTTGGTAGGTTTCGTGCTCCATTTTACTTGGGTTCTGGTTTTCCACCCCAACCATGCCCTGACTCACCTTGCTTAGGACCTACATCTCAAACATGGCTAGTGGGAGAAGAGCTGATTCAAAACATCCTAGAATCTCTCATCCATCTCCTTTAAATAGCAGAGCTTCTGATTTTATCCAACCCCGGAACAGGACAGGGGGTGGGACACTGGAATCTCATGTCTGCTGTCACTTTCTGGTCTCTATGCATACAAAGAGACCTCTGATGAACACATGTTCTGCCCCTGCAATAGTGTTCAGGTATCTCTGTCAATTGGTGACTGAGTCTTCACATTCTGTCTTATAGGTGAGAGAGGTGCCAAATTTGCTGCCTCATAGTGGTCATCTTGTATTCTCTAGGCTTTTGCTTTTAGTATAGGTCTTATGGTGATATTTTCCCAACACTTTGTGTTTGTCAGAGGTTTTATATTTCACCTTAATTCTTAATAAATTCTTGTATGGATACAATTCCAATTCAATGACTATTTTCTTTAAGCACTTTAAATATATCATTTATTTGTGTTCTAGCTTTCCTTGTTTCTACTTTAGTTGCACTGTTAAACAAATGAATTTTAGTCTAGTTACTTGTACCAGTTACTAAATTGTGTTTTGACTTCATAATGTCCTTCTACAATTTGTTTCTGAAGTTGGTTAATTAAAATCTACAAACCAATTTTCTCCTTTGCCGAGCAGTTCTACAATAATTTCTGTCAACAGACAGAGGAAAATTATAAGACTAGAAGAGAAAGAAGGACCTTGCTTCTTACTGGTGTTTCCCAAGGCTTCCTCTTTGGGGTTGCTCTTGCAGATTTTTTAAAAAATCTTTTCCATATTTATCTTTCTATAAATATCTTCTTTTTTTTTTTTGAGTTGGAGTCTCACTGTCGCCCAGACTGGAGTGCAGTGGCCGCTCCCGACCACCGCAGCCTTGACCTGCTGGGCTCCGGCGATCCTTCCGCCTCAGCCTTCCAAGTAGCTGGAACTACAGGCGCGCGCTACAATGCCTGGCTAATTTTTTTGATTTATTGTAGAGATGAGGTCTCACCTGCCCAGGTGGGTCTCGAACCCACAGGCTCAGGCAAACCACTCACCTCAGCCTCCCCAGGCACGGGATTACAGGCTGAGCCACTGAACCCGGCTTTCTATAAATATCTTAAATAAAATTATTTTAAGTGTTCATAAAGATTACATTAATCATACTTCTTTATAGCTTATATATTTTTCTTTAACCATATTGCATTTTTGTAATGTTTTAAAACAAAATTTATTAGAGAAAGAAGAAAGAAAGGAAAGAGAGTCATGCCAGAGATAGCATAGGTGAGAGAAACAGTCACATTTTTTTCTATAAATTTCATAGCTTATAAATAAAACACAGTTTATTTAATTAATTCACAGTTGCTAAACTTTGAGATTCCTTTGAATACTTATTTTATTTTATAATTATTATATTACTTTAATATGACATTTGCCAGTCAATATGAAACTAAGCACTCTATAGGTTATCATTTTTGATATGACTGATAGAGAAAACTTGAGAATTAATCTTTGTTTTTCTTTCTAGTTTGTGAAGAACCTGAGATTCTGAGACTTTCAATAGTTTCCTTAAGTTCACACTCTACATAATTGTTTAATTTTCTTTCATGTTGCACAAAAGTCAAACTGTTTCAATAACATTTATATCCAGTAAGTCTTATCCTTTGCTTTTTGTTTGCTTGCCTGCTTTCTTTATGGTATTGGTCTCAAGTGCCTCTTTGCCATGTTTCTGGTAAAAGATCTCAATTTATACTTGGGAATTAAAATCTCACCCAACCTTACAGCATGCAATTTGGGTGGGACGTCACCTCTGCAAATTGGCAAGAGACATGTGATATAGTTTTAAACAAATTGATGGGCTTACCTCTGTGGTCAGAGTTAATTCAGGGTTGGCCCTGTAATTCAGGTGATGTCAACATGACTGACTTGGACATTTTTTAACATATATCTATTTTCAAATATATGTACATGTATTAACTTAACTGGAAATTTGGCTTTGAACTTCAGCACATAAAGCTGGAGGTGCTAAACTCATTTCTTTATGCATAAGCAAATCTTGAATGAAACTAGCACAAGGGGAAGCACAGAGCGCAGCCAAGAGACAGGAGTAAATCTAGTTTTGATACTGCAGGGAGCACCCACAATTTAATCATTCCCAAAGCCTGAAAACTTCTAAAGCTCCTTTGTTATACCAGGCTATTAATAGCCAATTTTATATTGAGCTTATTTTCTGAACCAGTCAATACACTAAGTACTTTACCTAATATGGTAATTTTTAATGCTAAAAACAACTGTGTGAGGTAGAGGTTATTGTTATTTCCGTGTAATGGATGATAGAGAAAATGAGGTCCTGAGTTTTCTATATAACTTGTAATATATCAGACTGTATGGAGTGAATGTCAGAATAAGAATTCAGTAAGTCAGAATGTAGAGTCCAACATTTCTCTCTACTGTTTTTATTGAACAAAGTGTAACTTGTTCTGGCCTTATAACCACAAATGTCTTTACTTACATGGCAAGGAATTATTACTACCTTCCTTCATAATCCACTTTTCATTTTGTGATACACTATTTTAATTCATTCTCCTTTCTAAAAGTCAATACAAATACAGAAAGTGTCTTTGGACTTTTATGTTCGGTTCATCTTTATGATTTTGTTATTCTTTGCATTTGTGACTGAGACCAAATGGAAGTTAATGTGGGCATGAGTTATAGTCTTCATTGTCAGTAAGTTTTGTAGAATAGCATTCCTTGGATATAATGCATTTGCTATAAATAATGACTGTCCTAGTATCTGCCCTTCACCCAATGAACACTTAAACTACCCCTTAATAATGCAGCCAGCTATGCTCAGGGTTTGTTTGCGCATAAAATATGAGCTCAACATTATGGACAATAACATATCGCTTAAAAATACAGAATTATTTCCTTTATTTCTTATTTTTTGTCTTCACACTATTTTACTAGGTCTTAGCTGAAAATTTTTTTTTTTTTTTTTTTTTTGAGTTGGAGTCTCACTCTGTTGCCCAGACTGGAGTGCAGTGGCTGCTCCCGGCCACCGCAGCCTCGACCTGCTGGGCTCCAGCGATCCTTCCGCCTCAGCCTTCCAAGTAGCCAGAATTACAGGCATGCGCTACCACGCCCGGCTGATTTTTTATTTATAGTAGAGAGGAGGTCTCACTGCCCAGGCGGGTCTCGAACCCGCGGGCTCAGGCAATCCACTCACCTCAGCCTCCCAAAGGCGCGGGATTATAGGCTAAGCCACCGAGCCTGATTTAGCTGATAATTTTAAGAATTATAAAATAAATATTCTAGATTGGGGAACATGTTATTTTTGCTAGAAAGAATCAAATGTGCTCTTACAAGGTATCACTTATTATTACTTACAGGTATATTAAAAACAAAAATTTTAGTATGAACTTTAAAAATATGAAGAAATAAAAAATGCAATCTGAATGGAATGCAAGAAAACACTTTCTTGTGATATAATTATGCAATATAACTGTAATTCGCTTCACATACAAAAAAAATCATTGTCCTGCCACAGACCTAAGATGCTATGTTTTTTTATAGGAACTATAAAAATTCACATTACTCTGTTCTAAATTGAACCATTTAGAAAACCTGATACTGTAGAATCACACAATTTTTCTGTAGAAAATTAAGTCTTACAAATCCCAAGATACTATTACTGGGAGCAATAAAATATACTATTGTAAGATCATCGAGAATTGCGATGACTATATTCTTATAAGCTAAAAAAAAAAAGAAATATGATAATTAGAACATGTTAATTACTCTCTACCAGCAACAAAAAATGCAAATGATATACAGCAGGAAATTAACAGCAGTTACTGCTCAATATTGCATGACTCTTTCATTAAGAATAATATGAGAAGTTGTTAAATTATAGAAAATGAGAATAATGAGGCTAGAATGTTAAAGAGCTTTAGGTTTCCGGTCTGGCTGTGGAAAAATCATTAGAAATGATTCTGAGCAAGTGTTACATTCTGTGTGGGTTCTGCAAGCTTGTGGAGTACAATGGGGATATCTTCATGTCTGCTTTTGTTTTTACAGGATGGAACAAGACTGAGTATTCCAGCTCAGTTAGAAGCAGTTCAGTAACCTTTCCTGAATTATACATTTGCAAAAATCTACTAACACCATTTCTCCTTTTCTTTAAGAATGTTGGACTGATGGAACAATGAGTGTAATTTACCACAGTCCCAGAGCAATTTGAAGAGCTGGAAAAAGTCTTTGTAACTATAAAATATTTTTTTAAAAGGAAAATGTTTATATGATTAAGATGAAACCTAAATATGATAAGAAACTAAGAAAACTTCCTTTGCTTACATGTTTTACAAAGAAAGAGTCAACACCAACTATCTTTTGGTAAGTTTTTATATGAAAAGAAACTTCATTATGATAGACCTAATTCACCATTAATTCACATAATTTCATCTCTAAAACTGTACAAATACAGAAGTAAAACCTAGAAAGTGTAATTTTAATATATATTTTTTAAATGTACATTTATAAAATATGCTTTAAGTTATGTGGGAAATGATATACGTACAAAGAGAAAAGCTTATTAATTTACTCAAGTCAGTGGGACATACTGTAGTATATGAATAAATTACATAAAAATTAAAGTTATTATTATTTTAGAGTGGAAAATATGGCTTATTTAGAAAGCAAGTTAGAGAAAGAGAGAAAAGAGAGATTTACCTCCCCCAGATTAGGGAACTCACAGAGAAGCATGGCCCCAAAACTAAAATTATTTTTTAAAGAAAAGGCACGTGCCATGTTAACAAAACACAATATTTGCAACATTTATAATTTTTATTTATTTTAGAAATTTAATAATTAATTGAATTTATCAATGTATGTGTATCTTAATTTATACTATAGCATATGAACCAGCTATATAATTTGATGTAACTAAACCACTTTGTTTATTGTGTTCTTAGTGCAAGATTTTGTGTTTTAAGTTTTTGAAAAATTCAAGTTTGAATTAACAGGGATTCAATATAGTCTATATTCATTTTATCTGAGATCATGATCATTGTTTGACCTAAACAATAGACATAGTTTAATCTGCAGAGCAGAATTTGAGGTTTATACTTTCATACAGTCTGGTAATTCCAGGTCCTCTGGGCAGAAAACATTTCTCCTTTGTGCAAACACAACCAGTTTTTCCTAATAAAATACTGAGCTATCACTCTCCCCACATTTTGCCTTATCTTTCACTTAATACCTACTTATTACAGTCTGTCCTCATAGTTTCATTTGCAGAAAGGCATTTTAAAAGTATCCTGGTAAGTACTACATCAAAAGGAACTATTCCAAAACAAAAATTATTGGCATAAATAGACTTATCATAGCTAAATACAAGCTGTTGCTAACTACACATAAGCAGCCTTAGCCATTTCTTGCATCATATCATTGCACTCCAGGTAGGCAATTCAGTCCTTGGAAATATCTTGAAACAGCCCTCAAAATGATTATTGCCCAGTAAATACACATTTTACTGCTTAGAGTCTTGGCATTACTGTTGCTGTTGTTTCTTCACTATAGCTGTTTTAAAAACATTTTCTCTGAAATTAATATCATACTGTGTCTAACCTTTAGGATCTTTGCCAAATTTTTCACCAAAATTCAAGCAACAGAATCATGAGGAAGTGAGATTTCTCCTTAATCTTCTATGCTTGTCATCCTACTTCATCAAGATCATGTGATCTCTCCTCCCTGAGCACAGAAAACAGTAAGACAGCTTTCGTTGCAAAGGAATTGGATGAACACAATCATATAAGCCCCCTTTCTAACTATTGCTAATTTTCACAGCAGAATCCATCAAGATATGACACACACATTCCCTGACAGCATCCAAAATGAAGGCGATATACTTCTGTTCCACATGGAGATGATCTTGCGATTTTGTTGAACATTGAGTTGCAGCAGTAGATAATGGGTTCAAGATCTGGTGACCCTCAGAAGGAAAACTGCAAATGAAAGTTAAAGCAGACATGTCACTATAGCAGTAATGCCTATTTGAATCCTGTTGAATAAACTGAGTGTCTATTGAATACACAGAATAAATTATCAAGTCTGATCTGTATGATAGTTTCATATGGCAAGTCGGACAAATATGGAATACTGAAGTTTGAAGTCTATTGATATAATATTGAGGTACATTCTAGTGATGTGCTTCTACAGAGAATATGAAAATTTCAAGAGTAAATACAATCAATCATAAAGACTTAATTCCAGTTTTAAGACCCCAAACCTGGTTCTATTTCTGCAACACTATGTTGCCACTCAAATCATTAACCTAGAAAGTTATTATTTTATATAACTTGTATAAATAGGTCTTTCAGACACAACAGCTAATCTAATGATACAAGGACTGTATTCCCCACCCCCCAATTATATATAAGAAATCTGACGGAATTCAAGAGACTGTTTTAAAATTGCATCTTCTAAAAATATTATAAATCCTGGACATGGATTCTTTCTACTATATCACATAATTTATAAATAGGAGATATCTGACTTTTCAACAAACATTTATCTCCCACCAAGTGTGAGGTACTTTTCCAGTCACAAGAGATATTGACAGAATAAAACACAAGAAGATTCTTGCTTAAATATAGCTTTTTTTTCTCATATATTATTGGATTTTTTTGTTATGGAAAGAAAGTAATAGCAGGGGAGAAAAAAAGAGGACAACATATGTGTGCAGTACTGTGCCTGTGCCTACATTTCATATGGTTACTATTAATGGAAGACTCTGTTTTATCATCACTTCCCACATAAACCCAATCCTGAGTTCATAGAGATTTTTTGCTGTTACTATTATCAGATTTTTAAAAATCTCTCTTTGCCTTGACAAGGATATCTGAATATACTTATCTCTATTACTTAGCCTAATAGTTCCTACTTGTTCTTAAAAATACAGCTTAGTGCCGGGCTCAGTGGCTCAGCCTGTAATCCCGTACCTTTGGGAGGCTGGGGTGAGTGGATTGCCTGAGCCTGCGGGTTCGAGATCCACCTGGGCAGCAAGACCTCATCTCTACAATAAATCAAAAAAATCAGCCGGGCGTGGTAGTGCATGCCTGTAACTCCGGCTACTAGGAAGGCTGAGGCAGAAGGATCGCCGGAGCCCAGCAGGTCGAGGCTGCGGTGGCCGGGAGCGGCCACTACACTCCAGTCTGGGCGACAGAGTGAGAATCCAACTCAAAAAAAAATACAGCTTAGTGATTATATTCTTTAAATTGTTGCTCTTCTTCTTTCCAATCTATAGCCGACTCCTCTGGTTTTTTTTTAAATTTCTTCTGATTTCCAGTATTTATGGTTATTAGAGAAAACGGTATGCTTTATTTCGACTTTTCTACTTATTTGTCTAATTTCTACTTTTACGATATGACCTTGCAGAGTAAAAAGTCATATGTTTCCAGGAGTTGGTACAGACTGGCACTTGGTAGGGACTCGATAAACATTGGTTATCAAGTTGAATGCTGCCAGCGTTCTAGGGTGTTATTTGTTCTAGTGATTGCCCCAAACAGACCATCATGACAATGATCTGAGTTTCTTTTTTCTTTTTTAACAGATACTTTATAAACAAATACAGACTTTTTGAAATAGACTATCTTATGAAAAGAGATATTTTATTCTTTTAAATGACATCAAAGAATTTTTATCATCAGACAGTCAGATTGAGGAGACATTGATGTAAGGAAGATATTGATAACATTTATTGTGTTTATTAATTTTTTATCTTGGAAGACATTAAAGCATTCTATATTATCTGTACATACTAATGTGAAAGGGAGAATAAGATATAATATAAAAACTTATCAATGAGAAAACTAACAATCTGAGTTAAAAATAAATGGGAAAAGACCTGAACAGAAACTTCAACAAAGAAGCTATATGAAAGGCAAATAAGCATATGAAAAGATGATTTACCTTATACCTTATTAAGAAATTGCAATTTAAAACAAAACAGATAGAACTACACAGATATTAGAAGATCCAAAACACTAGCAATGCTAAATACTGGTGAGGATGGGAACAACAGAAACTCTTTTTCGTTGATAGTGGGAATGTACACTGGTTCAACCACTCTAGAAATAGTTTAGTGATTTCTTACCAAACTAAAAACACTCTTATCATATGAACAAGCAATTATGTTCATGAATGTTTACCTAAATTAGTTGAAAATCTACATAGTAACAAAGACCTACACACCGATGATTACAGCAGCTCTCTTCATAATTTCCAAAACTTAATAATAATCATGTCTTCCTTTTGGTGACTAGATTAATGATTTTACTACATCCAGACAATATATTATTCAGTAATAAAAATAAATTAGCTACTGAGTTATGAAAAGATATGGAGAAAATTCAAATGCACATTTCTGAGAGAAAGAAAACAATCTGAAAGTCTAAATTATTATACAATTCCAACTTTATGATATGCTGGAAAAAGTAAAACTACAGGGACATTAAAAGTATCTGTGGTTGCCAGGAGTTGGGGGAAGGGAGCGGTGGATAGGAAGAACACAGGAGATTTTTAGGGTAATGAAACTATTTTGTATGATGCTCTAATGGTGGATACATGCCATTATACATTTGTCTAAACTCACAAAATGTACAACATCAAGAGAGAACCCTAATGTAAACTACAGACGTCAGGTGATAACAATGTATTCATGTACGTTGATCGATTATAACAAATGTGTCCATGTGGTGCAAGATGTTGATTATGGGGAGTCTGTGGATGTGTAGAGATTGGGGTAAAGGGAACTCACTGTAATTTCCATTCAACTTTGCTATAAAGTTAAGACTTCTTTTAAAAATAAGGCCTTTCAAAATTTAAATATTTTTTTAAAAAACAAAAATACATAATATATTAAAATTTAATGAACTTTTCATAACAGTACCCACATCCAAATGAATATTACGCCATCAAACCAGTGGTTTGTCCTAAATACTAGAGACCTGTGAAAATATCACCAAAATAATTTTGAAGCTTTTTTTCTTTTTTTTTTTTTAAGCAGGATTTACTGAGAGGACAGAAAAGCTCCAACAGTGGGAGAGGACCCGAAGAGATTGTCCTGAAGTTTCCATTTTTAATAAATATTTGCTTTACATGTGGCAGAAAAATGAGACTATTACTTTTTTTTTTTTTTTTTTGAGTTGGAGTCTCACTCTGTCACCCAGACTGGAGTGCAGTGGCCGCTCCCGGCCACCGCAGCCTCGACCTGCTGGGCTCCGGCGATCCTTCCGCCTCAGCCTTCCGAGTAGCCGGAATTACAGGCATGCGCTACCACGCCCAGCTGATTTTTTGATTTATTGTAGAGATGAGGTCTCGCTGCCCAGGCGGGTCTCGAACCCGCGGGCTCAGGCAATCCACTCACCTCAGCCTCCCAAAGGCGCGGGATTACAGGCTGAGCCACCGAGCCCACCTGAGACTATTACTTTTATAGCCTCCTTTTTTGTTTGTGTTTTCAACTGTGGCGGTCCATTTTATATATGCACAACCATAAGATTTTAGATGTGTAAAAACACTAAAATATCTAAATAATATATTATTTACTACCAAAGAAAATAGTCAAACTGATGTATTTTTGTATCTAGACTATATAAAACAATTAAAGCAATAAAAATGGGCAAAAGACATTGAACAGACATTTCACAAAATAAAGTATAAAAATATCTAAGTACAGAAAAAGATGATAAATGGTCTTAGTCATAAGGATAATCCAGAGTTAAATCAAAATATTAAAAGACGTTATATTCACAAAAGTGAATAAAATTCAAAAGACTAATGATACCAAGTGAGGATATGGAGAAAGTAGAGTCAAGGTATTGCTGGGGAGAATGAGAAAATAGTTTGGCCATTTATCAAAAATCAAATATACGCCAATTAAGTCCTGGGTGTTTTTCTAGTCACATGAGATATACCGAAGTGAAAGACAAGAAGATTCTTGTTTTCATGCAGTTTATATTCGAGTGCAGTGAGAAGAGATCATAGACAAAGAGAATAAGTGAATCGTGGAGTATATTAAAAGGCAACAACAACACAGAAATTTCACTCCGGTGTATTATCCAAAGGGAAAAATTATATCCACAAAATGTTTTATAAGAATGTTATTAGCAGTTTTATAAATAATTGCCCCAAATTGAAAACAACCTAGATATTCATGATATTTGAATGGATTGACCAATTGAAATGCATTATTATAATGGAATATACTGCAAAATTGAAAATGAATGATATACACAAAAGCATAAATGTGTATATCTGCACATGTGTGTATATGGATGTATAAACATACATATGAAATATCTTTGTTATATTTAAATTATGCATGCATAAAATATTTTAAACTGTATTATAAATTATGGTATCATTTAAAAAACAATGCTAAAAGAAGTTTAGATAAGTAACAAGATTTTGGAATAAATTCTTCTTGGAGTATCTTCTTTGTAAAGGTCAATAATCATTTTGATGAATAAATTACATTCTATTGCTTTAGAGTTAGTCAATTTTTATTCAAAGTTCTTATTTCTTAAATTGCAAACGGTATTATTTATGTAGAAAAGAGTATATCATAAGGGTATATCTTGACAAAATATTGTAATTTTTTCTTTCATTGTATTCCATGTGGCTAGAAAAGTGCCTGGGTGATAAGTATGTGTTGACTAAATGAAAGACTGGGTATCTCCCATTTGTAAATTCTATGCTATAATGAAAATAATCTAGGGCCAGGCTCACTCTGAGGTAACCTGTTACCAGAATACACTTGTTTTGCACACACCCATGTAATCAGACTCAGATCAAGAAACAGAAATTTAACAGTCCCTAAACCTCCTTTTGTCCTCCTTCCCAATCACTACACCAATTATTATTTCTAATTGCATGGGTTAGCATCTCAGATAATCATGTGTTTAGATTATCCTTCATTTTCCTTTCTGTAATCTTTGCTGTTTGATCACAGCATCTTGTTGCATTTAGTTCCGTTTCAAGAAACATCTTGATTTAATTACTAGTCTTTTACTTATATAAAACTTTAATAGTTTCCTAACTGGTCTCATAATTTGAAGTCTCTAAATCACCAATCTGTACTGCCATCTTAAACTCGGATTATATTATTTCACTTATATTGTATATACAGATGTGTGTATATGTGATTATATATGTAGATATACATAAATGTATATACGCATAACTCTTTATATATGCTCACATAAATGTATTTATGGCATCGTGTTCACATAGCACATTTTTTAAACTTTCCTATTATTGCAGCATTTCTTCTACTCCATTAATTAATTAATTTAGCAATTAAAATCCCATTTATTCTTCAAGTTTCTCCCCCCATTTGAAAGCCTTTTTAAATGTTGCTTATCAAAGTCAATCTGTCTTTCCACTCTAAGCCCATAGAATGTTGAAAAAGTATTCACAACCTGACTTAGATTACAACTGTAATGTTATGCCCCTCAGTAGATTCTGAGATGTGTGAAACCCATGATCTTGTAAATAAATTATTATTTGTGTTTATTCCGTGTCATATGCTTTGATAATCTGTTGTGTTTGTTTAAACTTCAGAAACTTGGCTTCACATAAGGCTATTAGCCTCTCTAAAGGCAGGTGAGGAAATCTAGATTTTAATCAACATCCCTGGTGGTTATTTGAAACGCTATCTGTTTAAAACCATTGTCCAAGCAAATTACTTATATATTATAAATAAATAGCAGGGAATTAAATTACACCATCCATTTGGTGATCTATAAACCACAGTTAATGCAGACAGAAAATACAATGTAAATTTTATTTATAAATAATAGTAACCTGTATATAACATTTACTATGTGACAAGTGCTTTTCCATTTGCTGTGTCTATATTAACCCACTAAAACCTCACCAAAATTCACCACTATTCACTTATGCATTATAAAACCTAAACCACTAGTTTATATAAATTATCTGTTTCCTTCAATTAATATCCTTAGAAGACTGATTGAAGGCAAATAAATATTTTTAAATATTAGGCCTAACCTATTTCTCACTATTAATTGTGTCTATATTTATAAAACTAGATAATCTTCTAAAAACAGACCTGGCCATGAATTTTATTCCCTAGTAGCTAATTTGGAAACATTATTTCTAAATAAAGTACTCCACTCAAGATTTGTTTCAATATCTGATTCTCAATATTTCAAATATCCAATTTCCAATGAATGTTTGTACAGAAAATGATCGTGTTATTCAGTAGTTTTTCTGAATGAATACTTTGACTTAAAGTCTATGTTCTATAATTTGTATTACTGTATAGTAATTATTTATTGGTAAAATGTGGTTAACTGTCACTTAAAGTTATTTTCATCAGCTTCTATGTAAAGGCATTTCTCACATAAACCTCAGAACAAACTAGAAAATAGGTTTTATTTAGAGATGAGTGTACCAAGTTTCTGAAAGTGACTTGCCAACCTGGTCACTCAGAGAGTAATTTTCAGATCACAGAAAAAAAAGAAGATATTTCTTGAAACAAAATTAGCATTCTAAAATAAACTATTTTATAAATGATTATGATAATGATTGATAGAGAAGTACAGATAGATCATATAGGTGTGTATATATGTGTGTATAATATTGCCTATATAGTATTATATATCACATAAATATCATTCGCATTTACTATTCATGAGCTACGTATATGATGGCAACTTACCTTCATTTTAGCCATGAAGAAGATGAAATTCACTTACTCTTTAAACAAGCTTTTGTTGGGTACCTCCTCTGAGCAGGCATTACTCCAGGTGCTGGAGATTATCTTGAACACCATTAATAGGATCACTCCTCTTAAAGACTGATATTATTGGAAGGAAACACAGAGATAAAACACTATAATTAAAATTAAAGTTCGCTATGTAATGAAGATAGTACAAAAGATTACTTACATACATGTAAAGCAAGCAAGAAGGCAAGGACTTTCCAGAGATGAAGAAATGACAAGAGGCTAACACCCCATGACAGGAAGTCACTTTTTTATCCCTGACCTTCTAAGGCAAAGAATGGTGCACGTTTTCTGAAGCTGAAAGAAGCCTGATTCATTTCCAAGATTTAAAAAAAGGTCAGTTTTGTTTGAACTCCGGGGTCAAGGAAATCCAACTGTCTGCCTTAGTGAAATATTTTATCACACTTGTTTTTCTTAACACTAGACAGGGATGAGAAGAATAAATGTGAGTAACAGAGAAGTTTTTAGTAGGTAAAAGAAGAACAGTGTAAAGTTGTATTTTCTCTGTTTGAAACCCATATTTATTTTGCGATGGAAAGGAAAAAAAGATTAAAGCAATAATTATGCCAATCAAGCTCCATCTAACTATATAAAAGTACAATAAAATTTATTGTCTATCAAATAATAGACATTATAGGGAAATGCATAAAAATACAAGTGATGAAAAGAGATAACTATGTAAATAGTAAGTCTAGTACAGAGTAGTCAAGGTAGTTAGGTTTCTGAAAAAGAAAATGGTGGTAAAAAGTTGATTTTCTTTTGACTAAGTTTGGGCATAGATAATATTAGAACCATTGAAAAACCATCATTATTTCTTATAAATTGGAATTTGCTACAGACCTTTTTGAAGTATATAACAATAATTACACCAAAGAAGTCACTTCCCAAATATGAAAACTAAAGATATAAACAAAAAATATACTATGGTAATATTCTCCTAAAACAAGAGTGAATAAAGACTTAAAAGGAGAAATAATTTTTTTCTGAGAAACAATGGAAATACTTAGAGCTTCAGATGGATAAAATCATATCTATACAATCATATATTATATAATGACTAGAGGAATAAAAAAGAAAATAGTAGCTATGAATTCACTAAAATTCAGAGAGCTATCCTAAACACAGAAAGAAGACTTCTGCAGAAAAGATGACCCAAGATATCTAAGAGGACCAGAAACTATTACTAGTGGTAGGAAGAGATATGAACCATAGCTCTTCTGTTGACCTCAGGCGCCAAATCCCATCTGGAGACTACATTCAATATTGATGAATATGTTTTTCTTGCATTGACTATTCTGCCTCCAATGTACTTTTGGATCCCGAGCTAACAAGCACTATGAAAACTGAACTTGGAACCTAGGGCATATTTAGCCAAATCAATCACATACAGAAATACCAAAAAGTCCTCTGCTTACTAGAAAAAAAAAAAAATCTGTGATTCCATTTCACACAGCAAAAGAGATCTTTAAAAGACTTCTACAAATAGGCCAAGTGGATAAGCACAAATATATATATATATTTTTTCCCCCATTCCTTAGGTTTAAAAGCTATTGCTATACAGCCTGAAGAAAAGGGCTAATCCGGCATTTTATCTCTCCACTACAACTAGCACAATCATGGATTCAGATATAAATAAGGACACTAGAAAGAAATAGATGAAAGGAAACAATATAAGATCTGTCAGCATGAACTTCTGAAAATGCTTGACAAACTCAACTCTTGAGATACCTGCAACTGAAAATGGGCAATTCTTGGGACACCTGCTCTCAGTATTAATAGGAATGCAGGTTCTTATTTGAGGAAAACAAGATCTAGGTCTTGTGGATAATTGGAGAGAGAGAATAATCATTTGCACCTTCTAATCTATTCCAATGTAATGCTAAAAACCAAAAGTAGAAGGGCAGAGTTCTTCACAGAGATTTGAGTCAAACAGATAGAGGTGATAACAAGGGCAGAAAACGAAACCAGGGAAATGAAATGGCTATAAAACTGCTACTCAGCTGGCTACCACCATGAAATGGCTTAGATTTCGACTTAACATTGAGGAAAACTCATAGAACAAAAGGTGATATGCTTTACAGAAAGAACAAAATACAACGATGCAATTTTACACAGCATTTTAGAATATCTCTGAGTGAGATTTTTGGCAAATAATGGGGTCAAAAGCATGATAGTAACGTTTTCTTACTCTTGCTATGCCCAACAGTAGATTTGTGTACAGATTATAACCAAGATTATATATTTATTCTATATGGGTATGTACATACGTGTTTATCTGAATATTTTAATGTCATTAGACATCTTCTAGACGCTCGCATGGGCTATGCTTTTTTATACATTTGTCCTGAAAAATGTTTTAATCTAATCAGCATTAGGTTGAAATTTAAATAAAAGTTATTAAACAAAAGAATTGTATTGAAGCAATATATGCATTATAAATATTGTGACTAATAAAAGAAACAAAAATAAACTATAGCTACTTTACAGTGCACCAAGTCAAAAAGTTTCTGCATGCATTTTTTTCAAAGTGCTATGTTACTAATGCTAATAATCAACAGTGTGGAACGTTTATAATTTAATTTCACAATGGTGGCAAAATCATGTACTATTTTCCGTAGCAGAATAAGGATTAGTTTGTATATAAAGAGCTCACAATTCAAAATTGTATTTATTAACAATGTGAAACCTGGTAATACGAAAATGCTATGAATAAAATGCATGTTAAATGGAGTAACATTAAATAAATATTGTATCTCTTTTTATCAGGATATTCCTTTATTTATTTATTTATTTTGAGTTGTATTCTGTTGCCCAGACTGGAGAGTAGTAGCATGCTCAGGCCATCCCTTCTCCTCAACCTTCCAGGTAACTGGAATTCTAGGCACGCACCACCATGCCCAGCTAATATTTCTTGATTTGTAGTAGAGATGAAGTCTTGTCAAGTTGCCCAGGCTGGTCTTGAACCCATAGAGTCAGTCAATCCTCTCACCTCAGCTTCCCAAAGTGCTGGAATTATAGGCATGAGCCACTTCTCCCAGCATATCAGGATATTTTTTTCATTTACTTATAATATCTGAAATAATTACAGAGGGAAAATGCTACCTTTATATATCAACATGTATGTTTCTACTTAATGCAGGGAGAAAACCAAGTTAAATGTACAACTTCATAGCTTATACTTTTGTAATTTCTAAGTTATAGGTTTCTATGTTAAAAATATATTGACCTACAGACTTGGCTAAACGTCCAAACGGACAATTTTTCTCAGAGCTAGTATTAACTTTAAAAATTTCATTCATTATTTTAAAAATAATTATTGTTCCTAAAAACATCAAAGGACACTCATTTATTATTTTTTAAAACCATATTGTTGAAAAAAATAAAATCTGCATTTTTATAATGTCATATAAGTGTCTTTAAATTTGATCCTAAAATATCTCAAATTTCACATCTTTTTATTATCTTAAACTTAGCACACCTGTTTGACAAAATGACAATTTTACAAGGTACACTATGTTCCTAGATTACTAAAACCTTAAGAATGATAATGCTTCTTTGCACTAAACAATATAAATAAAAAAGGATTTACAGATTGGTGCAAGGGATTATCCAATCTAATTTCTGTGTATATTTTAAAATTTCTTCCCTAATTTTTAATTTTTTTTGTTTTGAAATATGCCAAAAAGATTGCATATATTATGAAAAAAATGTGTAAATGATAGTAGTCAAATAACTTTCATAATATATCATGCAGTTCATAATATATCATGCATAGATATAACCTAATTAGTAACTTCGCATTACAGAGGGTTCTCTTGCTCAACTGTATCACCTCTTTCTCCTAAGAGGTAACCACACCTCTAAACTTTATCTGAATTTTTCTCATTCTTCTACTTATAATTATCCACAAATATCCTTATGTCGTACATCAATTTTTTTTTCTATTTAAGAACAATGTGACAAAATTCATATTGTGTAGGTATTCCTTCAAACTGCTTTCACACACAATTATTGTTAGATATGTTTATGTGTATACTTACAGTCTATTCATTGTCAAGCTATATTGTAGTCATTTTATGCATATACCTGATAATATTAATTCTACTAATGGCAGACGTGTGAATTGTCAAATTCTAATGTATGTGTTTTAAGTGAAATGTATTATAATTACTATTACTATTATTTATAATCTTACTTTTACAAAACTCACTAGTTAGTGTTCTATAAATATGAACTTGCTTAATCTGTTATGACAAACTCTTGAAACATAAAAGTCTTCTGCAGGACATGCAAAAGAGTTCATCTAGGGTTCTTATTTTTGGAGAGGATTATTGTGTTATGTTTATTTTTATTAGGTAGTGTCAAATTGTTTTCAAATTGATTGCACTAATTTATGTTCCCAAAGTGTACATTTTTATTTTTTCAATACTCTAGCCAACAATTGTCATTAATTTTCTATTTTAGGCAAATTTAATGAGTATGAAATCTCATTTTGCATTTCATATTCTTGTGATAAACCTTAAGATTTAAAATCCTTTCATATTTTGTGTCATTGATGCTTTCTGTAACAGGCCTATTTAATATCTCCTTTCAATTTTCCAATTTTTTTATTTTTTGATATTTATTAAAATTAGCTTTCTATTAAATCCCAAATATTACAATATTTTCTCCAAATTTGTGTTTTCTTCTTAACACAAATATCCTGTAAATATCTTGATTTTGTTTTGTCACTATACTTACTGTGCCTTTTGATAAATAAAAATGATTGATTTTAATGTATAATATTTAATATGATTTATGTTTTATTATTTTAAAATAATGAATGAGAATATAGGATAATAATATGTCAAAGTATTCAAATTTTAACTTTTAAATTTAAGTATGTATTTCATCTGGGAATAGTATTTCTTGAGATATGAAATTGGGATTCATTTTCAGTTTCTTTGATTCTTTCTTCTTTTTCCTTTTTTGTTTTTTGATAAGCAGAAAGATCTCAGCACCGTTAATTAACAAATTCATCTTTTCACAAACAACTGCAATAAATTCTCCTACTTTATCCACGTATGATTATTTTGTTCTATTTCATTTGCTAATTTAACTCTACATGCAAAGAGTAAAATTGTATTAATTACTCTTTATCCATGAAGAATCTTAATCTGGTAGGGAGATTACTCCTGTGTGTGTGTGTGTGTGTGCGCATGTGCATGTGGGTGTGTTTGTGTGTGTGTGTGTGTGTGTGTGTGTGCGTGTGTTTCGTAAGGACTCTCTTAAGGATATTGTATCTTTTGCTTTTCTAAATATATTTTGCAAGCAAATTTTAATTTACATGAACTTATTATTGGGGCAACATTGACTTTGTAGATCAATCTGGGAAGAACTTACATTTATTCACTATTATATCTTATAAACAGTGGACATAGCACCTATTTAATTTATGATATGAATAAAATTAAATAGTTGCTGAGGTGAGTGGATTACCTGAGCCCATAGGTTCGAGACCCGCCTAGGCAACTTGACGAGACCTCATCTCTACAATAAATCAAAAAATTAGCCGGGCATGGTAGCACGCGCCTGTAGTTGCAGCTACTTGGGAGACTGAGGCAGAAGGATCGCCGGAGCCCAGCATGTCGAGGTTGTGGTGGCTGGGAGTGGCCACTGCACTCCAGTCTGGGCAACAGAGTGAGACTCCAACTCAAAAAAATAAAAATAAAAATAAAATTTTAAAAAGTTCAAAATGGAGATCTTGCACAAAACTGGTTGAATTACATGTAAAAAATCTGTTAGCTTAGTTACTTTTCGTTACATTATTTTTTATTAAATTTTCTTTCATGTTTTCTACTAGTTTTCCTTTTGCAAATAAACCCCCATGCTTATATTTCATTTAGAAAAGTTGTTAATTTTTATTGTTAATTCTTATAATATATATACATATTCTTGTGGAGTTTATTTGTCTATTTATTTATTTTTTTGTTCTATGGAGAAAGTCACAGATTTATTCATGATCATAGAGACAAAACATAACATCTTCCATCATTAAGTATACAGGTAGCTGTAGGTTTATTATTTTTTAAATTTTTATTTATTTATTTTTACATTTGTTTCATATTATTTTTTTATGTACAAATTTTAAAAACAATGGAGAGAAAATAATTGAAAACAGAACATGTTGAGGTCTCTTAAGTTTATTGATCTGTTTAAGACCTGTCAGATGCCAGTTTCAATGCTGGAATTACAGGAGGATTGCTTAGATGTTTCATATTCTCACATTCTATTGGGCATATGTACTACATTTTTAATCCTGTCTACTTTTGAAGGGTTAGTTCCATGGTTTTTGCTATTCTGGATAGAACCGCAATAAACATGAATGCACAGGTATCTTTTTATGTAGAATGATTTGAGTTCCTCTGGGTATAGTTCGCCAAGAAATCAAAGATGAAACAAACAAATGGAAAAACTTCCCATGCTCATGAATTGAAAGAATCAACATTGTTAAGATGTCCATCCTACCAAAGGCAATCTATAGATTTAACACAATACCCATTAAATTACCAACATCATTCTTCTCTGAACTGGAAGCAACAATACAGAAGTTCACATGGAAACGTAAACGACTATGAGTAGCCTAAACAATCCTTAGCAAAATAAAGTGGGAGGCATCACACCTCCAGATTTTAAACTTTATTATCAGGCTACAATAATCAAAACAGCCTGATACTGGTACAAAAACAGGCATATAGACCAATGGAACAGGATAGAGATTCCGGAAGCAAAACCTCAATTTCTCAACTAACTCATTTTTGACAAAGCCTCCACAAGCAACCACTTGGGAGAGGAGAACTTATTCAGTAAATTGTTCTGGGAAAGCGGGCTCCGTGGCTCAGCCTGTAATCCCGCGCCTTTGGGAGGCTGAGGTGAGTGGATTGCCTGAGCCCGCGGGTTCGAGACCCGCCTGGGCAGCGAGACCTCATCTCTACAATAAAATCAAAACAATCAGCCGGGCGTGGCAGCGCATGCCTGTAATTCCGGCTCCTCGGAAGGCTGAGGCGGAAGGATCGCCGAGTCCAGCAGGCGAGTCTGGGTGACCGAGGGAGACTCCAACTCAAAAAAAAAAAAAAAAAAATTGTTCTGGGAAAACTGACTGACCACAACAGAAGATTAAAACAAAATCTCTACCTATCACCATACACAAAAAATCAACTCTAAATGAATCAACAACCTAAATGTCAAACCTCAAACTATAAGAATCTTAGAAAATGCGGGAGACACCTTAATGGAAATTGGAACTGGCAACCACTTCCTTATCACAATCCCAAACGCCCATGCCTTAAGAGATTAGACAAGTGGGACCTCATCAAACTGAAAAGCTTCTGCATAGCAAAAGAAACCATCAAGAGAGCTGGGTGATATAAACCACAGACTGGGAAAAAATATTTGCCAACTGTCTATCTGACCAAGTCCTAACATCTAGAATCTACAAGGAACGCAAATGTGCCAAAAAGAAAACAAACAAACAATCTCATTAAAAATTGAGCAAAAGTTATAAATAGACACTTCTCAAAAGAAGATGTTGAAGCAGCCAATAGATACATGAAAAAACGTTCTGCCTCACTCATTATTAAAGAAATGCAAATTACAATCACACTGAGATACCACCTAACTCAAGTCAGGATAACCATCATCAATAACTCAAAAAACAACAGACGCTGGAGAGGATGTAGGGGAAAGAGAACGCTTCTACGTGTTGGTGGGAGTATAAACTAGTAAAACCTCTGTGGAAAACAGTATGGCAATTCCTAAAATATCTAAAAATTGATATTGTGGGTTTTTTATGTAGACAGTCGTAATCTGTGAGAACAAAAAAATTGATTCTTTTATTCCTTAAGTTTTATAACTCTTTTTCAGTCTTATTGCCCTCTGGAGGACTTCCAGGACATTATTAAATGACAGTTAAAATTAGATCTTTGTCTTTTTTTATTTTAGTGAATAATTTCCTAAGACTCACAAATAGGCTTGCTTATATAGACATTTGGTGAGTACATATTATTCAATTAAGAAAGTTTTACACTTTTTGTTGGAATAAAGTTTTGTAATATTCTGTTTCCAAAATGCAAATCAATCTGTATTTATTATAAATTCAGTGTCTTTCTTGTTGCAAGTGTTTATGAGTGTACTTTCTTTTTTTGTCACTAAAACTCCTTGCTTATCTTTATTCATTTTATTGTTTCTTCAGTGAATCAATTTCTGACTTCATTGATCTCTATGTTTTATATTTGTTTTCTTATACTTTATTTTCTGCTGTCAAGTTTATTATTTTCCTTCTTCAAGATTCTTTAGATTGGCTCTAAAGTTAACTGCTTAATTCATTAATTTTTCATGTGATACATTTTAATATAAAACATTTGTTTGTATCCCATGATAGTACTGAATTAGACACGATTTTGTCCTATAAATTTTAATTTGCTTAAATACTATGACACAGAAGTTTTACTCATAAGTATATGCCCCAGAGAAATACTTGCACATGTACAATAAGAAATATATGAAATAATATTCATAGCAACATTAATCATTGTTGCAAAAATTAGAAACACATTCTTATACTTGCATGTCTACACACAAATATACGTGTGTGTATATTCTGTAGTTGTAAGGTCTACCAAATCATTAATAACAGGTGAGGTGGTTGATGGTGTCATTTAGATTTTCTGTATCCTTACAAATATTGTCTAGATGTTTCACCAGTAGATGAGAATGTGTTAAATTGTGAAATAATAATATATATTTGCCTATTTGTTATGCTAATACAGTACTATCAGTTTTTTGTTTCTTACACTTTGATGCTATGTTTTTATATGCTATATGTATTATGTAGGTATGTATATATATACAGTGAAAGAGAGAGACTTATTGCAATGCAGGCTAGCATATCTAAGTTTCTAAATGGTAAGCAGTAGTAACTTGTTCTCATGCATCTAGTCAAGAGCTGAGACCGAAAGTAGGATGTATTTTCATTGTTGTTGGATAGCTAGGTAGATAAACAGATCATGACAATCATTATATACACTTTTTGATTTAATAAATACCATCTATGCATTGTACTAAATCTGGTGAATTTGATTGCATGTAAATTATTTATCACAGAAAAATTTACAAAAAGAAGACAATTTCAGAAATTTTACCAATTCAAGAAAATCAGGAAGGTTTTCTTTGTGACCCAACCTACCATACTGTCAGAAACTAAATTCCCATATACATTACTTAAGTCACAAAAAAAGAAGTGATTCAAGATATGCATTTCTAAGGACAGCATAGTTTATCTTACCATGTTGTTGTTATTGCTATCAAATATTCCAAATAGTTTTATTGCTGGCAGCTTTCTTGTGACTACTAAACATGTTTTGTTTTTGTGGTAATAGAATATGATTATCTGATTTTGTTCAAGTATGTAGCTGTAGAGAGAAGAAAAACACCAAATAAATTCTGCAGTATTTATAAAACTTTGAAGTAGGCTGATCCAAGAGTCATTAAGTAATTATTTATTTTTGGTCAGTTCATCTCCTGTGTGTGAGTGCGTGTGTGTGTGTGAGTGTGTGTGTGTGTGTGTGTGCTCCCAAAATCTGAAGGTTCTACCTTTCATTGTTAACCACAAGTGATTGTTTGAAGTTTGAGTTGGACACATTCAAAAATATAAATGTATATTTTACTTCTGGGTTTTTTTTCATCAATATTTTTATTATGATTTTGTGGGGTACAGTTAAGGGTTAGGTGTACAATTACGTTTCATTCAGGCACCCTGTTGATAAGAGGTGTTTCCCCATCCCCAGACAGATATTTGTGACTGTTAATCCCATCCCCCTCCACCCATAGTTTCCCAGTACCATCAGTCATTTTTTTATAGTATTACATTGGATGTTCAATGTCCATTATATGAGTGAGAACATGTGATACTCAGATCTTTGTTTCTGTAAGAGGTCACTCAGTATTATAGATTTTAAGCATTAACCCATTGGATATGACTATGCAAAATATTGATATTTGAGTAAAATGAACTTTGAAAAATATAATAAATATATATTGCAGTGATGATGAGACACATAAGAATCCAAGGCATACTGCTGCATGATATTAAGTAAAAACTATATAAATATGCTTAATGTAACAATTTATATATTTTTGTAGTTTTGAGAGGGAAGAACATTATCACAGAGATTGCTTTTTCTTTCTTTACTAAAAATTTTATAAGATCTTATGATCTTGTGAATACAGCAAAGGTCATTCTTAGCCATGAATCTATTCCTTTACTAACCCTTATGCTGCAAAATATTCATCTTTTCTCTTAATTGATGAAATTCTATTTATTCTTCAAGTATCGGGTTTTTTTTTTCCACAATTTCTTTCCTAGCCTTAGGCATATTTGCATTTTCTTTCTCTGTGTTCTCATAATATTTTGATACCTACTTTAATCATAATAATTATATTTCTTTATAAATTATTTCTTTATAGTGTATTTCATGCTTGTCAGTGGGTCAAATGTAGGTTCTCATTTAATTTCAGATACAGTGCTCATAAATGCTTTCTGAATTAATTTATCACTTCAATTTTGCTCGTCTTTTAAATTAAAGCATTGCTGCTGGGTGACAGCAGCAGAATGAGTAAAGACATTTATTCATCCAATAAGAATGAGAACAACAATAACAATGTCAAAAGTAACATTTTCAGATCAAAAATAATGACTACAGATCTATAAAAAATAATCAACACACAGAAAAATATTTTTGAGAAAAATAATACACCTTGGTAAGAATAGAGTGAGTTTTGCATCATTTAAAATAGTTTGGTTATCCTCCTTCACCCATGATAGCCTTGAAAGCCAATCAACTTACAAACATGGTAGTCATCAAAATAAAAACTAGCTATTACTGCATAAAACTTTGGGAAAATATTCTAGGACAGTAATCTGGACAAAATTTATTGAATTCAAATGCACAGGCTATTAAAACAATAACAGACAAATGGGATCAAGTCAAGATAAAAAGTTTCTGCACAGCAAAAGGAAACACTCAACAAAATGAAGAGACAACCTACAGAGCAATAGAAACTATTTCCAATTACTCATTTAACAAAGAATTGATAACAAGAATACATAAGAAACTCAAACAGATCAATTACAAAAAAAAAAATACATAATCTGATTTAAAAAATTAGCAAAGGCTCTGAATAGACATTTCACAAAAGAAGGCACACAAAAGACCAACAGGTATATGAAAAAAAAAAGGCTCCCCATCACTGATTAGTAGAAAGTGCAATTCAAAACCACAAACTTTCCCTGTAAGAAGTCCACTTGTATGCCTAATCCGGAATTGTACCCCACATCTTTAAAATAAAGTACATTAAATTAAAAAAAAAAAACCCAATGAGACATCATCTAACTCTGGTTAAAATGACTTATCAAAAAGACAGGCAGTGATTGATCACACTGTAGAGACGTGGAAAACAGAAAGCCCTTGCACACAGTTGGTGAAAATGTAAATTAGTACAGCCACTCTGAAAAACAGTATGAAGGTTTCTTCAAAATCTAAAAATAGAATCATCATATGATTCAGCAATCCCACCTCTTGACATATAAACAAAATGAAACAAATGAATATTATATATTCATTTATATATCTTCACTCCCGTGTTTATTGCAACACTATATGCAATAACCCACATATGAAATCAACCTAAGTGCCTATAAATGTTGAATGGATAAATAAATTATGTTTATATACATAATGGAATATTATTCCACCTTAAAAAAGAAGGAAAAAAACTTTTCATTTGCATCATGAATTGAATCGGAGGTCATTATAGTAAGTGAAATTAACCAAGAACAGAAAGATAAATATTTTAAGTTCCTCGTTTATATGTGAGGACTAAAAAAGTGGATCTCCTCTGATAGAGTAGACTTGTGGTTACCAGTGGTTAGTAAGGGTGGTGGTGGGGAACAGGGCTTGATTAATGGGTACAAAGTACTGTTAGAGAAAAAAAATAAAACTTAATGTTAGATATATCAGTAGAGTGACCATAGTAAATAATATCTATTGTATATTTCAAACTGGCTAATAATAACTGAAACATTCCCAGCATTAAAAAAAAAAATCCCTTACACACAGTTTAAGGTGATAGATACCACAATTACTACCCTGATTTGACTATTGCTCATTATAGGAATGTATCAACTATTACATGGGCCTAAAAAATACATCTATTATATGTCAATACAAAGTTAATAATCATTTAAAAATTTAAAAAATAATAGTATAACAGTTGAAGAGATTCAACTACTAATAAAGGAAAACTCGCCACAAAATAAAACCCAAATTCAATTGATTTCCCTAGTAAACTCTACCAAATATTTGAAGAATATTTAATTAGCATAGTTAATATTTAGAATAATTAATACCAATTAGTCACACTTTCAAAAAATAAACCAAAGGGGAACCTTGAAAATTTACTCCATAAGACCAGCTTACCCTGATATTCACAATCTTAAAAAGACACGTCAAGTAAAGAAACTACAAACTATTTTTTCTTACAAATGTATATGTAAGAATCCTGAATGAAATATCAGAAAATCACATCCATCAACCTATAAAAAAGATTATATACCACTATTGAGTGGGATTATTTAAATAATAAAAGGTTGGTTCAACATATAGTTATCGATCAATATAATAAACTACTATAAAATAATGTGATAAAAAACATGTGATCCTCTCAATAGACATTGTCAATAATAATTAAAATATTCAATCTCTTTTCATGATAAAACCACTCAACAAAGTAGAAGTGGACTTTGTTAAACAGATATAGGCATCTATAAAAGAATCCCATCTTTAATGTAATAACACTAAAGCACTGAACGTTTTGTCTCTAAGATAAGAACAATTCAATATCGAATAAAGACGAAACTGGTAGACTGATACTAACTAATTTTAAGACTTACTATAAATCTACAGTAAGCAACTACACAAGGAAATGTGGTGACAATACAAAAATGGACAAATAAATTAGTGAAGCAGACTGGAAAGCCCAGAAATAGGTCTACATAAATATAATCAAATGGTCTTCAGAATAAAGAGCAAACACAAATAATAGAGAAAAGATAGTCTTGCAACAAATGGTTTGAGTAAAACTGAAAACCTACATACAAAAAACAAAAAGAAATGTGAAAACATACCTTAGATTCATCACAAAAATCAACACAATAGGAAAAAAATAAATCTAAATGTAAAAGGCAAACTTATCAAACTTCTAGTAGATAACATAGGAAAAAATCTACATGACGTTGTGCATGATGTCGGTTTTTTCAAAGGAACACAAAAGAAACAAAATAAAATATTGAAATCAATAATTGGTAAGCTGGACTTTATTAAAGTTAAACATTTCTGATCTTTAAAAGGCAGCATCAAGCCGGCTCGGTGACTCAGCCTGTAATCCCGCGCCTTTGGGAGGCTGAGGTGAGTGGATTGCCTGAGCCTGCAGGTTCGAGGCCCGCCTGGGTGGCGAGACCTCATCTCTACAATACATCAAAAATCAGCCGGGCATGGTAGCACATGCCTGTAATTTCGGCTACTTGGAAGGCTGAGGCGGAAGGATCACCGGAGCC
>NW_007259651.1:1379698-1509459 GCF_000164805.1 Carlito syrichta | reverse complement strand
AAATAAAATAAAATAAAATAAAATAAAATAAAATAAAATAAAAGGCAGCATCAAGAAAAAAAGACAGCACAGACTGAGAGAATACATTTCTAAAATAAAAGTGATAAAAGACTCATTTAAAATATACATAGAACTCTCAAAACTCAACAGTGAGAAAGGAACAAACTAGTAAAAAATGAGAACATACCACACTAAAGAAGACACATAGATGGCAAGTAAGCACATCAAAGATGTTCCGCATCATATGTCATTAAGGGACTGCAAATTTAAAAAAATAAGGGAGTACTACTGCATATATATTAGAATGACCAAATACTAAAACACTAACATCAAAAACTAGATAGAATGCAGAGTAACTAGAACTCTCATTCATTGTTCATAGAAATGCAAAATAATAGGGTCGGTTTAGAAGATAGTTTGACAGTTCATTAAAAAACTAAATATACTCTTGCAATACAATCCAGTAACCCTGCTTGGCATTTACTCTAATAAATGAAAAATGTATGTACTCAGCAAACTAAGCATAGCTGTCTACACCACCTTTATTTATGATTGTCCAAATTTAGAAGAAATCAAGATGTCCTTCAGTAGGTGAAAGGATAAATTAAACATTATGGCATACAGAATAGTGTGAACTATTCAACCAAGGGAAAAACATGGAGGATTTTTAAATGTGTATTAATAAGTGACAGAGGTGAATCTGAAAGGACTGCATAGTATATGTTTTCAATTTTATGACATTCTTGGAAAGTTGTGTTTCCCAGTGTCCAGGGGAGAAGGGTAGTGGAATAGGCAGAGTACAGAAGATTCTTAGGGCAGTGAAACTACTCTATTTGGTACTATTGTGGTGCACATACATAATTAAATATTTCTCTAAAGCCATAAAATGTACGTCAAGAGAAACTGCTATGTAAACTATGGGCCTTCAGTGATAATGTTAAGCCATTGCAAACATATAGGTTAAAATATACCAGGGCTGTACAGGATTCCATGATGAGGGTGGTTGTATACATGTGTGGGTGAGGAGAATATGAAGCTCTCTGTACTTCCTGCTCAATTTCACTGTTAACTTAAAAATGCTCTAAAAATGATGTATATTTAAAAATATGGACAAAGTATTTAAATACATATTTCTCCGAAGAAGATATACAAATGGCCAATAAGTCCATGAAAATAACTTCAACACGATTAGTTATTACAAAATTATAAATCAGAAGTCCATGAGATACCACTTACAGCCATTAGGTTGACAATAATAAAAGACATACAATGACGAGTTTCTTATGATAAGCTAAAGAAATATATAATAAAAGATAAGTACATTTTATGTAATCTCATTAGACTCTATGAAATAGCAGATTAGGAGCTATTAGTTCCTTTTTAAGGTACAGAATTTAAAGTTCAAAACATACAACAGTCTTGCCCAAGATTAAAGAACTAGCAAAACCTGCCAAGTTTTCGCAAGAATACGTAGAAATCTTCTCTCTCTTAAGTTGCTGATGCAAACATACCTACTCATCCACCTTGGAAAACAGTTCTGCAGTACCAGAAAAGTCAAACATTGAGTTACCCAATAGTACAACTCCTAAATATATACCTCAAATAATTTTAAAAACCATATTTGCATATGATAACTTACCCTTGAGTATTTATTGCAGCCTTATCAATAACAGCGAAAAGTAAAAACAACTAAATGCTAATTAATATATATAGTACAAAGATTGAAGTATATATATATATATATACATATATATGTAATCTATCTGTTGATCTATCTGTCTATCTATCTATCTATCTATCTATCTATCTATCTATCTATCTATCTATGAATAGTATTCAGGCCTAAAAAGGAATGGAACATTTGTATATGACGCAATATTAATCAACCTTAAAAACATGCTGAGTTCAAAAATTCAATAAAATAGTCTCTGTACCTTATGATTCAGAAATGGATTGCCCATAATAGGCAAACCCATATAAGGTAAAATTTAGATTAGTGGTTGCCATGGTCTTCAGGGAGGTGGGAATGAGTAGTAATTGGTACAAATTTTGAGACAGCATGATGTGGTTTGAATGCGCTACCCAAAAGTTTATGTGTTGGAAATTTAGTTCCTGTTCTCTCATAAATGGATTAACTATACTTTCTTAAATGAAACAATGTTGCTATCACAGGAGTGGGATTGCTATCCTGGGATTGATTTTGTTGTGTCTTGCCTTGTCATGCCCTCCTTTAGGTTATGATGCAGGGAAGTCCCTCAAAAGACGCTAGTGCCACACTCTTAGACTTTTCAGCCTCTAGAACTGTCAGCTCAATAAACTTCTGTTATTTATAAATTACCCAGTCTGTGGTATTCTGTTACAGTAAGAACATTTTAACAGAGACGGTCCTGAAAGGATGATAAAAATATTTGGGAATTAGGTAGTGGTGATAGTTTCACAACCTTGCAAACATACTAAATACCACTGAATTGTATATTTTAAAGGGGAGTGTTATTTATAGTAAATACATACATCATATGAATGTATATATGTATATGTGAACATATACATATATATTACCACATATGTTTGTATATACATATATAGGATATATATGTTTGTGGTTTTATATGAATATATCTATATATGCATTCCTGTTTCCAAAATAAACATTTAGGCTATAGAAATAGAGCATAATTTTGTAGTAGCTCTGGAGTCAATCTTCCTGGGTTTGAATATTGAACATATACTACCAGTGTGATAGTAGGTTAGTTATTTAACTTCTTAAGCCTCAATTACATTTTCTATTAAGGAAAATTACTATCCTACTAATGATTTTTTTAAAATACAGTATATAATAATAAAAAACTTCTTGCAATCCACAAACATGAGAAATATTTCCATTTATTTGTCCTTTCTTCAATTTCTTTAATCAATGCTTCACAGTTTTCAGAGTACATATTTTTTACCTCTTTGGTTATCTTTATTCCTATGTATTTAATACTTTCTGATGTTATTCTAAATGAAATAATTTCTTAAATTCTCTTTCAGATAGTTTGTTGTTAGGCTATCCAAAAACCACTTACTTTGTATAATGACTTTGTATATTGAAATTTTACTGAGTTTGTTTGTTATAATGTCAAAACTACCCAAAGCAATCTACAGATTCCATGCAATCCCAATAAAATTTCAAAGGCTTTTTTTAAGAAATAGAGAAAGCAATCCTAAAAGTTCATGTGAAACCACTACACACAAACACACACACAGACTCTCTCTCTCTCTCTCTCTCCAAAACATAAATGACCAAAGCAATCATCAGTAAAAGGATATAGCTCAAGATATCACTGTCTAATTTCAAACTATATTACAAAGCTACAGCAATCAAAACAGTATAGTGCTGCCATAAAACCAGACACGCAGACCAATGGAAGAGAATACAGATCTCAAACATAATCCCTATAAATTTATTTTTGACAAGAACACATAAAATGGGGAAAAATAAAAAAGTATCTCCTTGAAATGGGGATTGGTCGGGCGCAGTGGTTCACGCCTATAATCCCAGCACTTTGGGAGGCCAAGGTAAGATGATTGCCTGAGGCTACGGGTTCAAGACCAGCCTGTGCAACTTGGCAAGACTTCATCTCTACAATAAATCAAAAAATTAGCTGGGCATGGTGGTACATGCCAGTAGTTCCAGCTACTTGGAAGGTTGAGGCAGAGGAATCTCCTGAACATGCCACTGCACTCCAGCCTGGGCAACAAAGTGAGACTCCAACTCAAAAATAAATAAATAAATAAATAAATAAATGGGGATGGAAAAACACTATATCTACATGCAAAGATGTGGATAAAATGAAACTGGACTTTGACTTATATCACATACAAAATGAACTCAAAATCAATTAAACAGTAATATAAGATCCAAAACCACAAAACTCTTAGAGATAGCATAGGAAAAATGTTCCTTGACAATCATCAGAATAAAAAGGTAACCTACAAAATGGGACAAAATATTTGTAAACCATCTATCTAATGAAGTCAATAACCAAAATATATAAAAATGTTACACAACTTAATAACAAAGAACAAAAGCAACAACAACAACAATAACAACAACAATAACAACAACAAAACAATTAAAAGATGGCAAAGTACCCAAACAGACAAGTTTCTTAAGAAGACACATACATTTCCAACAGATATATAAAAATCTATTCAATATCACTAATCATCAGAGAATGCAACTCAGAGCCACAATATCACTGTACAATTGTAAGAATGACTATTATAAAAAGGACAAGAGAGAATTGATGGTGAACATGTGAAGAAAAAGTAACCCTGTATATTGTTGGTGGGAATGTAAATTGGTATAGATACATAAAAACACTATAAAAGTTCTTCAACAAATTAAAAGTAGAACTGTCATATGATTCAGACATTCTACTTCTGGAGTATATATCAAATAAAATGAAATCAGTATTTTTAAGATATTTCTGTACTCCCATGTTCATTGTAGCATTATTTGTAATATCCAAGATATGAAATTAGTCTAAGTGTTTATCAATGAATGAATGAGTAAAGGAAATGTATATATATCGAAAATTATTCAGTCAGGGGGAAAAAACATACCACTCACAAAAACATTAATGAATAAAAAAACTATGCTTAGTGAAATAAACTAAACACAGAAAGACAAATACTTTTAAAAAGTCAAATACCACATGATTTCACTTACATATAGAGTTTTAAAAAGTCGAGCTCATAGAAGCAGAGAGAAGAATAGTGACTAGTAGAAGCTGGGGAATAGGGGTAACGGAAAGATTTTGGTAAAAGATATCTTTATTTGACAGTTAAGTATTTTAAAATTTATATATATATAAATATATATAACATAAATATATATATATAAATATATATATATATAACAGAAATGTCTTAGTTAAGTATCAATTATTGCTTTTAGGGGAAAAATTATAATTATGTCTTATTAGTATAGAATATGAAAGCTTCAACACAGTCGAATTGGCACACATTTTAGTCAGTTACCTTATTTTCCTAAAGTGAAGTCTTATGACAGGAAAGCAATTTCAAGTTTATTATTTTGCTAAATAACCACATTTTTGGTCAGAAAAATGCCTACCAATTACAAATATGATGAAAATATTATTTGATTTAAAGGCTTTCAATAATATATTCTTAACACTTTTGAAGCATATCCAATGCTAACTTTTCAAATGTGTTGCTATAACAATTTTTTTACCACAAATAATATTTTAACCTATTTAACAAAAATTAACTTCCTTAGAACTATCTTCTATAATAATAAAAACAAATGTCAGATTTTCTATAATTTATGACATTCATTATTCTATTATCAACAGGTGATGATAGATGTAGGTTATTAATTTAGAGAGAAAGAATTCTGACAATACTTAAAATTCCAGAAAGATACAATAGCCATTTATTCTCATATTTCTAGTCTAAAGAGGATGGTACTGATACTCTTGGTCATTTAATTTATCCCTATTACATTGTACTCACTGTTGTCTACTTGGGAGTGTTACAAATTTTATTTGACTTGTATAGAAAAATAAAGTTTATCTTCATTAAGTGTAGGCGTCTGTGAATACCACTTTGAGTGGAAGGTTTTGGAAAAATGATGACATAAACCTTAATATCTTGTCTAGAATGAATTGTGGGTAACTATTAAACTGATTGAGCTTGTTTTCAAGTATGCTGCATTTGAGCGGTAATCAATTGTTCTAGTTGTAATTAGAGCAAGTTGGTAACAAAAAATACCAAGCACTATGAATTCAGGGGTAAAAAATTGACTTTGATCAAAAAAGGCAACTGAAGTTTTTTGAGAGATTTATTGAGATTTGTTGCTTTTAGCTAAAAATTTGTGGTTAATAAAACTCTCTAGAAATATTTTACTTTGCTTACATATTAAGCATACAAAAACATTTTACATAGTCATAGGATTAAATTTTGATCATGTATGTAAAATGTATTTTTAATTTTATAAACCACTTTATAAATATATAATGGATGATATACGAGTTGCCAAATAATTATTTGCTGAATATATAAATTAGTTACTTTTATAATGCCACTGATATATTTTCTCTTTCTGAAATGGCTTTCACTCCTTTAAACTTATTGAAGACCCAATATCTCTTCAGGAAAATCTTACATATGTTGTTTTTGTTTGAATATTCCTCAAGAATTATAACTTTAAACACTCACACACATATATAATTTCTGTACTGATATTTATGACCTTGTAGTTTAAATTTATTTTTAACTTAAATATTCTTTGTCTTTAACTTGATGCTTACCTCTGCAGGCAAGAGCCCTAATTTACAAAATGTGAGTGTTATGTTAGCATTGGGGTTGTTATTGACATCGGCATTTAACATAATGTTAGGTTGGTTAATATTTGTTATTGACTAAATATGGACTAAAAATGGCTATTGGTTCTAAAATAGTAACCTGTTTGTGAGTACTATGGAAGAGTAAACAAAGGGATGCATTGCACATTGATTTGGTGAATGTGCTTTTCTACCCTACTCCAAAAGATGACTGAGGTCAGTTTATGGCTACATTTATGGAGATGTGGTCAAAGAACACATAACTACAGTTAGATAGGACAAATACGTAACAGGGAACTTTTATATAGCATGATGACCACAGTTAAAGACAATACATTGTATTCTTGAAAAATGTTAAGAAAGTGTATTGTGTTCACACCACAGAAGTGATAACTATGTGAAGTAATCAATCAGTTATTTAGCTAGTTTTAACTATCCCACGATGTGACTATACTTCAAAACATCACGTTCTATATAATAAATATATAAATTGTATATATCCATTTTTTAAAAACTTAATTTAAAATACTTTTACATTTTGCATTCAAGGTTATTTTAATCTTCTCAACTGTGATTATCATAAAGGGATCTGGAGGGCCTTTGCTTCCTTCAGAGAATAACTGATTTATAACATTGCTGATATTAGGCTGATTTAGCAGGAGGAGAGAAGGGGCCCATTTGCTGGGGTCTTCATAACACACTGTACTCTAGAGAGTATAACATAAACTCTATCAAGAGCCATGGATCTGAAACTATAAATTGTTGGTAGTATAGTGATCAGAAGTGTCCTGGGACATCCTTCCTAGGAAAAATGCAAATTACTGCAATTTTCACTTTCTACTCCAAAGAAAGCAGCACAATTACAGGTGGGACACTTGGGATGCTAGTGACAGAAACCAGCTAATACTCTGGATCACATATGGGGTGATGCAAAAAGTCAGCCTGCTTTAGAGTGGAGTCATATAATGAAAATGCCTGTTCGACAGTAGATATGGGTTGCCATGAAAGCATCCCCTAAACTTAGAGCTGAAGTTATTGTTTCTGGGGAATAAAAAGAAAAGGTGTGCGATTTCTGGCAATGTCCAGCAGAAGCATCACAATGCAATTTCCTGATTTATGTAGCATATTACTGCCTCTCCAGCAGAAAACTAAGAGCCTTTTAAGAAACAACTTCCAGCCGGCCTCGGTGGCTCAGCCTGTAATCTCAGGGCTGTGGGAGGCTGAGGTGAGTGGATTGACTAAGCCCGCTGGTTCGAGACCCCCCTGGGCAACTTGGCGAGACCTCATCTCTACAATAAATCAAAAACTAGCCGGGTGTGGTAGCGCACGCTTGTAATTCCAGTTACTTGGAAGGCTGAGATGGAAGAATCACCAGAGCCCAGCAGGTCGAGGCTGCGGTGGCTGGGAGCGGCCACTGCACTCCAGTCTGGGCGACAGACTGAGACTCCAACTCAAAAAAACAAAAAGGAAAAGAAACAACTTCCAAAAACCTACTGAGCCCCAGTGTACACAGAAAGCCTGATTATAGGACACTAAGTACCCACGTAGCTGGTACCATAAACAATGAGCCAGGCACTGTCTGATTCATTGAGTAATAAGATCAGGTGGGACAGTTACAATCCATATGGAGACCTAGATGGTATAGCCAGGATCAAGCACAGTACGAACCAAGGGAAATATAAGCTGCAACACCAGAAAGTCTTTTGATTCATGCCATATTCCACTGGTGTATCAGAGACCTTCTCTCAGATCATACACTTAAGTGTAATAGAAATTTCACAACACCAGTTGAAGAAAGTGCCTGCACTGGTTTATTAATTAGTTGGCTCATTTTGCAGAAGTCATTAAAAAATGGGTGGCACGGCACTAAAGCCTTAATCAGGAGTGATGTTGAAAGATATTAATGAGGGAAAATTCTCCGGGGGGTTAGAAATTCAGAGAGTATATATGGTTATGCACATTTGGGGTCCATACTTATAATAAATGGTCTCATGAACAGTGATAAATTCCCTAGCAAGCTGGTGAGAACTTTGGAAGGAAAAAAAAAAGGAAAATCTAATGTAGAGAGGTCTAAGGTAGAAGTGTATGAGTTATGAAAGTAAACAAAAGTGAAAGACCAGTGAACATCTACTACTCAATAGAAGACAACCAACCACATAACAGGTGATCATATCAGTTGACAACAGACTGCTGAGCAGGCACGATGGCCACAGTAGCAGAGGCAGAAGATTCACACCAGTGCAAAATCATACTCCTTGTTACAAGGTAAGGCTGTCTACGCCTACTTCTAGATCTCTGTCCTACTAATAGCATACACCAACACTATACCCATGATAGGTCTCAGTGACCTGAAAAGACAAAGTGAGTCTCTCGATCACACTCAGGCTACCCTGTGGCTCTTTAATCCTGGAAATAGTTTTTCCACAGGGTTAGAAAACTAATCTGTGGTTGAGTATTTTTTTCTGCTATCAGGGCCTCAGTTGACTCCACAATCTAATGTTTTAGAAAGCCTGAGCAATCAAAGCAGGACCCTACTTAAAGTTCGGTGAGATCAGCAAAGCTATTTTTTTTTTTTTCGGAATTGGAGTCTTACTCCATCGCCCATGCTGAATTGCAGTGGCACACTCACAACCACCCCAGTATCGACCAGCTGGGCTCTGGCAATCCTTCTACCTCAGCTTTCCAAGTAGCCAGAACTACAGGCATGCATTACCATGCCCGACTAATTTTAGATTTATTGTAGAGATGATGTCTTGTCAAGTTGTCCAGGCTGTTCTCCAACCCGTGAACTGAGACAATCCTCTCACCTTGGCCTCCCAAATTGCTGGGATTACAGGCTTGAGACACCACGCCTGGCCCAGCAAAGCTACTTTATACCAAAGGACATGCAGAAGTAGATTTGGGATACAGGAGTCACTTAGTGGTATAACTGTTACACGACACGACTCAGAGTCTGCTGACCTGGTAGTACACTGGGAATATCTATTTAAAACAGCAGAAGCACTAGCTCAAAGGCAAACCCTCCTCATATAGAGTCATATCCTATGGAATGCAGTATACTCAGTAAATCAGAAACTTCTATATGATGGTGATTTCCCATCACACACACACACACACACACACACACACACACACATCTGGGAGTCAAGATATTTAGAGTTTTCCATAAACTACAGTCAAAGAGAGATATATATTCTACCATTAAATAAATTACAGGATAAATAAATATCAAGAAAAAAGGCAATTGCTACTATTATGTCATTTATCATGAGGCAAAATTTGAAAACTATGGATGGTATTTCTCAAATATCCTACAAATATTTTTATTTACATTTTATTTATTTATTTATTTATATTTTAAAGGCATGGGGTACAATTCAGGGTTAGGTATACAAATGTTCATTATGCAGGTACCCTGGTTGATAAAATGTCCCCCCCACCTCCAGCAGGTTTCATCAACTGCCAATCCCTCCCCTCCTGCCCTGGCTGTTTCCCACTACTGCCAATTCCTTTCCTGTAGTATTAAGATAATTGTTCAAAGTCTGCTTATGAGTGAGAACATATGGTACTCTGTTCTTTGTTTCTGTGATAGATCACTGAGTCTACTAGTTTCTAAATTCATCCAAAGCGCTGTGAAGTCCATATGTTTGTCATTCTTTCTGGCTTCATAATATTCCATTGTGTATATGTACCACAAGTTGTATCTAGTTCAGCTTTGATGGGCAGCATGGTTGGTTCCATGTTTTTGCTACTGTGAATAGAGCTGCAACAAACATGCATGTGCAGGTATCTTTTTGGTAGAATGACTTGAGTTCCTCTGGGTATATTACCAATAGAGGGATTGATGGGACATATGGAAGAGTAATTTCTAGTTCCTACAGAATTGCCACACTGTCTTCCAAAGATAGTGCACCAGCAGTGAAGAAGCATTCCCTTTTCTCCACATCCTTGCCAGCATCTGTTTTTTTGTTTGTTTGTTTTATTAATCATGGCCATTTTTATTGGGGCTAGGTGATATCTCAATGTGGTTTTGATTTGCATTACTCTGATGATTAGAAAGACTGAGCACTTTTTTGTGTGTCTCTTGGTTTCCTGTATATCCTCCTGCATTTTCTAAGATTCTTACCATTTGAGGTTTTACGTTTAGGTCTTTGATCCATTTAGAGTTAAATTTCATGTAAGTTGATAGGTAGGGGGTATTGTTTCAATCTTCTGCAATAGCAGGCTATTTAGATTACTATAACTTTATAGTAAATTTTGAAGTCTGGATGTGTGATACCTCCTGCTTTGTTTCTTTTGCTAAAGATTGTTTTGTCTATTAGTGTTTGTTTATGTTTTGATATGAATTTACCATCACTTTCAGGTCTGAGAAGAACGATGTTGGTAATATAATGGGTATTGCGTTGATTCTGTAGATTGTCTTTGGTAGGATGGACATCTTAACAAAGTTAATTCTTCCTATCCATAAGCATGGAATATTTTTCCATTTCTTTATGTCTTCTTGAATTTCTTTGAGCAGTCTTTTGTAGTTCTCATTGTAAAGTCCTTTCACTTTCCTGGTTAGGAAGATGCCGAGGTATTTCTTTCTTTCTTTCTTTCTTTTTTTCTTTTCTTTTTGTGACTATTGTGTATTGGATTATGCTTTTTATTTGGTTCTCTGCCTGCTTGTTGTTGGTGTATAAGAATGCTGTCTTTTGCACATTTACTTTGTACCCTGAGACTTTGCCAAAGTCTTTTATCCGTAGAAACAGGTTTTTGACCGTTTCATTTGGATTTTTGAGATATAGGATCATATTGTCACCAAAAAGGGATATCTTAACTTCCTCTTTTCCTATTTAGATACTACTGATTTCCTTCTCTTGTCTAATTGCTCTAATTAAGACTATGAACACAATGTTGAACATGAGGGGTGAGAGTGGACAGCCTTGTCTTGTTCCAGTTTTCATGGAAAACTTTTCCAGTTTCTGTCCGTTTAGCAATATGCTAGCTGTGGGCTTATCGTAGCTGGAATTTACTATTTTGAGGTATGTTCCTTCTATACCTAGATGTTTGAGGGTTTTCATCAGGAAGGATGCTGGATTTTATCAAAAGTTTTTTCTGCATCTAATGACATAATCATGTGGTTCTTGTTTGTACATCTGTTGATGCATTTAATTACATTTATGGTCTTGCGGATGTTGAACCAGCCCTACATTCTGGGGATGAAGTCTACTTGATCATGGTGGATGATTTTTAGAAGTGTTTTTGGGTTCGATTTCCTAGAACCTTGTTGAGGATTTTTGCATCAATGTTCATAAAGGATATTGGTCTGCAGTTCTCTTTTTTGTTGTTGTTTTTGGATCTTTACCAGGTTTGGGTATCAGTGTGATGTTAGCTTTGCACAATGATTTGGGGAGAATTCCATCTTTCTCAATTCCCTGGATACTTTCAATAGGATTGATATCAACTCCTTCTTGTATGTGTTATAGAATTCTTCTGGAAAACTGTCCCATCTAGGACTTTTTTCTGTAGGCAGTTTTCTTATGACAGAGTCAATTTCCTGGGTTGTTATTGGTCTATTTAGTGTCTCAATGTCTTCTTGTTTCAACCTGGGGAGGTTGTGTGCTGTCAGAAATTCCTCCATTACATTTAGGTTATCAAGAGTATTTCCAAGAGGTATGCCTAATAATCACTGATGATCTTTCGTATTTCTTTGTGGTCAGTTGTGATTGGATCTTTTGCATTTCTGATTATATTTATTTGGGCCTTTCCTCTCTTTTGCTTGGTCATTTTGGCTAAGGGCCCATCAATCTTTTTAATTCTTTCAATGAACCAGCTTTTTGTTTTGTTGATGTTATCTATGATATTTTTGTCTTCCATGTCTCATATTTGGGTTCTTATTTTGTTGATCTCAATTCTTCTGCTAAAGTTAGGGTTTTGGAGATCTTGTCTTGCCAGCTCCCTTAGATAATTTGTTAGGCTCTCTACTTGTGATCTTTCCATTTTCTTGATGTATGCTTGTAGAAATATAAATTCCCCTCTTACAACTGATTTCACAGCATCCCATAGGCTTTGATAAGATGTTTCTTTTTTCATTCGTTTCCAGGAATCTTTTAATTTCTGTCTTGATTTCAGTGTTGACCCAGTAGTTGTTCAGCATCATGCTGTCTAGTGTCCATGTCTTTGTGGGCTTTGGGGAAATTTTGTTGGTGTTTGTATTTATTTTTATTCCACTGTGGTCTGAGAAGGTGCATGGCAATATTTCAACCTTATGAAATTTGTTTATGCTTAATTTATGGCTGAGGATGTGATCGATCTTGGAGTAAGTACCATGTTGCATAGAATATGTATTCTGTGGTTGTTGGGAGTAACATTCTTTAGGTATCTATTAAGCCCATTTGATCGTGTGTCTAGTTTAGGTTCTGAATCTCCGTGTTGATTTTTTGCTTTAATGATCTATCTAGGGCTATTATGAGGGTATTCACATACCCTGGTATAGTTGTGTTAAAGTCAATATCTTTTTTTAGTTTACTTAGTAGTTGCTTTATAAATGCTGGTTCTCTTGTGTTGGGTGCATAAATGTTTGGAATGGATAGTTCTTGTTGATGGATTGAACCTTTTATCATTATGTTGTGTCTTTTCATATCTTTTTAAATATTTGGTAGCTTAAAAGTTGCTTTGTTTGATATTAAGATCATGACTCCTACCTTCCTTTGTGATCCATTTGCCTGGAAACTTGTTTTCAATCCTTTAACTTTGAGTCTGTCTGTGTCCCTTGTGGCTAGTCGAGTATCCTGGATGCAACAAATAATCGGGTCATGGTCTCTTATCCAGTTTGCCATTCTGTGTCTTTTCAGTGGTACATTTAGTCCATTCATAAGCAGGCTGATTATTGTATTTATTTATTTATTTATTTATTTATTTATTTTTGAGTTGGAGTCTCACTCTGTCGCCCAGACTGGAGTGCAGTGGCCGCTCCTGGCCGCTGCAGCCTCGGCCTGCTGGGTTCCGGCTATCCTTCCGCCTCAGCCTTCCAAGTAGCTGGAACTACAGGTGGGCGCTACCACGCCTAGCTAATTTTTTGATTTTTTGTAGAGATGAGGTCTCGCTGCCCAGGTGGGTCTCAAACCCGCGGGCTCAGGCAATCCACTCACCTCAACCTCCCAAAGGCGCGGGATTACAGGCTGAGCCACCGAGCCCGGCTGCAGGCTGATTATTTAAGTGTGATTGTTTATCCCTGTCATGAGGTTCTTATACAGTTTTTTCTTTGTTTACTTATTTTCTTTTAGCTTTGGGGTTGGTGTATGCGTGTCTTTTCAAGTTTGTTGTTGCAATGTATTCTCTGTTGATTCTGTGCTCTGTTGTTCTCTAGGGAAATCTGTGGTCATTCTTTTTTATTTTCTTTCTTCTATGCTTAACACTTTTTTAAGTGTGTCCAGTAGAGCTGGTCTGAAAACTGCATACTCTCTTAAGGATTGGAAGTCTGGGAAGGATTTTAATTCACTATCACTGATGAAGCTGAGGTTGACTGGGTAGGAAATTCTTGGTTGAAATCGTTTATCTTTTAAGACTTTTAATATAGGACTCCTGCCTCTTCTTGTTTTTAATGTTTCTGCTGATAGGCCTTCTGCTAGTCTGACTGGTTTTCCCCAGTAAGTAGTCTAACCTTTCTCTCTTCTTATCTTTAGGAATTTTTCTTTTGTGCCTACTTGGTGTAGGTGAATTACTATGTAGGAGTTGATCTTTCATTTGATGTCTTATGAGGGTTCTCTGTATCTCTTATGTTTGACTGGTCACATCTCTGGTGAGATGAGGAAAGTTTTCTTGGATAACACCCTGGAATACTTGCTCCAAGGTGTTCTCCATTCCCCTTTCTTCTTCTGGGATACCAATCAGGTGTAAGTTTGGCCTCTTAATAAAGGCTTTATTCTTTCTTTCTGAGTTTTTGTTCTATTTTTTTTATAGACTGGGTTAATTCCATGTTCTGGTCTCCATGTTCTGAGATACTTTCTTCTGCTAGATTAATTCTGCCTCCCGTGCTTGTCATCTAGTTATTTAATTCCTGGTTGAAAATTTTTATGGCCAAAATCTGTTACCAGTTCTTTCAGTGTTGCCTCTTTTCTTTCTTTAATTTTATTTTCACTCTTTCCATCCATCCCATAATCCCTATCATGTTCTGGTGCCAGTCCTTGGTGACTTCCATTATTTGGGCTCCAAAATATGCATTTTCATGGTTTCTCCTCATTTGTGACAGATCTCTTCCTTTTGTCTTTATTTCTGTTATTCAGTGGCAGTGGGAGAGGCTTTCACTTCTGATGTTTGCTCAACCATCTAGTTTTCCCTGATCTGGGCTCTGATTTTGTTCTATTTTGAAACAGGACTGTGGTTGGAAGCTTTGCTGTCCCTTTTAGTTATGAAAGTCAAATAAGGTAGGGGATGAGGTGCTAGGATTCAGAAAGCACTTGCAAATAACAATGTTCACTGATTGTGGTATGTGTTCCCTGAGACCCTTTTCCACCACCACCCTATGTGATGATGCAATGGGCACGTGCGTGTACCCTCTGAGTTCAACATATAGTAGCAGCAATGAGGAGAACTGAGAAACATAGAATAAAATAAGATGTAAAATAATTTTTAAAAAAGAAAAAAACAGCCAGGCTCGGTGGCTCAGCCTGTAATCCCGCGCCTTTGGGAGGCTGAGGTGAGTGGATTGCTTGAGCCCACGGGTTCAAGACACGTCTGGGCAGGCGAGACCTCATCTCTACAATAAAATCAAAAAATTAGCCAGGCATGGTAGCGCACGCCTATAATTCCGGCTACTCGGAAGGCTGAGGTGGAGGGATCGCCGGAGCCCAGCAGGTCGAGGCTGCGGTGGCCGGGAGCAGCCACTGCACTCCAGTCTGGGCAACAGAATGAGACTCCAACTCAAAAAAAAAAAAACAAAAAACAAAAAAGAAAAAAACACAGAACAATGACAGCAGAGGCCAAAGCAGAAAACAGTTGAACACACCACACACGGACATACATACAAACACACCCCAAAACAAACTGGTATGACAACAAAATGAAACAAAACAAAAAGTAAACAAACAAACAAAAAAACTAAACACACACACACATGCCTAGCACAAAATGAATGGAGAAGAAAAAGAGAAAGACCTGAAAAAACAAACAAACAAACAAAAACTAAGGGGAGGAAAAAAAGGAATTCAGATTGAGCCCTCACACATATATTCACAAACACCTTAACCTGCAAAGAAGGAGAACAAAAGAGTAAAAATGAATCAACAACAAAACAAAAAATCAACAACAACAACAAAAAATTCTGAAACTCATTCATATATACACACAAGCAGAAGACAAGAAGCAAAAGAAGAAAGAAAAAGAAAAGAAAAAAGAAGACAATGCAGATCACACCCTCACATACACATTCATGCCCAAAGGAAAAATATTTTAAAAATAGAAGAACTAAAAAGTAGGTAAAAAATTTAAAAATTAAAAAAATAAATGAAATATGTTAAAAAAAAGAAAAAAAAATACTCTGCCCTCTTGAGGCAGGTTCTGTAATGGTTTCTCTCATCTGATTCTCTACTGTCTCCTGCAGAGCAATCACCTCTTTCACTCTCTCAGTGTCTGGAGCAGGAAAGGAGGGGGAAGTGAAAGTGGGTGGGGCTACAGTTCTCCACTCCCACTTTCCTATGCTTGGGGATCCCCTCCGGTGGGGAAGTGCAGGATTGTTTCTTCCCCAGGCATGTACTCACAGGGGTGCCCCATCTAGGCCTATCCTGGAATGGAGTTCTCCTATTCTGGTTGATGTCCAGGCTTCACCTGGGTTTGTCCCTCACAGTCGTGGCCCAGCTGTGCGGGTCTGATGTTCAGAGGGTTTCTTGGAAGGAGATGGATTGGATCAGCCCTGGAGTCACCACTGACCTCTTTGTAGTTCTCTTCATCCTTTTCTGATCACAGCTTTTGTCCTGCTGCTGGATCAGGGTTGGGGGTGAGGTACCTTGGACTCAGCACTGGTCAAGTCCATCTGAAGTGTGTGCTTTCAGGATATTCCCTCTGGGTCATGATCAACCCCTGAGTAGTTGATTCATCTGTCACAGAGATAGGGTCTGTTGCTCTGTGGTGACCAAGTCAGAGCACTTTCCTGCCCCATTTTCAAGTTTGTGATGGGGTTCCTCTTTCATCTTCTCCTGTGGGACTCTGCCTCTAGGATCCCTCTGCAGTCCTTGCTGTCAGTGTCTGGTCAGGCACTGCAGTAGTGAGGCAGAACCTGGAGCCAGTAGTCTCTCCCTGATGCTTCATACAGGAAACCTTTTGTCTATTAAAAAAAATTGGTGCTCAGCATCTGCAACCCAGCACTAGGGACCAAGCAGAGCTGCTGCAGCACTCACTGCTTCACCAGGAGGGCCCTGGCCACTTGCTTGTGAGTCCCCACTTAGTCAGTCTCTCCCAGCATCTTCTTCCCAGGAAGGATTTTGTTGATTAAAAAATGGCACTTGACTTCTGCATCCCAGGAATTGCTAGGGTGCAAGTCCATCAGCTGCAGCACCTGCCACTTTACCAGGAGAGCCCTGGCCACCAGCTCCCTAGCCCTCTCTCAATCAGTCACTCACAGACCCACTCACTCACCAGCATGTACACAAAGTTTTCCATACACTCATTCACTCATACTGGGACTCTCATAATCAGACTGGTTCAGCCACCTTCTTCCCAACACCATAAACTCTTAAGTGTGAAAACCTTGCACCCACAATTTGCATTGAGGTCATGACAAAGTTGCATAATGTAGAAGGTATGATCAGAACAGTGATGGGCTCAAATATAAATATTATATAGATTACAAAAGCATAGTTCATGGTACAGATTTCTTGTTTGACATCTTATTTAGCTATTTCTCAGCAGTGCAAATATTTAGGTTACCCAAAATTCTAAATTTATAAATTAAAGCTGGCATGTCTTGAACATCTACTATATTTTCAGCATTATATAAAAATAACTGATACATGACCCGTGGCCAAGAACTAATTTTATACTGATCCTATAGTAATCTTCAAGTAGTGTTAATAGTATATGTTTTATTTGTTGACTACGTCAGAGGACAGAAAAATCATTAAAAATTAGAGAATGATTTTCCTTGGGCCTAGGAGAGGGAATGTGTTTTAAGTTTAAGATTAAAATCATCCTTAAAATGACTAAATAGTGTTGTGTAACTTCCTAAGTTTCAGTTCACTTGGCTTCCCAAAGCCTTTAGGTGGTCTGAAGTGTAAACTTTTCTTTTTTGATTCATTCATTATTTCTTTTTCTCCTAATGAACAAAAGAAAAAGTATCAGCTTACCAGTGTTTACTCTTTTTTGTTTCAAGAGATTACTGCCTAGGTTTTCCCCACGAAGATTTATTCCATTTATTTTGCAGTTATTTGTTCAAAATAAATCATTCATAAGAACCACTTTATTTCTTTTTTAGGCAATAAGGAGGAAATTTTGCTAGAGAAGTCAAAATCATTTTTTTTCTTGATTCTTTAAATTCAAATGATAGACTCGGTAGGTGCCTCTATCACAGAATCATTGGTTTAGAAAGGAAATTTTCCTTGGTATGATGCTAAGCACTGAAATAAAGTCTTCTTACAGGGTTGCCATGGTAGCATGCATGCATCACCTGCCCTGCTCACATTTAAAATGTGTTCCTTGATACCTTCCATATGTACATTTGTTTTTTAAATTTTATGTAATCTGTGCTCATTTTGGTAAGATTTATGAAGTCCAGATACAACCAACTTTAATTACTAAATTAACTGATTTACAAACATGTGTCCATGAATCTATTAAGTTCACACAAGGAAGAGTGGAAAAAAAGGCGATTGGTAGCACTGTGCAGCTTAGCATCAGGCAAAATTTTAAAACTAGGCATTTTTCATCATTTAATTTAGTCCTTTTATGGTAAACTTGTCCACATAATGTTAGTAGAAACAGTGAGTTTTGCTGGAAGATCATGCCTACAAGTGAGTCAAGGCAATCACATTAGCGCTACAGCTGTGTCTACTTCAATCACCAATTCTACTGTGAATACACAGTTTAATAAATTATTAGCATGTGTGATATACTTTGGCAAGCACTTAACATATCTGTTCTTTTTATCATTAAAATAACCCTCAATTTGGCAATATTCAAATTATCATTATTAATTCAGAAAAAAGGGGAAAAAAATAAGGCTTAAATATTTAAGTTTCTACCCAATGTCACAATGGGTTCTGGAATTCAAAAGAAGCCTAATTCCAATAAGTGAATTTTCCACTTTGTACTACTCTGCCTATTCAGACATTCTTATGGAAATTCATTAGAAAACAAAATGTAAGAATTGAGTTAGGCACCAGAAAGTGCAAACCTCTGAGAGATGGTGTTACAAAAAAGAGAGCTAAAGAAAATGTATGTCCAATTTTACATGCTGTGCTTTGAGTATTTCACTAGGTTTTATTTCTGGTTAACAAATTATAAGCATTGTGATACAAAATTATAGAGGAGGAATAAAATTGTATACAAGAAACTTTGTCAGTGTCTCCTTGGAAAAAAAAAGTATACTTATGATCAGCATTCAAAAAGTGTTTGTGTCATAAAACCATTTTGTTTCTGAACCTCATTCTGCCACCCTCTGACCCTTCCTTTCCCCCAAAGACTTTTTGTCCTGCTTCATTTCTTTCTGAAAGATTTATCACCTTCTAACATACACATTTCCTGCAGCAGATACTGCAGTGTTCTATCCAATCCTTCTTCAGGGCAAATATATCCCTTGGCTGCTAGGAAATTTGGCTTCTGATAAATTATAGCTTCAAATGTCAATTGAAATTGCTTTGGCCAAAGGAATCTAGGTAGCCCAAACCCACATTCCCACCCGGCAGCCAACCAGGGTTCAGTGATGCAGGAATTTGAAACAGCAGCTTTGTCTCCACTAGGGACAGCTCAGGACACAGTCTTAATTCCAAAGCACCCTGCGTGATTGGCTGAAGCCTCACATTCAACTTCATCATTAGTCAGTGTCTTGTTCATCCCAATCTAGCTTCCACTTCCTCAAAGGTTATCTCTCCAGAGGGCATCCCAGTAAAATTCTGCATGCAATACTTCATCTCGGAGTAGGAGTTTCTCAAATTATTGTAGATACGGAGCATAAAAAAATTTTAGTTTTTTTTTCAGAAAGTGCAAATAATCAATTTTTACTTCTAACTCATGTCTATTATCTTTAGTCTCAGAGCAGAACATGCATCTCTAATTTTCCGTCTCTTCACTAGGTTTGATACCAATGATACATGTCACGCTATTAAGAATGAGTTTAAATTGTGTTTTCTCAAATTCATTTAAATCTTGGACCCTATGGTTCTTACATTCTGGAATTTGTTCCTAGTCTTAACCTTCTTCTTCTAATTCACATTCAAATACACATGACTGGCTGGCTAATATTTCAGATAGAATCACACACAATAAGAAAATAGGAATGTCCATCAATGGATGAATAAGAAAACAAAGTGATATATATCCATAATGGAATATTATTTAGCTATGCAAAAGAATGAAATCCTGCCATTTGTGAAAACATGAATGAACTTGTAGGACATTACGTTAAGTAAAATAACCCAGGCCCAGAAAGAAAAATACTGCATGGTCTCACTCCTTTGTAGAATCTAAAAAGTGTATTTCATAGAAATGGCAAGTGGTATGGTTGTTCCAGGGCTGGGGTGGTTGAGCAGACAGTAGAGTTGAAAAGACATTGATAGAATACAAACATTTCAGTTCGGGAGAATAAGTTCAAGAGCTCTATTGTAAAACATGGTGACTGTAGTTAATAATATATTTGTATTTTTAAAATTTAAGGAAATATAGCAATGAAAGGGACAATATAAATGAATGAATATGTAAAATTATTGTAATATTTCATCCAGAATTCTTTTAAATTCTGCATTTTCATGTGCCCTAGTGTTCTCATGTACCTTCACTCTCTGGGAGCTTTAGTGTCAAGTTCTCATTATTTAATGTTCTTAAGAGGATAAGATACTCAGTTATCCTAGAATTCCATCTATCCTGCTATAAACAACCAATTAACTGTGCCAGCAAATGTAACCAAATTGTAATTTTACCCCAAAAGCTCAAGTAAAACAATTATCTAGGCTAAATCATGCCATGCTTGATTTATTGTTCTGTTTTAACTGCATGATAACCAAAGAAAGGAAACTTAGAAAGATGCACTTAAGGGTATTTTTATAGATTGGACACAAGATACTTCATAAATATGTGACATATTTTTTTTACAAAATATCAGTTGGTTTTAATTGAGGCTTTTTCCTTGGATTTGATCTGAACGTGGTCGAAAATATATTTTGCATGAACCCTTCCCTCAAACCTAAAGAATTATGATAAATTTATCTGCTGCAGATTTATTTTGGGGGCAGATAATTCTAGACGTACAATTAAAATCTTCATTCAGGCAGGAGAAGCATACAACTAGAAGAATATTCTGTCACATTCTCACATTTTTTTTTTCTTTTTAAAAGTTTTTTAGTATAAAGATGTGGAGAATAATTCAGATTTATGTATACAAGTGGTCATCGTACAGGTAGTTTGGGTGTCCCATCAGTCCTCCTTTCACCTCGTTTGAGACCAGGCACCCTTACTGATGTTAATGTGCCCCCTATCCCTCCCATGGCTGTGTCCCGCTATTGCCAATCCATTTCTTATAGTATTATGGTAAATGTTGAGGGTCTGCTTATGACTGAGAACATGTGGTGCTTGGTTCTTTGTTCCTTTGATAGATCACTTAGTATGATAGACTCTAAATCCATCAAACTTGCTGTAAAGTTCATAAATTTATCCTTTTATAAGGCTGCATAATATTCCATCATATGTATGTATCACATTTTTTTATCCAGTCCAGTTTTGGTGGGCAGCATGGTTGGTTCCAAGTTTGTGCTATTAGGAATAGTGCTGTAATAAATATGCATGTGCAGGTATCTTTTTTATAGAGTGGTTTAAGTTTTTCTGGGTATAGAACCAGCAGAGGAATTGCTGGATCGTATGAAAGGTCAATTTCTACTTCTTTTAGGAATTACCACACTGTTTTCCATAGAGGTTGAACAAGTTTGCATCCCCACCAACAGTGTAGAAGTGTTCCCCTTTCTTCACATATACGCCAGCATCTGTTGTTTTTTGTTGTATTAATAATGGCCATTCTTGCTGGAGTTAGATGATGTCTCAGTGTGGTTTTGATTTGCATTTCTATGATGATTAGTGAGGCTGAACACTCTTTCATGGTCTGTTGGCTGCTCGCATGTCTTCTTTTGAGAAGTGTCTATTCATGTCTTTGGTCTACTTTTTTATGGGGCTGTTTCTTTTTCTTCCTTTCAGCACGTTTGAGTTCCTTGTAGATGCTGGATGTTAGGCCTTTGTCAGATACTCAGTTGGCAAATATTTTTCTCATTCTGTGGGCTGTCTCTCCACTCTATTGATGGTTTATTTTGCTTTACAGAAGTTTTTCAGTATGATGAGGTCCCACTTGTCAATCTTATGTCTCATGGCATGGACTTGTGGGGTTTTGATCAGGAATCGTTTGCCTATTCTGATTTCCATAAGGGTGATCCTGTATTTTCTAAGATTTTTATAGTATAATGTTTTACATTTAGGCCTTTGGTCCATTTGGAGTTGATTTCTGTATGTAGAGATAAGTAGGGGTTCTGTTTCATTCTTCTACACTTGGTTAGCCAGCTTTCCCAGCACCATTTACTGAATAGGTTCTCTTCTCTTTAGTGGTTGTTATTGGAGCCTTTGTTAAAGATGAGTTGGTTGAGAAATTGAAGTTTTGCTTCCAGAATCTCTATCTTGTTCCATTTGTTAATATGCTTGTTCTTATGCCAATACCAGGTTGTTTTGATTATTGTAGCCTTATAATAAAGTTTAAAGTCTGAATGTGTGATACTTCCTGCTTTCTTTTGCTGAGGATTGTTTTGACTATTCTGGTCATTTATGTTTCCATATTAATTTCTGTATTATTGTTCCCAGTTCTGAGAAAAATAGTGCTGGTAATTTAAAGGATATAGTGTTGAATCTGTAGATTTCCTTGGTAGGATGGACAGCTTAACAATTTTGATTCTTCTAATCCATGAACGTGGAATATTTTTTCCATTTGTTTGTATCGTCTTTGAATTCATTGACCAGTATTTTGTTTTTTTCATTGCAAAATTTTTTCATTTCTGTACTTCTATGGTTAGGAAGTTGCCAAGGTATCTCTCTTTTTTTTTTTTTTTTTTTTTTTGTGGGTATTGCGAATGGGATTGTGCTTTCTATTTGTTTCTTTGCCTGTTTTTTGTTGGTGTATAAGAATACAACTCTCTTTGTATGTTTATTTTGTACCCCGAGACTTTGCCAAAGTTTTTTTTTTTTTTTTTTTTAACAGTACAAGGAGGTTTTTGACAGATTATTTTGAATTTTCAAGGTATAGCATTATATCATCAGGAAAGAGGCATAACTTGATTTCTTCTTTTCCTACTTGTATAGTCCTGATTTTCTTCTCTTTTCTGAAAGCTCCAGCTAGGACTTTCAACACTATGTTGAAAGGGAGGGTGGGAGGTGAGAGAGGGCAACTTTTTCTTTTCCGGGTTTCAGGGGAAATGCTTCCAATAGCTGTTCATTTAACAATATGTTGGCTGTAGGTTTATCATAGATGGCTCTTACTAGTTTGAGGTATGTTTCCTCTATTCCTAGATGTTCAAGGGTTTTTATCAATAAGGGATGCTGGATTTTATCAAAATCTTTTGCTGCATCTAATTATATAATCATGTAGTTCTTGTTTTTACATCCGTTGATGTATTTAATTACATTTATGGTCTTGCAAACATTGAACCAGCCCTACATCCCAGGATGAAGCCTTCTTGGTCATGTCAGATAACTTTTGAGATATGTTGCTGTATCCAATTTGCTAGAATCTCATTGATCATATTTGCATCTATGTTCACTAGGGATATTGGCCTGTAGTTCTCTTTATTAGTTGGATCTTTATCCAGTTTGGGTATCAATGTGATATTAACTTCCTAAAATGATTTGGGGATCATTTCATCTTTCTCGATTGCCTGGAATACTTTCAATAGGATTGGTATGAGTTCCTCTATGTATCTTTTGTGGAATTCCACTGGAAATTCTTCTGGTCCAGGCTTTTTTTTTTTTTTTTTTTGTAGGTAGTTTTCTTATGACAGATTCAATTTCGTGAGTTGTTATTGGTCTATTTATGAGCTCAGTCTCTTATTGTTTCATACTTGGGAGGTCATGTGATGTCATAAAATCCTCCATTTCGTTTTGGTTATCAAGTTTCTTTCCATACTGGTGTGCATAGTTATCTCTGATAATTGCTTGCATTTCTTCAGAGTCAGTTGTGACTTGATCTTTTGCATTTCTGATTATGTTTATTTGGACTTTTTCTCTCTTTTTCTTAGTCATTCAGCTTAGGGGTTCATCCATCTTGTTTATCCTTTCAAAGAACCAGCTGTTTCTTTCTTTTTTTTTTTTTTTTCTATGGTATTTTTATCTTCTGTGTCCCTGCTTCTTTGTTGAGCTTTTACTTTGTGATCTGGATTCTTCAGCTAAAGTTAGGGTTTTGGTGGTCTTGCCTTTTCAGGTCTCTTAGTGATTTGTAAAGCTGTTAACTTGTTCTCTTTTTATTTCCTTGATGGGTGTTTATAGAGATGTAAATTCCTCTCTCAGTTCTGATTTCATGGCATCCCAGAGGTTTTGGTAGGATGTTTCTTTGCTTTCATTTGTTTCCAGGAATCTTTTAATTTCTGCTTTGAATTCTGTGTTGATCCAGGAGTTGTTAAGCATCATGTTTAGTGGCCATATCTTTGTGGGTTTGGGGGAATTTTGCTGGTGGTGATACTTATTTTTATTCCACTGTGGTCTGAGAAGGTGCATGGCAGTATTTCAATCTTGTGAAATTTGTTTATGCTTGATTTATGGCCAAGCACATGGTCAGTCTTGGAGTACATTCCATGTGGTAAAGAGTCTCCAGCTATGATAGTATTAGAGTCAATATCAATTTTTTGTATACATAATAGCAACGTTATAAACTCTGGTATTCCTGTGTTGGATGCACATATAGTTTAGGATGGATAGAACCTTTATCATTATATAGTGTCTTTCCTTATCTTTTTTTTGTTTTTTGATAACGTCAAGTTTGTTTTGTCTGATATTAATATCAGGACTCCTGACTCCTGCCTTCTCTTAGCCATTCACATGGAAATTTGTTTTCCATGTTCTAATTTTGAGTCTGTGGGCTTCCTTTGAGGTGAGATGAGTTTCCTGAAGAAAGAAAATTACTGGGTCATGTGTTTTAAACCAGTTTGCTAGTCTATGTCTTTTCAGTGGCACATTTAGTCTATTCACATTCAAACTGATTATTAAAATGTGAGAGCTTATCCCCGTCATAATGGTCTTATAAGGCTATTTTGCTTTTGTTTAGCTTTTGTGTTCATCTATGTGTGTGTTTTCATTTTTATAGGTATGCTGTGTATTCTGCTGCTTCTGTGTTTGTAATCTTGTGAAGTATATGTTTTTTCTTTTGTTTCTTCTGTGCACAGCACCATTTTAAATGTCTCCTTTAGAGCTTGGTGTCTTCAGAAAGTGAAACCTAACTCCATGTCTGCCTGGTGGTGGAGTTCAACTGACTTTCTACACCCTTCTCTTAGCCATCCAGAAGTTTTTCATGAAAACCTGTTGTGTCATCTTGCAATCTTTGGTTTCCACTGTTCCAGAATATCACTGACTTTTGCAGGTTTTTTCAGACTTTCACCAATGTATCTTCTTGTTAAAACATTTCTGGGTCAATATAGTATTGTACAGGGGATGAATGAGAGATCAGAGTCCTCACAATGTCTTATTTCCATAAGTCTTTTTGCAAGGCTGCATCATCTGTGCTCCAAGAGTCACAGATACTGATGTTGATAACTCACTGTTATTTTGTTTAATAAGGTATTCTTTACTTAATATTGTCAATTTAACAATCACCGCTACACTTTTAAATTTTTTGCTAAGCAAGATATAGTGATAGGAACAGGAAGTCTCATAGATACTTCTTCACAAGGTCTTTTTTCTTTTCTCTATCACAGTGATTTCTCTCTCTCTCTCTCTCTCTCTCTCTCTCTCTCTATCTCTGTCTCTCTCTCTCTCTCACTTTTCTACTTCCTCTCTTCTTCTCTCTTTTTTCCTATGGTTTCTACATTGTAGTTCTCAGCTATACCTCCTTATTGATAATTATTGATAATATGACAATGGCCCAAACTGATCTTTAGAACTTCTGCCATCTTTGCAGAGGCAGTTTTTCATATCAGTAAAACCCAATCTGATGGTTCTGTTTCAGTTTCTGCTGGAAAATTTTAGGTTTTTGTGCTACATACTAGAAGTTGGTCCAATGGGTCTAGAGGAGAATTTAATTTTATCAAAGAACTATGGGGGGGGGGAGAAAAAGAAAGAGGGAGTCTCAAAATGGACTGTTAGGTAACATTTTGGGAAAAATAAAACGTTTTAAAAAATTATCCTCGGAGCTCTATTTACATGTTTTTTCATCCATTAACAAACTTTCCTTTCTGGTAATGCAATGACGTATTTGCAAATGCTAATAACATATTTAAAATTTTACAAATTTATTGGCTCCTTGATTTATTAGATAATGAATTACCTTTTCCAATTCTATGCCTATCTTGTTATAAAGTTAATGTTACTATTTTTCTTAGATTTATAAATAAGCAATTCAATTAATATGTACCAGAGCAATGAGTTCAACCTGTTTCTGCACAATTTTAAAGTCAAGGTTTTTTCAAATATGGCAATAAAGAATATCTGGAGACTGAATTACCTATAACCTGACTATCCTTATTTAGCCCTTATTTAGAAAACTGAGAACATTATAATATTTTAATTTTAATATTAGTAATAAATATCTCATTGATACGTATATGATTTTAACATAATTAATCCAAAATTTAATGCTAAATTTTTTTCACAGATCTTTGTTTTGAATAAAAAAGGTTTAGATCTCAGATATTTTCCCTCTGAATTAGTCTGCTTTCAAGAATGTTACTGCCATACCAGATTGTCCCGATTTCTTACACAACTTGCATTTTTTCAATAAATCAGTATTCATTAAAATAGCTGAGGCACAAAGAATAGTGTTGACATTGAATTAAGCAAAGACATTTTATTTTGAATTATTATTTAATTATTCATTAAGTCTGTGGCTCTATAGTGTGAAAGATAAGAAGAGATTAAGATGGATGAATAAGAAAAGATTTCTTTGATAGTAGAGTATCTGAGTTCAAATCCAGTATCTGGGTTCAAATCTCAACTTATGCAAGTACTTGTTGTTGATCGTGGACATGCTGTTTAATTTTTCAAAATATTAAGTGACTTCTCATAAATTAGGAGAATTAACACTAGATCTGTTGAGTGGGGTGATGATTAAATGAGATAATGTATATAGATTGCATGCCACATAATTAGCAATGAGTAAATGTTAGCTGTGATTAGTATTAATTGAGAAACAGTGGTCTTAAGACTGTAGTGACGTGGAGGGAATAAGTTGGGGGAGGAAAATGCAATCTCTACTCTTTTTTCAATTCAGGGTAAAACAGTGTTAAAATAATATTTCATACTGAATAAAGCTGACAATTTTCAGCAAAAATACACATCACAAAAGTATACCATAAACATAGCATAGGAGAAAAAAAGCAATAAAATAAGCAGATGTGGGGAAAAGAAATGTATTTTAAAAAGTGTAAAAAAAATGACTCAGCTGGGCTCGGTGGCTCAGCCTGTAATCCCGCGCCTTTGGGAGGCTGAGGTGAGTGAATTGTCTGAGACCGCGGTTCGAGACCCGCCTGGGCAGTGAGACCTCATCTCTACAATAAATAAAAAAAAAATCAGCCGGACGTGGTAGCACATGCCTGTAATTCCGGCTACTTGAGCCGGAGCCCAGCAAGTCGAATGCGGTGGCCGGGAGTGGCCACTGCACTCCAGTCTGGGTGACAGAGTGAGACTCCAACTCAAAAAAAAAAAAATAAGAAAAAAAAAATGACTCCACACATTTTGGTATCATCATATCTTCATTCAATGTGAAATTCAAAAAAATTAAAATAGCAATTCACAAACATAAGGAGAGAAGATTGGTATCATTTGATGCCTAATGCAGATATGTCACTTCTAAACTTTGCATTATTTCTTTAAAAATTTTGTATGCTATCATCTAGAATACATTTATAAATGTATTTCATAATTTGAACAAACTTACAGATTTTGATTCACTTTAATAATTCTAGAAGTATTTCATTGTGTATTGCTCTAGTGACCCCCCAAATCTTTGCATCTTAACATCTTATCATAATAAGTTGAGAATTCAATGCTCCTTACATAAATAAAACTTCCTGTTAAACTTGGTATTCCTAGGTATACAGAAGGCAGATGCTTGGGAGTAGCGAGTTAATAATGTTTATTTAAATTATCTTTAATTATGCATGGAGCAAATTTACTCTAGTGACTTTGACTGTTTTTAAATTGCCATGAAATGTTAAGCTAGACTTTCTAGTTATTTATTAGGAGCTCCTACAAGTCAAAGTGCTCAAATCTACATTGAAGAGCAAACAAACTGTGATTTTGACTATTTGAAAAGATACCTGTTGTTTTTACTTATTTTCATCATCCTATTTGAAAACTAAATAAAATTACAATAAACAAAAATGGAATTATGGAAGCATGAGGAGGCAAACACACTCAAGAAAAACCACCTGGAATATAGAAAACCAATCTCCAGTGACAAAAAAACTTAGAAAACTGTTTTATGTTGACTATTATTCTAGTTTGAAAAATGTGTTTCTCCATATTCCTTCTAAGTTCATGAAAAATTTGGAAAGCAGCCTAGAAGCATTATTTGGTGCAAAGTCAGGAGGATAAGGCTGCTCTGTGTGAGCAAGCTCAATTACAGAGAAGCAGCAAGGAGCTTTGTGGAGAGAACTTAGGTGAAAGATAAAGATTCCAGACAGTTAAGCATGAAGGTTGGCAGAAAGGGCATCAGCAGGAAGAAAAATCGCCATTGCTCCAAAAGTATCTTACCTCAGGAAATATACCTAACTTAGTTTAATCAGAAATTGCAGAGAAGAAAGCTACTAAGAGCAAATACCCTCCTGTGCTAAAAAAAAAAAACAAAAAAAAACTTAAGAATATGGCATATAAGCTAAATATATATGTAAGATACAAATAATTCTATATGATGTACATATATGCTTTTTCTTCAAAATTAGAAAATAAATAAAAATATTTTACTCATATAATTGGGAGGACATATAAATGCTTTTCCTTTCTACTTTGACGAGAAATGTACTTTGACCAGTTTTATTATTTGTTTTTAATTTTAATTATCATAAAAACAATATATATTATGGTTAACGTTCTAGTTGTTTTTTTTTAACTTTCTTTAAAGACAAGTTTCTTCAAAATACATTGAGAGTGATTCTTTCTTTCTTTCTTTCTTTCTTTCTTTCTTTCTTTCTTTCTTTCTTTCTTTCTTTCCTTCTTTCTTTCTTTCTTTCTTTCTTTCTTTTTTAAACAAAGTTTATTAGTGAGAAGAAGAGAGGAAAGAGAGGGCTGGTGAAAATTTGGACCAGAAAAGCTTGCCATCAGGCAAGTCTCTTTCTGAAATGGAAAGACAGCTGAGAGTAATTCTTATGAAGGTTTATAATATATTATAAATTGTGCAGGAATACGTAGACTTTTTACATTGAAAGTCTTGATATATCAAACTTATGAGGCATATTTTCAGGAAAATAATTAATTGAATCAGAAATTCTCTTATTATAATTTATCAGAGCATTATTAACCCAAGAGTATGAATTGTTAATCAGATTTCCTTATGTGGGCCTTAAAAAGTGATTTTAGTTATAACTTGTAGGTTTCAATGTAGACACTTGGTTGAATTGAAAACAGAAAAATGTGTAATATATGTTGTTCTGCCAGTTCAAATGAGGAAAATAATTATCATTTTATTCTTAGGGCTGATACTTTTTATTACATTTCCAGTACTAATTCTATTACTATTCATTTCTAGTATAATCATGATTCTATTTTTATTTTTACTATTTTGTGTTTTTTGCAATGAAAATGTATTAATTGCCTGTGTTTTCTACCTAATTAAAAACAAAAAGGGTATAATTTCAACAACAGAAGCAAAGATAGCTATTACTGAAGAAAAAAACAGTGTAAGGAAGGTACGTGTGAGTTTGAAGTATTAAAAGTCATGTCTACCTGGAACAAAGAAAAAAAATCAGAAGAAAACTCATATAAATTGTGACTATGGTAAAGGAGACCTTGAAGAAAGGTTTAGACAGTAATAATTAAGAAAAGAAGCTTAATGGAATAACAAGAGAAACAAATCATGGCCTAAAAGATGAAATTTTTATCAAAAGGGATTTGTATTTATAAAGCTCAAGCAAAATGCAGATGTGCACAAATCCACACACACTTTCTGTAGATTTTCTGCATCTCAGTAAAAACAATTGCTCAGCTTTTTTATAATAAATTTATTTTCTGTGTTATTTTTCTTATTCTATTATAAATCACTTTTTGTTTAAAAATAGTCACACCATCATTTCACTTGTTTAGTTGGCAAAAGCATGTATTATTTAAAAAATAAAATTATAAAGCAAACTACAAAAAATATTTTTTATTTATTTGCCGATAAGAACCCATATTGTCCGTTTACTATTTGGCCAGAAGTGCACTTTGATCTTGTTTATTACTTAAATAAGCCCAATCATTATCAAAACAATGCCCTTGATCCATCTTCACCTTTTTTTTTTACATTTATCAAAGACAATTTCACCCAATTTCTTTGGGAATATATTTTATCTGACATAATAGTTTATGAAGAACTAGTTCATGTAATGAATTTTTGGTATAAATGTATATACAGCAAAAATATATAACCCCAAATATATAAATGAAACATCTGTCAGAAGCCTTATAAAGACCTGAGTCCCCTGGCAATGCCAAGAGCCTTGAAGTGGTCACTTGACTGTTAACCTGGTCTCAGTTGTTCTCCAAGGACCTGTTTTTCTCTGTGTTTCTCTGCTATTCACCACTTTTGTTACTCACTGCCCACTTTACTTCTCCATGAGTTGTGTTTTCCTAGTATTTTCTTCTTTCTAGCCATGAGTCTTCCTTGATCCTACTCAATTTCATTAACTTTCAGTTTCAATTAACTTTCTGTTTCTAACAAATTATGTTAACTCTGTATTTTCCATTTAAATTATAATTTAAATGTATTAAGATAGTAATATAAATACTGCTGCTCATTTCAGAGAAAACCTTTTTTCTAAACATGTTTACAGACAAATTAAAACCTGGCTAGCTGCAAAAATACCCATTGACTGCCTGCAGTGGAGACAACCCCTACTAGGGTATGGTTACTTCATGCTTCAGTAGAGCACTGGGTGCTGCTGACTGGGTGGCATGACATCCTGCCACTAGCTCACCATCAACAATCTTTTGACGCCGAGAAGTTAGGGATAAACACACATAAAATCAAGTCATAAAGGTACCTCTATTAAAAGACTATTACAAAATACACATGTCATTAGCATCACTAAGATTTTGGTACGCTTTTATTTCTGCAAGGATTTGGTAGTCTTATATAGCTCTTAGAAATTTTTAGGATTTTCTTATATCTTTTTCTTAAAACTTGATTTTAAACTTTTAATTATCTGACTTATCTTCTTTTATATTACTTTTTCCTTAAGGCCTATTACAAATATTAAGTTTATACTCTCCTCATTATTAAAATTATTTCATCATTTGCCGGTATTAAATTTCTCTTTTTATCTGCAAGTTTACACAATTATTCACTAGTTGTGTATTTTCAGTTCTATATTATGGTGTTAATATTTGCCTTGATTATTTCTATTGTCTGTAAATTTTAGCATTTTATCTGAGTTAAATATCAATTATTTTTTAATATATTCTAATAATATCTTTTATAGTCTTTTAGTTTTACACTCTTCATAATAAGTATTATTACTTAATGCTTTTATGTTAATTAAGGGTAAAAGAATGTAAATATACAGGATCTTTTAAACAAGAAATATAAGCATGGATACCCACATGAATAGCAAAAGCTATATTGAAGCTGTAGTAATTAAAACATTAGGGTTAACATAGAATATCTTGATAACTCATAAAGGACATGGTAATAAACTTGAGTTTTAAATCAGTTGTTGTGAAAAAACTTTGGAAGTTCTGGGCAAATGAATCATACAATCTGCTTTCCATTTTAAAATACTGCTCTGGTTGGAGAACCAACTGCTAAGAAAAAGTATGACATCAGGGAGACTAGTTTAAAGAACACTGTTGATGTCAAGAAGAGAGAAAACAATGACTTAACTACGATGTGTAGATAATAAATTATTATTAGTTTTGGGATAAAATTTTAAAGTAATTGCAGTTGTAATATAATGTTAATATAAATGGACTGCTTGTGGGTTGTATGAAAAAGAAAAAAATTAAATTAAATTCTGTTTGGAGACTAAAAAAATGGAGGAATAATGATGAATGTATACAGTTGATATAAATTGGGGAAGGAATAACTTAGAAGAATCAAGAGTTTATTCATGAATAGGTTACATTTGAAATGCTTATTAGACATCCAAGTAGAAATGTTATAAAGACAGTTGGGTATAGGAGTCTAGGCTCAAAGACTGAGATAAAAATTTGAAATAATAAATGTGTTGCACTTGAAATCATAAGTCAGCTGTGTAGTTAGAAAATACAAGAGAAATTACTCCAATATTTGAAGAGAAAAAGATGAACCTGTTTTTATATAAGAAACTGCCAGTGCAGTATGAGTACAACCTAGAAAATAAAGCTTGTTTCAAGTAGAGAAAGACCAACATTATAAAAACTGCTGAGAGATGACATCAAGTAAAAACAGGCTTGTTCGTCAGCTTGGAAAAAATTTAGTTCTTAAGTGAGGATTATAAATATCATTTCAGATGGGTGGGTTTTGAAAATCTGTTAAGGAAAAAAAAAAAAAAAAGAACGTATCTAGAAGCACAGACCCAAATGTGGATAATTATGTCAAGGCATGTTGATACAAAGGGGAATTTAGAAAATAAAGTGGCAACGGTAAGAAAATACATGATCAAGAGAGTATCTGTTTAACAAGGTTTTTGTGCCGAAATGATCCAATGGAGCAGAAACACTGATAAGGCAGAAGGCAGCCAAGATAAAAGGAGCAACCACAGGAGGAAGCGTAAAGAAGGAGCAGAGGGAATGGGGTTGGCAGCACAGGTGTGATTGCAGGCATTCTGCAGAAATACAGTCAGGTCATTGATTAAAACTGGAGATGACAGAAAGGCACAGAGGCTGGTTGAGAAGGTAGGTTAATTGAATATCATGCTAAATGAATGTAGAAGGTCCCTTCTGATTGTTCAATTTATTTTGTTTAAATAAGAAGCTAAGTTTATTAATTATTAGTATTCTAAACAAAGGTCAAAGAAAGACAGGTTACACACTATGAAAATACGGTCACATAAAGTGGAGAAAGCATTAGTGTGTAGAATTTATTAAAACTTATTTAAATATGTGCAAAATTTAAAAAAATAAATCAGCAAAAAATATCAACAAGTAAGTACAGAAAGGAAACACAAAAGGCAAAAGGAGTCTGAAAACCTGTTTAGACAAAGAGAAATTGAAATTTTTACCATTGAGATACGTTCCATACACAATATATTAGCAAAATTAAAAATTGCTATTGCCAAATGTTGTGGAAATTATTGGAAATCAGCAGGCTTTATAATCTGATGAAGAATAAGCTATTATACTCATGTTATTATTCTCATTAAATAATATGTTATTACACTCATATTACACTCATGTTAAACAAATAATTGAAACTATCTAGTCAGTCTCATAATACATACATTTTACTCTAGTTCTAAGTGAATTTTTAAATCATAAAAGTATTGGATATTTTAATGTATATAATGAAATACATTGTGTATATTTATATTTGTAATCAAAATATAAAAACCATTCCTCACTGCAGAAGATTGGTAACAACATATGTATCAAATTAACTCTGGGGAGAGATGGGACTAGATTTGAATGAGGCTTCAATTGTATCTTTAAGGCATGTTATTGTATAATAAATACCTAAAATTAAGTGTGGCACACTGAGTGATCTGGTTGAAATGTTTATGAATGTATCTTACATTTTTCTCTATATTTGTCTACATATTTACTCAAAACACTTAATTTTTTAAAATATGTAAAACATTTTAAAGTATGATTCTATGTGAAAAACGTCAAATAAACTGTTTCCTTTTTTTTCCCTTCTCACAGTTGTCTTTACAATTGCCCCCAGCTTTCTCTAGAAAGATGAATAATTTTAAAAATATATCAACAATAGGAATGGGTGGGATTTTTGCAATATGTATCTTTTAGCTATCATATTTGAAGATACTTGCATGCATTATCTTGCTTTATCTTCTTATGGGTCCATAAGAAAGATGCTATTTTTCACAGATGAGGAAATTGTGAATTGGAGGATTTAAATATCTTGGATTTTATCATGGAACTAGTTAGTGGCCAAGATGTGCATTAATCTGACCTAAAGTCTAGCTTCTAATCTGTGATAAAGTTGACCTTTTTTAAATCTCATTCAAGGTTGACTTTTCATGACAGATAAAATATCAGGTTTAAGTAGTTCATACACTTTAAGGCAGATAGTGAAAATGACTTACAATATTTATTGAAAGTGTGCTACTACTAATGACCAGTTGTATTAAATGAAATGACTATATGTAAGACCCTTAGAAAGGTTCCTGGAACTGTATCAGCACCAAACAGATGTTAGCTAATATAGTTATTATTATGATCCTCATAACAATGGTGCTATGTGTTGTAAGTAATACAAAGATAAAAATCAGATCCCTGACTTTTAACCAAATGATTTAATATAATTTACGTTTATAGTCAAAAGGAGAAGAAAATTCTGTTTATAACTAGCTATAAACAAAGGCAGAATTAAATAGATACTATAGTATAGAAACAAAATATTAGAATATTCTAGATAAAAATAAATTAATTTTTTATTTGAGATTCAGATAATAGAAAATGATGATTGGCTGAGGAGGTATAATTATTTGTAAGAAGACAATAATTATGAATAAGATAAAAAGAATATTACAGACTGAGTACATAATATGAGCAATGATAGAAGCATTACATCTGACTGTAGCTTGAAGTTTGTGTGGATGTATGCAGGAAGGAAAGTGCTAGGAAAATACATAAGATGCATTCATGCAGAGTCAAGCCATAAATTCCAGCTAAAGAGTTCATTCTACAGCCAATGGAAACATGCAAAAATATTTAACTGATTCCTTATGTTACTAAAATCTGGTTTAGTCAAATTATTTAATGGTAATTCATTGTGAGATGATGTGTATAGAAAATTTCTTAAAGACTACCTCAGATATTTGCTTTTTCCTTTCCTTGTATTATTTAGCATGCATTCTCAAGTCTGTCTAATTTTTCATACCTACCAAAAGCCGAACTGTTAATACTATGGTTGTCTGCTTCTGAACAACCTAAATAAGATTGGATAATTCAAATTGTCTCCAATTTATTTTATTATTCTCCAATTGTTTTCATTAACCTTTCATTTTTGCTCCTTCCTGCAATAAAAGCATTTATGAATCAGTATCCTTGAGAAGGCAAGGAATGCTTTTTATCAGTATCCTTGAGAAGGCAAGGAATGCTTTTAATAACCATATTTTTCTTGTCTTGATAATTAGAAAATGAGATTAAATTGGTGTCTCTGTGCCTGAGAATACGAGAAGATCTCCAAAAGACTATGTATTTAAAATTTTGGAAGAACTACAGGCATTAGAAATTTATCTGTGAGGGGGAGTAAACCACGTCTGATTTAATTAATGAAAAGCTTTGAGACATGCTTTGCACTGATCAAATTGAATTAGAATATTGAACAACAGCAGAATTCTGCCAGTTCTGATCTAGAATAACCTTGAAGTTCTTGTTTCGTGATACTTATTCAATGTTACTTATTCAAGAAAAATCTCACATAATTATATTTAGAATAAATTACATTATATGGCAACCATTTTGCTTGCATAAAAAGTGTTATAATTATTTCAAAATTTAAATTTATGGTTACCATATGGCAACCTAGGAAATATAATTGATCTTCAAATCAAATATTTTGGCTAAATGTAAATGTAATTATTTATAATTCTAAATAAGTACTGATATGGATTTTGTTCATATTGTCAGAGCATAATACATCACAAATTCACTTAAAGTTCTTGAAGGTGTCCTTACAACAATAATTTTTTTCCCCAACACTCTTACCAAACGCCTCCTACCTCTACTATGTTACAGAATTAAAGATCTTTTATAATTCTGCATGGGTTTAAGTGTTGTCTAATACATTTGGAAGACAAAATAAAAAAGAATTCCAGGAAACTTCTTACCCTGAATTTTCTGGCATCCTGAAAATATCTCATAAGAATCTTAAAAAACAGTATTATATCAAAACACCATGTGATCTGTCAGGGGCTTTCATTCCAACACCTCCCCAAGTTCATCCTCATTTAGATACTTATCTTAAGGCAATGTTAACCTTTTCTCTCCTTCCAATGATTTCTCTTCCTGCTTCCCTCAATTTCCATTCTATATTTGCATCTGCTTATGTATAATGTTTGCATATCATGCCAGAAATTTAGAAGTTAAATTAAATATGAGAAGTTAATGAATAAATGTAAGAATGAGTGCATAAATACGTCATAAAAATTCAATAAATTATATAATTCTGCATTCAGACTTATACAAATTGAGTCTCATATCGAATTATACTCTGACGACTGTACCAAGTAAGAAACCTTTTTCAGTTCCCATTTATATTTCAATCCTTGTCACTAGAATAGACTAATGCTGTGTTAATTTCTTTCCTTTATTATATTTTGTCATGAGGAATGAAGCATTGAAATTTTTATACCCTGAAGTGTTTAACAGTTAATGAGCCTGATTCTTCCAGCGCAGAATCTACTATCTAGAACAAATGTAAGATATATACAGTTGAAACACACAAGAGTTGATCAGATTCATTTAATCATTTTCCTATTGTACCTGATCACAGTTGATTTGACTGATGCACTGCTTCTGGTACCCTGTCCATGGTCAATGTATCACATTTACTTTGATTGTTCTAAGCTGTTCATAAAAGTCTACAATAATCTGTTTAATTGGGCACATTCTGGTTCTTTCAGTCATAAAGAAGGAGCACGTAACTATACAATCAGTACTACTTTTCAAGAAAATTCCTGTCTTTCTTTTTTTTTGAGTTGGAGACTCACTCTGTCACCTAGTCTGGAGTGCAGTGGCACTGCTCCCAGTCACGGCAGCCTCGACCTGCTGGGCTCCGCGATCCTTCCGCCTCAGCCTTCCGAGTAGCCGGAACCACAGGCACATACTACCATGCCCAGCTAATGTTTTGATTTATTGTAGAGATGAAACTGGTCTCGAACCTGTGGTCTCAGGCAATCCTCTTGCCTCCGCCTTCCAAAGTGCTGGGATTATAGGATTGAGCCACTTCTCCCGGCAGTCTTTTAATATACCAACGATTAAATTACTTCCTCTGGGTCAAATCAATCGTACTGCTTTGTGGGTTATTTTATCCAGTAATTAAGTAATTAAGTAGATATTTCCAGTTTGCTCTGTTTACTTATGAAGAAAATAAGATAATTACATGAAGCAAAAATGAATTTAAGCCCAAAATGGTATAAATATAATTATAGGTAATTTATTCAGTGCTAGTTTTAGTCCTATCTTATCCTATCTTTTTTTTTTAATCACTTGGCCTCCCAGTTACCCTTAAAAACAAAAGCCCGATTAGATGATATCATGCACACACACACACACACACACACACACACACACACACACAACTTTTAAAAATTCTTTGTTCTAGAATTCACACTTACTTTAAGGAGTGCTTACCTTTTTTGCTTTAATATTTCTTTATTTTAATACTTTAATATGTTAATACTGCTCTTCATTGAAATGCAAGAATTTAAGAATGTAATATTACTACTTAAAATTAATACTAATTTATTTTGTGAATCGATGCTTGTTGCTATGCATAGCTGAATAATAAGTATATATTAATTGATTGTATTTTTAAAGTGACATACCTGTGTATGTCACTTAACAATACAATCAATTAATATATAAGAAATTAAAATAAAATAAGCTTTATTGAAACCTCTCAATAAATTAAAATAAAATAAGCTTTATTGAAACTTCTCAGTACGAACGTGTATCGATATAGTCAATCAAGACGCTAAAGACATTTTACTTCCATAATTCTCAAGTCGTAATGTGAAAATATTCAAATTTACCAGGAATTTGTTTTGTGCAATAGCTTTAAGCTTTTCTCAGTTATAAAACTACTCTCAGTTAAAGAGTAGAAATCAGCCGGGCTTGGTGGCTCAGCCTGTAATCCTGCGCTTTGGGAGTCTGAGGTGAGTGGATTGCCTGAGCCCCAGGGTTCCAGACCCGCCTGTTGAACTTGGCAAGACCTCATCTCTACAATAAATTAAAAAATTAGCTGGGTGTGGTAGCGCACACCTGTAGTTCCAGCTACTCGGAAGGATGAGGCGGAAGGATCCCCGGAGCCCAGCAGGTCCAGGCTGCGGTGGCCGGGAGCGGCCACTGCACTCCAGTCTGGGCAACAGAGTGAGACTCCAACAACAACAACAAAAAAGAGTAGAAATCCTCAAGCTTTGACTTTTCATTATGTTGCTTAAGGTTCCAAATAATTTATTGTCTGCTAATACTTTTATATAAATAATCATCCTTCACTTTATATTAATTCATTTGTACTTTAATCAACTTATTTAAAAACTGTGAAAAAACTAAAATATTCATTCTGAATATTTTTATATTTAATAAATATTGCTATAGATTTTGTTTGTATTATCAGAACATAATAAATTCACTTAAAGTTATTGAAGCTATCTATACAACAATAATTTTTTTCTTCTCCAACACTACTTAAACTCTCCTACCTCTGCTAAGTTATAGAATTAGTAGCTAAACATTTCTTCCAAGAATTCAAAGACACTGAAAATATACAAATAAAAATATGCAGATAATTCTTAAATATTTCATACCAGTAGTACTCATCAAACAATATTTTGTAGAGAATTGGATATTAACATTTAAAAAGAAAATCAAGATTTATTCAATTTTAATGCTGACACTTTTATCATGCTAATGCTTGTCACATTATAGAGTATCTTGTTAACTTTTAAGTACTAAAATTTATAGTGTGTTAAAAAATATTAACTTCCCTCCTTATACAGCAAAAAAATCAAGATTGAAACTTCTCTAATAACAATAACCACTATGTAGAATTTGGTGACATCAAATGACTGAGATATATTTCATGTATTAACGTAATTCTGGCAAATGCCCTATAATTTTTTAAAAGAATACTTTTAATATATTCTAAAAGAAAATGCCCTTTTATTGAGCTCTGACATATAAATATACATAAGATGATGTTTAGACAAGTTAAGACTAATACATGCATACTGCAAAGGATGATCAGGCATGCTAATGCTTGTGTTGGTACTAATATATCTCTTCCAAAACCTTTTTAAATCTGTTTAACTTCTTTCCTTAGAGTCATTATGCTCTTGCAATTTGACTCTTTTATAATTTTAAACTGGATTTTGTTTCACAGTATTGCATTTTTCAAATATATCAGCAAGAGCAACCAAGTTGAATCTGGAAAGGATGCAGATAGTATTGAACTGCATTTAATATCCCCAGTGATGGCAATAACTCAAAAATTCACACCTCATTTCACTCTCTATGCTTATCACCATCTAGCTTCCTGGATATTTATCAACTCACTAGGGACTTATGACCCATTCTCTACTCTTCCCTCATGAATGTTTTATGGCATATAAGTGACAGAATATTCAGTTCTGTAAATTTGACTGTACATATCATTGACTTTTTTCTTCCCTTGTTATTGCAGAATTTTTACTTCTTTTCTAAGTCCCTTATTATTTATTGGAGTGTCATGTAGGTTCTTCATATGTGCTCATATCCAAGACTTTGCAGCTACCATGGTCTGCCCTAGTACTCTGACTTTACCTCAAAAGTGATAACCACTACCAAGTGCCACCTTGGTGCTATAAGAAGTTAAATGAATAATCTCAAAAACAAGCATATAATGTTACATGTTGATATATACTTTGAATGTGAGCAATAAGATATAACAGAATAACAGACATTTAAGTCTTAGTTTAGATTAGCGGGTCATCAGTGGTCTTTAAGTTAACACTAATCATGGGACAAATAGAAGATTCAAGGCAATTCTAAACAAAAATAACCTTTTTACTTTTTAAGAACATTCAAAAAACTTTTATGTCAAAAAGTATAGCTAGAATACAGTGGACAGGAAGACCTACAATAAGCAACTAGTTTTACCAGACATTAAAACATACTATAAAACCACTACAATTAAAACAGGATCATGAATAGACAGAGATCACAGAATAATAATACTGATCTGCTTTTCTTTGCATAAATATAAAGCAGTGGGATCGTTGAATGATGTACGTATAGTTCTATATTTACTTCTTGAAAAACCAACATATTGCTTCCTATAGTGGCTGTACTAATCTACATTCCTATCAATAGTGTACAAGGGCTCTTCTTTCTGTACATCCTCACCAGTATTCTTTATTTCCTACCTCTGTCATGAAACCCATTTTAACTGGGGTTAGTTGATATCTCCTTTTAATTTTGATTTATCTGATGATTAATAATGCTGAAAGCTTTTTGTGATGCCTGTTGACTACTTTTATGTCTTTTGAGAAATGTTTATTCAGACTTTTTGTCCATTTTTGAATCCAATTATTTATTCTTATTTTTTCCTATTGAGTCATTTGAGCTCCTTATATATTCTGGTTATTGATATTTTGTCAGATGGGTAGTTTTAAAATATTTTCTCCCATTCTGTGGGTTGTCTCTTCACTTTGTCAGCAGCTTCTTGGATATTCATATGCAGGAGAAAGAAACTAGACGCATATCTCTTGCCATGTACAAAAATTAACACAAAATGGATTAAAGGGGTAAATTTAAGTCCTGAGACTATAAAACTGCTAAAACAAAACATTAGGGAAACATTCCAGAATATTGGTCTGGACAAAGATTTTTTTAGCAAAATGTCAAAAGGACAGGCTACCGAGCAAAAATAAACAAATGGGTTTACATGAAGCCAAAAAGTTTCCACACAGAAATGGACTATTAAAAATTCATATAAAAGGTCCAAATTCTTATAGGAATTAACAAAAAGACATGAATAAGTAATTTACAAAAAGAAATATAGAAATGTCCCTTAAATATCTGAAATAAAGTTCAACTTCAATCATAATGAGGTAAACATAATGAAAAGTATACTGATATTCCACTTAGTACCCATGGGATTGGTACAGTATGAGAAGCTTGAGAATTAACAAGTCTGTGAGAAATCAAGTAACCACAGACTTAGTATGACTAAGTAAAAATTGATACTATCTTTTTTAGCAAAAAATTTTGCAGTATCTAACAAAACTTTGTTTTATGCAATTGTACATTTCAACTTAGGAATTTCAATCCTAGAAATATATCTTCTAAAAACAACTCCAACAACACGAATGTGTGTATGCATAACTCAGTAAAGTATTATTTGTGATTGCAAAATATTAGAAACTAGTTATAAGAGATTGTACAAAAATAATGAGATTGGGTAAGAAAACTATGGTGCATATACAAAATTTAGAAAGTACAATTATTAGGCATAACTGTAATAACTAAATTTTAGATGAATGAATGTGGAATTATTTTCAGAAGATACTGTCAAGTTAGAAGAGTACCAAACAACTGTGTGTGCATATACTCTTTGTGTAAAAAGAGAGAAAATTAAGATAGCATGCGCATGTAGGTATACCTATATAAGTATACTTATCTCTAAAAAAAGAAATTCAGCAGTGATAAAAATAGATAATTAAATTGGTTACTTATAAGGATTTAAGAGCAATTAGGTAAAAAAAGATACCTTGTTTCACTTTTGTTTCAATTTTTGTAAGTATGACAATATCCTACGCTTTCAATAACTATCAAATTAATTTAAATCAATAATAATGGAAAGTAGAAACGCATAAATGAAAGTAAATTTAAATTTATATATCTAGATTTATTTTGCATTACTGCCATCATCACACTGAAGGGAGAAAGAGGAAGAGAGAGACAGACAGACAAAAAAATCAAGAGAGTGAAAAAAGGAGATGGAGGGAGGAAGGGAGAAAAGGGAGAAAGAAAAAAGTAATTAATAAAAATAATAGTTGACCAAATAAAATATACCATAATCTTTGGTGAGAGTAGAGGGTCCTCTTCAACTTTTTTAGGAAGTTTATTTTTATGGTGTTATGGACAAAAAAACCTGAAACGACTTTAGACATATTATATAACAACGCATAATACTGTGTATGTTGACACTTTATGTGCTGATAACTTTTAGAATCCAAGAATCTCACTGAGGAAAAAGAAACAATTGGTGATTTCAGAACGGAGGAGGCAAGAGAGAACTATAAAGCGCTGCACTGGAATTGAAGGGACCACTGTAAATTCATGATTTTTAAAAATCTGTACGTATTTAACTTTATGCATGTATACATGCACATGGTGAATGCATATATGTTTGTTTGTGTATATGCATTGTTGTATGTCCATTTATAGGAGTAATGGAGGTTTGCATACATGTACTATATATATGTATATATGCAGGCATACTTTTTCTAGCTCTGTCCTCTAAAAAGTTCAAGAAATAATGACACTCCAATAGCAATGAACACATCAAGTGCCTAAATCTTGGTCAATAATAAAACTCTTCACTAAAGGAATCAGAGACCTTAAGAAAAATGTCTCATAGTGTCAAAGTATGTACAAGGTAAACCTGGAAAGTCTTATACCAGAAAAGTCTTATACCAGAGAATAAGGAAGCAATAACAATAACAATAATAATAAAGTGAGACTTGTTAACTAGTAAAATCTGGGACAATTTGAGGAACAAAATAATTCAATACATCAATTAATTACAATTAAATAAAATGTAAATGTGTACATTCATATAGATGCATTAATAAAAATGAAGGTAAATATTTATCTGAGAGAGAAGGTAAAGAGTACCAGAGCTGAAAAATCAGGATTTTGCGCTGATCATAAGAGAAGATCAAGTAGGTGTTATCAATGGATACTATAGGTAAAGGTCAATTATGATGAACAGCTTATTTTCATGTTCTAAGAATGTTTCTCTACAGGCTGCTAATTGATGTAAGGGAAAAATAAACATATAAATATGGCAAAGAAATCAGATAACACTTTGAAAAACTCATCAAAATAAATCACCTATGCAAGAGATGGACATAGTGTGCCTTCAGATGTGATTCCTGGAAAAGAACAAAACACCATCTGTCTTAATCTAGACAATAATATACAACCTGATTATGGGGAAACAGACAAACCCAGAATGAAAACAAAAAGTTAAAGAAGGAGAGGAGCAATGCTCATCCAAAAATGTCAATTTCATAAAAGACCAAGAGAAACTTTAAAATGTTCCAAATGAAAGAAGGTTAATGTGGCATTACAAGTAAATCAGATGCTTGTTCCTAGTAGAAATCTTGTATTGGAGAAAAAAAAATGTATTTTAAATAGAATTATATAATTTTTTCACAAAGTCAAATTTCAGATGATATATTAAATAAAATTTGAGTTAATATTAAAATACTAAATGTATAATCATGCTATGGCTTTGTAAAAAAATATTGGTACTCTGAGAAATTACAATTTAATGCATTTTTTGAAAATATATTATGTAGGCAACTTAATCTCAAATATTGAGAAAGAAAGACAGGGATTCACAGGGTAAAGAGAAAGTAAATAAGACAAATGGAGTAAAAGTCTGACAGCAAATCTAAGTAAAAGGAATATAGATGCCCTCAGGGCTATTCAAATTGTTGCAATTTTTTGTAAGTTTGAAATTATGCGTAAACAGCAAGTTTAAAGAGCAAGTAATTTATTTGGTACCGTTTTTTCAGCAACTTTAAGAAAAGGGGTGATTAAATGAATAAGGGTGATTTTGATGGTTGAATAGTTATTAATATACATGTTATACATGTATTTCTAAAATATGCCTTGTTTTTCTATGAAGCTTTCAATTAAAAAATGCAAACCCGACATGTCCATCTATAACAAACTGTAGGAAGCTCTTTGCCTAGGCGGAGGGTTTTAGCAAAGCAAGCTGGTATCTAAGTAAGCATGACAAGTAGTGAAGAGAAGCTGTTGTAAAGGTAATATAAAATAAATGTAAATAGGAATTTATTGTGTAATTTATCAGGTTGCTTTTTCCATATCTCTGAAGACCAAGAGAGCAGTTAGGCTCAGAATGTTACATAATAATCACCCTAACAGATGAAAATTGTCTCTAATCTTATGTGAATAGATAATAAAGACTAGTAAAATATTAAACAGGAAAACTATATCTCAGGTGTAAAATAACAAACTGCTTAACATAGACTAATTGGCATAATAGTGTCTTATAAAAACCAACCTTTTAATCTGTGAGTTTTATGTTTAGATGATCTAATCACCTGCTAAGTGACCAAGCACTAACACTACATGTTATAAAAAACCCTAATACTCCTAAGCTTTTGGGATGACATTTGCTTCATTTCCATAATAAAAGTTAACATAGATACAATGTTGATTCCATACATTAAATCTCTAAACATGTGACAAATGATGGATTTCATACATGAAATGTGACTAACTTCTCATTTTTTCACTCTAAGTCTACTGGGTATGCTATGGATATTTATTTTCATTTACTCATTAAATAGGTGCTGCATAGCTCCTAGCATAAACAAGTTCCATTTAATGGGAGAAACAGTCAATTAAAATTTACTGTGTAAGTACTTACTGCAGAAAGCAGGGGCTGTTTTGCTAACAAGACATAAAAATAGTGACAGCTAAACTAGGTTTTGGTAGTCAGGAAATATTTTGATTATAAAAAAAAGTCATTATTTAAACTGAGAAGATGAATAAGGGTTTACCTCCAGTATTAGGGACAAAAATTGCCTAGACTGTGTGTGTATTGTGAGGGGACAAGGTATGTTCTAGAATAGACAAAGAGCATGTGTACAGGAATAGAGGCAGAGAGAGGATGTGAACTTCAGGTATTTCAGTAACAGAGCACACAAAACAAATGTGAGAGATGAGGTTCAAGTGATATCTAGTTGCCACATCAGAAAGAGCCTTGGAGCTCATAGCTGGGACTTTATCTTATAATAGTCAGTAGGATACACTTATCTACGGGTATTTATCCATCAACTACTCTTTAGTTGTACTATTTGAAGTGTGATAATCTTTGTCCTTATAGGACTTTGTATTCTAGACCTTAGACACTAGAGAATATAAGAGACAAAAAGCAAGTAGTAAAACATTGGACAGTGAAAAAAAAAGGTTGAATAATTTATATAATAGTGCAATACTATATATAATTTATTGTTTCATTTACTAAATATAATCTACATTCTATGTGCTACATCCAGTAGATACAGTACTGAAGGGAAAACATATATCTTTTATTCACTAGGGCTAATGATTTAGTGAGAAATAAGAAAACTAATAAAAATAATCTGCTATATAACACTAATTATGTGCCAGGCGCTGCTCTAAAAACTTTACAGAAGTGAACTCTTTTAATCTTTAGACTATCTTATAAGGGATGTACCTTTATTTTTTTTATTTTATAGATGTGCAAAACAACACAGAGAGGTTAAATATCTTGCATAAGAATGTGATGGAGTTGGGCTTTTAACCAAGAAGTATGACTCCTTTCACTGAACCACTGTGCTGTGTAGATTTTGAAACAGATACAATTTATTTGTGAAACGGGAAGAAAAAGAGAATGCCATGAGTACATATTACCATAGTATCCCATCAAGAATCCTAACAGCTTTCTCTGAGGAGTTGACATTTAGGCTGAGATAAAAATGAAATAGGAAACAAACAAATAAAACAAAACTAAAAAAATCCCAAACTAGGAATTTGTTTCAGGAAGAGTGTTCCAGATTGAGGGGAGAACATATGAAAGGGTGACTAGGACAGTAGAAACTTAGAAGCAGTGCTTGAAATGTTGAGTAGTATCCTCAAGACTAGATGTAGGAAAGCTATAGTCCATGGCCTAATCAGGACTTTGTCTTGTACATAAAGTTCTATTGAAACCCAGACACACCCCGTGGTTTATGTGTTATCTATGAATTCTTGTTTTCAATAGCATCAGGATGGTGCAGTTGTGACAGAGACCATTAGCCTTGCAAAACCTAAAATATTTACTATAGAACTATTTACAAAAAAATTTGCTGACCCTTGCCATAAGCAATAGAAAGAATAATCAAGACTTTTAAAATGGGAAGTGACAGGATTAGTTTGCTTTTAAGAGTATCATTCTGTATGCGGTATAGGAAATGGATAGGAGAGAGGCGGGATTAAAGGGAATTAAAGAAACCATTTCAATTTTCATTCAAAGATAAGAGATCATGGCACCTTGGATTAGGCTTTGAAGATGGACAGATACGAATAGTGATAAAACGTAGGATTTAGGATAGTATTGGATTTTTGGTTTAAGCAATTGGGTAGATGGTGAGTGAAGTAAGAAGTGATATAGCTAAATACAGATTAGGGAATTTAAATAAGTTTTCCACTGAATGATGTCTTAGAGGTAACCACCTATATGAGAGTTGAAGTATACTGTACTAGTTCACCCAGGACAATAGTAGAATCTGACACTGATTTTGAGTCTCTTGTCTAAATTGTTTAAATTGTCAGTAAATATAGAAGAGTAAGTCAGCATCATCATGTGATTTATATTAGCATATATGTAATGTCCTAGAAGAGATATTAAAGAATAGAAAAAAATCTAATTACATGCCCCAAATCCAAATTTCTTAGACTATGATGGAAAAAGGCCCATTCATTATTTATGAAGTACTAAAGGATAAGATATTCCAAAGGCTAACAGAGAGGAATAAATATTGACTGAAGTAGTATGAGGATGTACAAGGACTTAAGTTCCATTAAGCAGATGCTCCAGAATAAAAATTGTATCAGAAAAAGATAAAGGAAATAGGATAATGACCCCCAAAATAGGTATGTATAGTTTTACTTAGGAAATGATTAGGGATTACAGTAATGTGAGACAGGGTGATATTAACTACGCTCTGGGTTTTCAGAAGATGCTGTTTAGTCTGACCTGACTTTTATGCAGTGGGATATTAGAGAATCAAGGGCATGTGAAAAGAGTCATGGAATTAGTTTTTCTAAGCAATCATCTCTACCTCTTTTACGCTCAAGTACCTACTCTTTCTGAAATTCCTGCTGAGAAATCTTATCCTTTTTACCCTGTGGTTAGTTTGTAAATCCTAGTGTAATCACAAAAACCATGCTCTTTCTGTCAATCCTGCCCCAATATTAAGGCTGTGGGTCAATTTTCAGATACCCTCCCACAGTACTTTTATTATTTGGGAGAAACTCACTCTTGAAATGTAAATAATGTCAATTTGAATATATTATCTTTATGCACATGATGACTCAATTTTTCCCCCCAGGCTTTTAAAAATTTTATCCTTGCTTCAATACTATATGTGTAACTAGATATAAAATATCTTCACTTGAATGTTGAATACTGTGTTACTGCTTTGTATTCAACCCTTACATTCTGGGTATAATTTTCTCCAATAAGGCCCTTTGCTTTACCACATAATTTCCTTCAGTTGCACCACTGTTTTTCAGATCTCCCAGGTTAGGAGTTTAAAAATTATGTTCACATTCTCTCTTTACTTTGCTTGCTATGGTTAATTGGCCATCAAATCCTGTAACTACAAAATTAAGTCACAATGTATAGATCATTTACTATAAGAATCATATTGGGCAGATTATTTAACATCCCTAGGTCTCAATTTTCTTATTTAGCAAGTCAAAATGAGTTCTTATAAAGAGAATAACTCACTAAAGTGAGAATAAGAGGCACTGTCTTGTTTCAGACCATGACCTTTGAAGTCAAATTGCCTAGGTATGAATCCTAAATTTATCCTGAGCAAGTTGTAAACTCTAGCGAGTTACCAGCTGTGTTATCTTCATTACTTGGTTTATCCACCTACAAAAGGGAGATGATAAGATAATCTCTTTCATAGAGTTGTTATGAGGATTAAATGAACAAATGTTAGTAAAGTTTCTAGAACGGTTCCTGACACAGAGGACCTGCTAATTATTTGAAAATGAAGGCCAGATCTGTACATACAGTACAGCACAATTGCTGGCACTCAGATGCTAGTTACATGTGAATTTGGGGCTCTATGTATCATGATTCTTTTATCTTCTCAGCTTCCATTGCCACTAGTCTAATTAATATATTATCAGTTTACCCATGAATTACAATTAAGGTTATTTGTCACTAACCTTTCCACCTTTATCACTATCTATGCTAGATTATCTGCATCACCCTTGTTTGTTTCTTTACAGTTCTGAAGCTGTATTTCCCAAAATCTCCTTCTACTAGAGGTTCGATAATGAGAAGCACAAAAGCAAGCCTGGCAATTGTGTGGGGATCACCTGAAAAGAAATGCATACTGTCAGTAGCTTCAGATCATCTTGAAAACCATCTAGTTCAATGCCATTGCCAGGTGAAGTCATCATCAATGGCTTCCTTCCCTTTCTTCATTTCTGAAGTTCATGTTAGCAAACACTTTCCTAACTTTTGCTCTTCCAATCCTTTCAAAGTTTCATACATTTTTAATTTTACATATTGAATATCTTCCTGCCCTAAATATCCAGAGTTTTTTTTTAGTTTTTCCATATCTAATAATGAAATCATCAGTATTGTTCATGTCATACTAAGTAACCTCTAACCATGTGTCTGCCAAACTTGAATGATTTTCTATAAGAAAACATTCACTATCATCATTAAACTCTCGGTTTCAAGCAAATGCTCCTACTGATGAATTTTTCATTGTACATTCTAGGATAGTACAATTAAAAATTTGTTCTATTCTTACTACAAACATTTTCCATCTTAGACGAAGTCTTCCCCATTAAGTATTCTCCCATCTGAGTTTTCATTTTAGTATTATTTTTGGATCAATTAGTTAGATATTTGAATATAAACTCTGCTTTATTCATTTTCACATATACCACTCTTTTCTTGCATTTTCAGGGTTCACTTTTTTCATCATTGCAGCATAAATTTTGGTTGCCTATTGCTGTGTGTGGACTTTTTTTTTTTTTTTTTTTGAGACAAGATCTTTCTTTGCTACTCAGGCTGCTCTTGAACTCTTGGCCTTAAGCAAAGCTCCTGCCTTGGTCTCTCAAAGTGTTGGGTTTACAAGTCTGAGCCATGGCATTCATATACAGATTTTTAAGAGCATAAGATACATGTTTTTCTTCTTCCCAACAAGTACTTCAGATCCAAGTCCAAGGTAGTATTACGTATAAGAAAAAGCTGATTTCCCATATTCTCCTTTCCGTTAAGAAGCTGAAGCCACCCATTAGTATTTAAGCATATGTATGCTTTGTTCTGGTTTACCTTTATTTTTCATAACCAAGAGCAATTATTTCCCAAACAGGAACCATATCTAGAATTCTAGATTCTTCTTTTCATGCCTTGACCAAATTTATACTCTTGGAAAAGAAAAAAAGATAGCAGGGAAAAGCTATCTAAACTCTCTTCTACCATCAAAACTTTCCACTATGCAACCCTACTTCTTGTGGTATCTAACATGCTTCCTCCATAAGGAGGCATGAGCAATGAAAGATGGTGATAATAGGACATCATCTCCCTGTTTCTGTCTACAGGTTTCTTAATCTCTAGATCATGCTTGCTGATCTAGTTTTCTTTAGTTTAAATTATTTTTTTTCTGGAATTCTGCCCCAAACCCTGTTTATGTGGTCTCAATTATCCTTATATATATTCTTTATCTAAGGGGAAGTAATGCTTCATGGAGAACATGGCTATGTGTGATCATACCTTATACCTAATAGTCACTAGATATATTTCCTTGATCAAGTTATTTAATTGCTTGAAATGTCTAACTTTTTTCCCCAAAAATACCTTCATAATCTTGTGGTATTCTACACAGCCACACAATTCTCTATATCCTGTCAAAATAATCCTTCTATTCTGGTGAGGTTGAGCTACCTGTTTCTGTACGTATATATGTATACAGAAATATTTAATATATATGTATAGTTCTTAATAACAAGAGAGTAATAACTAACGTATATAAGGATTTACAGTTTACAAATCTTTCTCCTATATTATTACTTTCAAATGTTTATTATTTCTTTAGATAAGAAGTTCACTCTCATCTTCCAATGGGAAAACAGTGGTTTAGGCTGGTAAACTGATTTGTTTAACAGTGCATTTCAAGGAAAGCATCCTGGTAATGACACTAATTTTTGTTTTGTTTGTTTTGCCTGTTCTGCATGTCTTGGTTTATTCTGTTCTAATTACTTGAAATCTTCATTCAATGTTATCTATATCCAACTTACTCTAAATGTTCCAAATCAAAATGTCACCTTCAAAGGATTCCTTGACTTCATAATAATTCAATTCACTTATGATTTTTGTTTTTCCATATGACTATAATTACTACTATACACTTTATCAATTTAATTTCAAAAAATAAAGAAATACTAGATTAAAATGTTTCATACCAGGAAAGGTTGCAGTCAATATTAATATTTATCTTGCTCGATTTTATTTATCCCCTTATTTTATATTGTCTTTAATAAAGAAAAACATTAATTTAAGAATGAAAATAAGAGTGATGAGAGTAATAGCCCCCTCTATCTTTCTCCAAATATAAAAACTGTTATTAATTTGGTCTGTATCTACATTGTTCTTTGAAGTTTCTTGGCTATGTTGTAGTACTATGTATATATGCATACATATGTATATATTTGCAGACAGACATAAGTATTACATCACAGTATATACATATATACATACTAATCCTCTCAATAGCATATTAGTGATAAGTACTATTATCCCCGATTTTTAGATAAGAAAACTGAAAAGAAAGAGATTAAGCAATTTCTTATATGACAACCTGATTAAGTGGCAAAGCGGGGATTCCATTTCAGGAGGTCTGTCACTAATTACTATACTCTTTGTGTGTGTGTGTGTGTGTGTGTGAAAGTAGGATTCATTAAGAAGATAGAAAAGCTCCCACAGCAGGAGAAGACCTGAAAGAGATTACTCGATCCTATACTCTTTTTTTTTTTTTTTTGAGTTGGAGTCTCACTCTGTCACCCAGACTGGAGTGCAGTGGTCTCTCCCGGCCACCGCAGCCTCGACCTGCTTGGGCTCCGGCGATCCTTCGATCCTTCCGCCTCAACCTTCCAGGTAACTGGAATTACAGGCATGCGCTACCACGCCCGGCTGATTTTTTTTTTTTAATTTATTTATTGTAGAGATGAGGTCTCGCTGCCCAGGCAGGTCTCGAACCCGCGGGCTCAGGCAATCCACCCACCTCAGCCTCCCAAAGGCGCGGGATTACAGGCTGAGCCACCGAGCCCTGAGATCCTATACTCTTAAATCTTAATTATTCTGCCTCACTATTGTATCTGACAGAGTACTTACTACATGACTTTACACTTGTAAGTCTTCTAATGTACCAATATTACTCCTTTTTTTAAAGACATACTATCCAGTAATATAAATTTATTATAGTTCATTTACCTACTTTACCAATAAGTTAGTATATAAATTGTTTCAATTTGATGTTATTACAAAAATTAAAATAAGATTTTTTTCATATGTTTCATTGTGTGCATTTTAGGCTTTTCTCTATTATGGGTTAGAAAAGTGGAAGAGCTGGTCATAAGGTACATGACAAATTGTCCTCCACATTTGGCCATATTAATCCACATGTTCCGAGTCAGTGTGCAGAGTGCTTTAGGAAGAGTCTGGTCCATTTCTTTAGTGAAGAAATCAATTAAAACCACAAAATACTGTTAACTTTTAAAACGTTTTAAGTTCTGTGATCAGAACTTTTCATAAGCTAAGGTATAAGAAGATTAGACATTATTCCCTCCTAACCAATGTTATACATAATATGATTATGAAAAATATGTAATAAAGAATTAAGTATCAGTAGGAATTTTGTCTTTCTAGATGGAATAAAAACATGAGTAGCATAGGACTGATTTGCAATTTTCTGAAGTATGTATCATTTGTGTATTGTTCATTTGACATAATTTTGTTACAAGTGGAGAGAGTAGCAAAAAAGTTAAAAGTGGTTTTCAGAATTCTGGATACAAAATTGGTATTTACCTAATGCTGGTAAATGTCTCTCTTTACTGGAAAAGGATCCTATCCTTAGAGCATATTTTGTCTGACATATGCTAAATATTCTGTGTCTCTCTTATGTGGACATTCATCATTTTCTTTATTTTCAATATTTTCTAGTTAACCTTTTGTAAAACACTCACCATTATAAATAACTTTAAAACAATGATTAATAAAGAATAAGAAATATAACCATATATGAAAGCTACACTGATTCATATTTATTTTTGATAAATTATAAAAAGATAAATAGAATATTTCTAAGTAGAGACATAGTTACAAGATCTTTAAAACCAATGTTCACCTGGTTTGGAATTAAAAGGTAATTTAATCAATTTTTAAATATAGTTTTGTATTTCTGGTTTTACAGCTACTTCCCTACAGAATAAGAAAAATAATGCATTTCCCTTGATCACTTACATATTAAACATTGTCATGTTTGCATGTTAAACAGAGTTCTTAATAGTGAAGGTGCCTTTGGAAAGACGAATGAAATATTTATCTTTTTATCATTTAACATGATTATTTGGCATCTTTAAACAGTGGATGGTAATTTTGATAGTTGAACAAAAACAGGAAAAAAAAAGTGTTTAGTGATTCTTAATTAGTTGAAAATATGATTTGATCCCAGAAGTGAAAATTGTAAATGTTAAGACACCTTTCATTAGTAAGTAGAATAGTAGTATATAAAACCATTTGTAGAAAAAGGACTTGTTTGTCGTATAGTGATTCATGAGAGAAAACGCGTGCCCTTGAAATGCACATTTATTATTGCATTCAACAATTTCTAATAGACTTCATCAATAAATTTAAGACAAACTTTGGAAGAAATTATTAGGTATCTAAAATATTTTGATCATTTTATTTTTGAGATACTCAATATTCTTGATCTTCCTTTGCTCTTTTTGGCTCATTTGACCTATATATAACTTTAAACAGCTCCCTGGCTGACAGACACGCTATCTCATCATATGGTAAATGGTAATACACTCCATTACACAGTAACTTTAGAATCATAGCTCCTCTGAGAAGCTGCTCTAAGAGTTTAACTACTCTCTTGACAGATATCAGCCAATATCTAGATATATTAGCAAGAGAGACTCTACTGACCACAAAAAGATCTGGGAGGCAGTCAGGATCTCATTTCAATTTTGTATGAAAACCTCTGGAAGTTCACGTTTAACCTATTTTTTATTGACTATACAGAAAAAAATTCAAAATCTCATATCAGTTCAAAATTAGATCAAATCTGCCCTTGGTCAGTACTTTGAAGATTCTTGATATTCATATACTGGAGAAATAAAATATACTGGAGAAATACACTGGATAAATTAATTACTATTAAAAGTCATGCCATTTAAAAAAAGTTACTGATTTTATATAACAAGGACTATATATGATATAATATTTAATTAGCCAAAGAAGTTCTGGTGCCATGAGGATCATTACCTGTGCTGAAATATCAAAATAATCCCTTGAATCTTGCAGTGATTATCAAACATGTGTTATTCTTTATTTAATAATTACTTTTTACTCAGAGTGCAAAATCCAAATATACAAATGTTTATCTATGTAAAATTAACAATAACAGATTAGAGGACAAATAGGCAGTATTTGTTCCACTCTTATTCTTTCTAAACAGCGGCTGCAGCCATCAACATGTTGGAATAATACGTTTAACTCAGCTGATTATAAATACTTTCTATTTTTGGTTTCACTTCCATTTATGACATATTTTAAGGACACATTTTGAAAATAAATGAGGTAGTTAAGTGTGGGTTTGAATTCCCTGGACAAAAGCCATTACCCATGCACACATAGATGAGTGGATTTATAAAGAAAATTACTCTAGACTGGGACTAATCTGGTATTCATTTGAGCATCCTCACAATAGTGTACTTATTATCTCTGTCACTTATTATTGGTGTTAATAGTATGAAAAAGGAGACAAGAACTTTCTCATAAAGCATACAAATGAATTTAAGCATTTGGCTTTAGTTTTATGTATTAAAATAGTAGAGAAATGGTTAAGTTATGAAAATGTTCACATTTTTAGCTAAGGAAATACTGTCAATTTGCCTTTTCTTCAAACCACATGACTGTCTAGTATCACATCGTATCATTCTCATGAATAATATAGCCATTACTGCATGGCATATTCTAAGGAGACTGTAAGTCACAGCAAAGTATAATGAGATGAACCACTGAGAAGGATCAAATGAAGATTGTGATTGTGTGTCCTTGTAAAGGACAAGTCTCCCTTACTTCCATGGAAAAAGTATGACCGTTATTTTAAAAGCTTCAATTTTGAAGGACTATGAAAAAACAATGCATAGACTCCTTATTCACAATTCTTAAGTGATCATTTATCTTAATTGTTTACAATACAGGGAGCTTTGAATGCCAAAGTTCAGATTTTAATACATGAATAAATTAAATACCATTAAGAAGAGAAAAAGTGTATTTCAGCTCACAGACTAATTAACCATCTTGCAAATACACATAACACAAAATGAATGTCTATTTTTAACCCATTAATAATACTGGAAAAATAAAACTTATGTACTGTTAACACGTTCTTTCTACTGCATTTTAGTTTTCTACATATCTTTTCACAACTCAATAGTTCATTTATTATTAGCACTGAATAATATTTTATTTTCTGAACACACCATAGTTTATCTTTTCACACACTGATGGATATTTTGAAAAGTTCCAAGTCAGAGAATTATGGAGGTGTTTGTGTGAAACTAAGATTTCCACTCACTAGAGTACATACTGAGGAGATTGGTTGCTGAAGGATGTAGTATGAGTATGCTCACATCTGTAAGAAATCATCAAACTGTCTTCCAAAGTAGCTGTAAGATTTAGTGATTTCTCCCAATAACAGACGAAAGTTTCTGTTACTACACATGCTTGCCAACATGGATGTAGCCAGTGCCACAGATTTTAGGAATTTTAATAGGTGTGCAATGGTATCTCATTGTTGTTTCTTTTCCACTTTGATATGTGATGTGGATTATCTTTTCATGTGCTTATTTTTCAGCTGAATGTCTTCTTTATTGAGTTGTCTATTAAGGCCTGTGGATCTACTTTTTAATTGGGTTGTCTATTTTGTTACTATTGAGTCTTAAGGGTTCAATGTATATTTCACATAACTGTCCATTTACAGATATTTACTTTGGAAATATTTTCTCCTTGTCCGTGGCGCCTCTCTCTCTCTCTCTCTCTCTCTCTCTCTCTCTTTCTCTCTCTCTCTCTCTCCCTCTTAACAGTGGCTGTGGCTGAAAAAAAAATCAATGAACTTCAGTTTATTAATTTCTTCTATCATGGATTATACCTTTGGTCTTGTACCTAAAAAGTCATAATGAAGCTCAGCGTCATCTAGATTTTCTCCTATGTTATCCTCCAGGAGTTTGATATATTTGCCTTTGAAATTTAGGTCTATGATTCATTATTAGTCAATTTATGGAAGAGTATAAACTGTGTCTATATTCACTTTTTTGTCTGTGGATTTCCAGTTTTTCTATCAATACTTACTTAAAAACCATCTTTTCTTTATGGTGTTATCTTTGCTTCTTTGTCAAAGACCATTTGACTCTATTAATGTAAGTATTTTTCTGAACTTTTTATTCTGTTTTCTTAATTTGTCTATTCTACACTGATTCCAATATTGTGGATTTATAGTAAATCTTGTGGTCAAATAGTGTAAGTCCACCAACTTTGTTGTTATTCAATATTTTGTGGCTATTGTGGCTTTACACCTCTTCATATAAATTGGAGAATCAGTTTGTTGATATCTACAGAATAAGGAGCTGGAACTGTGATTAAGATTCCATTGGCTCTATAGATCAAGTTGGGAGGAAGTGATATTGCCAAAAGAGTGTATCTTCCTACCCATACATAAAGCTTTCAGTTCATGTACTTAGTTCTTTGATTGCTTTCATTGGAGTTCTCCAGTTTTTATAACAGAGAAGTTGTGCGTATTTTGTTAGATTTATAGCTCTTTATTTCATATTTTGGAATGTTAATGTAAATGGCATTATGTTTTTAATTTCAAGTTCCACTTATTCATTGATAGTATATAGAAATATAATTTACTTATGGTTATTAATCTTCTATCCTACAACCTTAATATAATTACTTATTAGTTCCAGTTGGTGGTTGTTGTTGATTCTTCTGAATTTTCTACATCAATGATCATGTCACCTCTGGATAAAGGCATTGTTATATCTTGTTTTCAATTTATATACCATTTATTTTCTTTTCTTGTCTAATTTCATTAGCTTAAATTTCAAGTGTGGTGAAAGAGGACATTCTTGGTTTTTTTCCTAGTCTTAAAAGAAAACTTTAATTTTTCTCTCTATTACATGTAATAATAGCTATAGATTTTTTGTAGATATTCTTTATGAAGTGGAGGAATTGTTATTTTATTTCCAGTACATTGAGAATATTGTTATGAATAGTGTTGGGTTTTCTCAAAATTTTTTTGGTATCTATTTATATTTTCACAAAATTGTTCTTTAGACTGCTGATATGATTAATTACATTTATTGATTTTTCAAATGTTAAACCAGTTTCGCATGATTAACATAAGTCATATTTGGTTGTGGTGTATACATTTTTAATATGGTATTGGATTTAATTTGCTAATAACTTTCATCTGGGATTTTTGCATCTATGTTCATGAGATATATGGGTGTCATTTTCTGTCTTAAAATGCATTTATCTGGTTTTTTGTATGAAATATTTTTCTCATTTTGGGGGATAGTTTGTTTCTGTTTTCAGTGTATAGAGACAGCTAATTTTTTGGATGTTGATTTTGTTTCCTGAAACTTTACTGAATTTACTTTTTTGTTCTAACGACTTTTATGTTGCATTCTGTAGTGTTTCTACATTAAAAAAATATGTAATCTGTTGAAAGAGATAAACTTGTCTCCTTTTTGGTTTGAATTACTTTTATTTATTTTTCTTGCCTATTTTCTCTACCTAGGGTTTTCAGCATTTCAGCATTGAATGCTTTTTGGCATTATTAAAATGATTATATATTTTTTGTCCTTGATTCTAGAAAATGATGTCTAGGGCTTACTGATATGCATATACTAAACAATCCTTACATCCCTGGAACAAATTTCACTCAATCATGGTGAATTATCCATTTAATGTGTTGTAAAATTCAATTTGCTAGCATTTTGTTAAGCATGATTTCTATATTCATCAGAAAGATCGGCCTGAACTATTATTTTTCTATTGTGACTTTGTCTGATTTTGGTATTGGAGTCATGATGAACTCATAAAATGAATTTGGAAGTATGCTTTCCTCCTTAACTTTTTGGAACTGGTTGAGCGAAATTAGTATTAGCTATTTAAATGCTTGGTAAAACTCATCAGTAAAGACATAAGTTATTGGGAATTTTTTGAGGATTATTTTTAGTACTGTTATTAATCTATTGATTTGTAAGATAGTGGTATTAAAATATTCAAATATTTTGTACATTTGTTAATTTCACATTTTAGTTATATTTTTGTGAAGTTTTAAATGTCTGCTATTATGTGCATCAATATTTGGAATATTATGTCCTTGATGATTTTAACCGTTGATTAATACTAAATTATTTTATTTGTATCTTCTAATTTTCTTTGTCTTAAAATCAACTTTTCTGATATTAGCAGATTCACAATTTTTTCCTTAGTTCTCAAGGTATATCTTTTTTATCCTTTTATATTAAAATATTTATCTTTATATCTAAAATGTTTTACTTTTATTATTGTAGCAATGTGCATGTACTTATTTTTGTTTTAATATATCTAAGTATACAATTCAGTGATGTAAGTTACATTTACTATGTTGTACAACCACCAACCACAATCTCTAACTTTAAATCATTTCATCACTCCAGTGCATATATCTCTTACTCATGAAAGAGATTCTCCACATTTTTCCCTCTCCTAAGTCCCTGGCAACCAATAATATGTGTTCTGTTTATTCTAGATAATTTTTGCAGATGGAGTAATAAAATATTTGACCTTTTGTTTCTAATTTCTTTCACTTTGCAAAATGTTTTGATGGCTCATCCACATTGTAACTTGCATAAGCTAATATTATATATATATTTAAGTTTATATATATATGCATATATAGAGACTATAAAATGATATTATTTACATTATTTTAAAGTGTTTTCCTATTTATTTTTTCTAATGTTCTTCATATCTTCCTGACTTCTATCTAGTATAATTTTTTTAATACTTTAAATACTTCTTATAGCATTTCTTGCACTGCAAGTCTTTTAAAGACAAATTCAGATTATGCCTGTTTGAAAGGGTCTTTCTGTTGCATATATTTTTGACTTAATTTTTACAGAAGTTTTTTGGGAGTAATTTTTCTGTTTGATTTTCAATTTGAATATTTTTTGTTGTAATCTATTCAAATTCAGTGTTGTATAGTTTTATTCTTCTATATTTCACTATATCTCCCAACTAAATATCCATGCTTTTCTTTTTCTTAAACTTAATGTATTAAAATATGTCTATAGTCCTTGTGTAATAATTTGCACATCTGGAATTTCTCTGTGTTTGCTTCATAATACAAGTCAAATTCTAGCTTCTTTCAAAGACTCATAATTATTTATTATAGTTCAGATATTCTGAGAAAAAAACAAATTATACAATTCTTATTCCAGAAAAGACCAAAAAAAAAAAAAAAAGAAAATGACTATGCTTACATAGGTTAGGGTACTTGAACCTTCTCTATCTACCCCTTCAGAGATTAACACTACATATGATCATATTTAAGGGTTTAAGCAATTTTATAATAATTTATTTAAATCTTTTAAAAAAAGAATGTGCCATATGTACTTATCTGACTACAGTATTTGAAGAAGAAAGTTGCTTGTTACATTATGTTCAACTTTTGTTCAGTAAATGATAAATTAGGCCTTTGGGAGAGAAAAATAAAAATAAATAAACTTTTCTCTTTGTTGCTACTTACCACTCAATTGTTTTGAATGAGACGTTGTCCTTGTAGATTACTTCACGAAAACAAGTCCAAATAGGCAAGGAAAGCAGCATACTACAAGTAATAGAAAAATGTAAATTTCATATTTATTATGTTGATAAATTAGATTTTAATGGTCTTAAGAGGCTACATAGTCCAGCAGTTGTTTTATTTATTTTGCCACAAGATGATTACAAATGATTTGGCTAACTTGTAAGAATTTTTTTTAATCTGTGGGGAACAATTCAGGGTTAAGTATACAAAATGGTCACTGTGTAGGTAAAGTTTGGACCTCACTTTGGTCTCCACTTCACCTGGTTTGAGATAAGGTACTCTTACTGATGAAGTGTGTCCCCCTCATTCCCCCTGGCAGTTTCCCACTACTGCTAAGCCCTTTCTTATACTATTATGATAATTGTTCAGGATCTGCTTATGACTGAGAATATGTGATAGTTCTTTGTTTCTGTGAGAGATCACTCAGTATTATAGTTGTTAAGTCCATCCAAGTTGCTGCAAAGTTCAAAATTATGTCCTTCTTTATGGCTGCATAATAGTCCATTGTACATATATACCACATTTAAAAAAATCTAGTCTTCTTTTGATGGGCAGCATGGTTGGTTCCATGTTTTTTGATATCGTAAATAATGCTGCAATAAACACATGTGTGCAGGTATCTTTTTCATAGAATGATTGGAGTTCCTCTGCATATATTCCCAGAAGGGGGATTGCGGTGTCATATGTAAGGTCAATTTTTGTATGTTTTAGGAAATGACACACTGTTTTCCACAGAGGTTTTTGTAGTTTACACTCTCATCCACAATGTAGAAATGTTCCTTTTTCCCTGCATCCTCTCCATCAAGTGTTGTTTTAGGAGCTACTGATGATGACCCTCTTGACTGAAGTTAGATGGTATCTCAGCATGGTTTTAATTTACATTTCTTTGATTAGTGAGGATAAACATTTTTTCATGTATCTGTTGGCTGCTGGTATATCTTCTTTTAAGAAGTGTCTATTCACATCTTTTGTGCACTTTTTAATAGAGCTGCTTATTTTTTTTTCTTTTTAGCACATTTGAGTTCCTTATAGATCCTAGATATTAGACCTTTGTCAAATATACAGTTGGTAAATATTTTTTCCTATTCTGTAGGCTCTCTTTCCACTCTCTTGGTAGTTTATTTTGCTTTGCAGAATCTTTTCAATTTGATGATGTCCAACTTGTCTATCTTATCTCTTATGGTATGAGCATTTGGGGTTTTCATCAGGAATTGGTTGCCAGTTCAAATTCCCATAAGGGTGTCTCCTGCATTTTCTAAGGTCCTTTTAGTTTAAGGTTTTAAATTTAGGTCTTTGATTCATTTGAAGCTTATTTTTATGTATGGAGATAGGTTGGAGTCTTGGTTTAATCTACTCCACGTGGCCAGCCAGTTTTCCCAGCATCATTTACTGAATACGTTTTACTTCTCCCCAGTGGTTGTTAGTAGACTTTGTCAAAGATGAGTTGGTTGACAAATTGAGGTTTTGCTTCCAGAATCTCTATTCTGTTCTATTGATATATGCCTGTTCTTGTACCAATACCAAGCTGTTTTGATGGTTATAGCCAAAGAATAAAGTTTAAAGTCTAGATATGTAATACCTCTCACTTTGTTTCTTTTGATGAGAATTTTTTGACTATTTGTAGTCGTTTATGTTTTCATAGAATTTCTGTCTCATCACTTCCAGGTCTGAGCATAATGATGTTGGTAATTAAATGAGTATTGCTAAATTTATAGATTGCTTTTGGTAGGATGGACATCTTAACAATGTTGATTCTTCCAATTCATAAGCACGGAATATTTTTCCATTTGTTCATGTCATCTTTGATTTCTTTGAGCAGTGTTTCATAGTTTTTATTGTAAAGGTCTTTCATTTCTCTGATTAAAAAGACGCCAAGGTATTTCATTTTGGTTTTGTCTATTTTGAATGGGACTGTGATTTTAATTTGGGTTTCTGTTTCTTTATTGTTGGTGTTTAGGAACATGACTGTCTTTTGCACTTTTTTTAAAAAAATATATATTCTGAGATTTTGCCAAAGTCTGTTTTCAGTGCAAGGGGGTTTTTGACAGATTCTCTTGGGTTTTCAAGGTATAGTGTCATGTCATCTGCAAAGAGGGAAAACTTAACTTCCTCTTTTCCTGTTTGGATACCCCTGGTTTTCTTCTCTTGTCTGATTGCCCTGCAAGGACTTCCAACACTATGTTGAACAAGACATGTGAGAGTGAGCATCCTTGTCTTGATCCAGTTTTCATGGGTAATGGTTTCAATCTCTGTCTGTTTAGCAGTATACTGGCTGTGGGTTTCTCATAGATGGATCTTACTACTTTGAGGCATGTTCCACCTATGCTTAGGTGTTAAAGGGTTTTTATGCAGAGGGGATGCTGGATTTTATCGAAAGATTTTTCTGTATCTAATGATATAATTATGTGGTTCTTGTTTTTACATCTGTTGATTATTTAATTACATTTATTGTCTTGTGGATGTTGAACCAACCCTGCATCCTAGCAATGAAGCCTACTTGGTGATGGTGGATGATTTTTGAGACATGTTGTTGTATCCGGTTTGCTAGAATCTTGTTGAGAATTTTAGCATCCATGTTCATCAAGTATATTAGGCTGTAGTTCTCTTTCTTTGTTGGATCTTTTCCTGGCTTGAGTATCAATGTGATGTTAGCTTCATAAAATGATTTGGGGAGAGTTCCATCTTCTTTGATTGCTTGAAGTACTTTCAATAAGATTGTTGTCAGCTGCTGCTTGTATGTTTTGTAGATTTCTGTTGGAAAGCCACCTGGTCCAGGGCTTGCTTTCTTTCTTTCTTTTTTTTTTTTTTTCTGTAGGTGTTTTCTTTTGAAAACAGTCAATTTCCTGGGTTGTATTGTTCTATTTAAGATCTCAATTTCTTTTTTTTTGTTTTTTTTTTTGAGTTGGAGTCTCACTCTGTCACCCAGACCGGAGTGCAATGGCCGCTCCCAGCCACCACAGCCTCGCCTGCTGGGCTCCGGCGATCCTTCCGCCTCAGCCTTCCGAGGAGCTGGAATTACAGGCATGCGCTACCACGCCCAGATTATTTTTTGATTTATTGTAGAGATGAGGTCTCACTGCCCAGGCAGGTCTCTAACCCGCGGGCTCAGGCAATCCACTCACCTCAGCCTCCCAAAGGCGAGGGATTACAGGCTGAGCCACCGAGTCCGGCTAAATCTCAACTTCTTGTTTCAAACTTGGAAGTTTGTGTGATGTCAGGAAGTCCTCCATTTTATTTAAGCTTTTGAGTTTGTTTCCATATAAGTATAGATATTCATCTCTGATCATCTTTTGCATTACTTCAGGATCAGCTGTGGCTTGATCTATTGCATTTCTGATTGTGTTTATTTGGGCTTTTTCTCTCCGAGATTAGCTGGACCCACTGATCTGAGAAAGCTTCAACACTCCTTGGGGCCCTGGCTAGCTGATCACTGAGCCAACTGAGATGTGACACTTCTGGGGGCTGGCTCACCGGGCCACCAAACCGAGAGAGCTGTAATAATTCTCCAGAGAACTGGCAGAGCTGTAAAAACTTCTTGGGGGCTGGTTCATCAGCCCACTGAACCAACAGAGCTGTAAGCACTTCCTGGGACTCAGCTCACTGACATCTAAAGTAAGACAGCTGTAATACTCCCAGGGGATTCTGTAGCAGTTGGCATCTCTGAGTTTTCAAGGCACCACCACAATCCCGTATCTGATGTCTTCGCATCACCAGCCACCACGTGGATCTTGGACTGGAAGTGCAGCTTTGGAAACTGCAACATCCCTTGAGGTCCTATCTCATCATCCTTCCAGGGAAATATGCCATCCCTCTCTGTATTTTCTTTTCATCAGACGTGTCACATTTCAGTTTTCACAATACATGAAGGGGGATGTTATTTGAGCTTCACCTAATTTGGATCTCTCTCTATCTTTCTGTGCCCTTTAGTCTTTCTCATAACACTGGGGGTGCCTGAGCATCTCTGACTTGTTCTTCTGCTTGTCAAAAAGGAGAGAATCTGCAATAGCAACTGTAGCTGCCTCCGATTCAGGACTTGGTCTCATTTCGAGAAAGACTGAGGCAATGCAGGGTTCCACTTGCTGTAGCTTGTCTTCAGGTGAAGAAAGAACAGAAATTAGTGAAGGATAAGAGCTGGATACCTTGTTTCTCTCCCGGTCGGGTGCTGGCGGTCCAAGGCCTTTCTTCCTGAGCCTTCTTGCCTTTTCAAGGAGTCTCCCACCATAATCTAGTCTGGTCCATGGAGAGGCTCGGAGACTCAACTGCGGGTCAAGGTAGAGGGTAGAGCTTAGTATTCCAGCCTAACGGGTTCCAGCAGTCTACTACCTTTCCCTGAGACCTTCAGACACACCAGGGAGCTGCCCCTGCCAGAGCTGTAAGTAGTCACCAAGTTCCAGCACAGTCTACAGTGAGACACAGGTGAGAAGAGAGGAGAATGAGGAAAGAGTGAGGAGGGGAGACACCCCAGTAATATTGGGGCAAATCCCCCTGTGAGCCACCAGATGAAAAGGTAAACTGAGGCAAAGTGAACCAGTACTGAAACCATGGGAAGAATGTAAGATTGCAACCAAACAAGAAGCAGAGGGAAGTAAAGTTTATTATTCACCTTTCACAGCTTGGAAAGGACACTGACACTCAGAGGCAAGTGTGGCATCCAAGGGTCAAGAAGTGGGTATATTTTATGACTTTGGTGGTAGGGAGGATTTGGGCCTGGAGGGGTCTAGGCCAAAAAGAATGTCCAGGGCTGTGGGTCTTTGATGTTGATTTTAGCCATCAAGATCTTAACATCACCAGACAATAGCATCTCATACCTTCATGTGGTGGGCAGGTCCATCCACACATAAGCTTCTCCATGTCCCCCGCACCACTGGTCTGCAGAACAAGCCAGGACAGGGCCAGCAGCATGCTCCTGCTGACAGGGCTGCGTGTGGACAGACAGATGTCAGGGCTGCTGGTTCCCCTTGGCTAAAAAATTTATGAACAGAAATATTTTCCTAGATGACTTGCATACTTTGATTTTTTAAATGGCATTTCACAACCTACAAGAAAATTCATTCATTTATATGGACTGATGTTGAATCAAATGAAACTAAGAAAAATCTGATTGATGATGTTCTTCTGAGGAATATCCAATTATCTAAGAGTGGCAGTGACTAAAAAAATAACATCATGAAACAAGAGTCATTAGACCTTGGTTCTGGTTTAAATTATAATAAACGATTATTCCACAGATAGAAAGGGTTGTTATAGTATATGTGCAGTTTTTAATTGATTTGGTCTCCAGGTCAATGCCAAGGTATCTTATAATAACTGATAAGAACTTAAAAACAAGCATTCTGCTGAAGAAAAATTTTTAAAATACATATCTAAACATGACTTAAAAATATATTTTTTAAAATATCAGGCAACTAAGAATATAATTAGGATCCAAGATAGTTAAAACTAAGAAAGTACAAGAATAAAACAAGATAAACCCTCCAAGGGCAGATGAAAATAAATTGAATTCTACTTCCTTGTTAAATCATTGCTACTTAGGGTTGGTAACATGATGGATATGAGCAAATAGAAAGTAAATCAGTCTTTACAGTGAAAGAAGCCTGGCTTCCAGATTGTCAAGAAAACTTATATCTTGTAACTACTGATTACATAAATTATTTATCTAGGGTGACATATACAATGGTATAAGACCACCAAAAATTATTAAATTCATATACATTTTTAAAAATATGTTGTTGATGAATAAATTTGTTTTACATTATTCATATTATTATTGTAACATATACCCTTCAAAAACTATTTTCAAACATAAATTTTTTAATGAAAAATGCAAAATCTTATATTCATCTTCATTAAAGCAAAGTTAAATGCAATAGCTAGATATCTGTTAAATACTTAAAATAGCAAAAAGTGATTGTTAGTGATACTCATGTATATACTTTAATACTCAGTCAAATATGACTCTAGTAATATGTACAGTAGTATTTTTGAGAATTTTAAAAATATTGCCTTAAGAGTTTTAATGTTAACAAAATTCCTAGTATTTTTTAAAGTTGCATATTATGGGTAAAATGAAGGTAAAATTTGTCTTTAAAATGATTTTTCTCTTTTTAAAAAGTATGTTTGAAGTACAAAAGTTTTTTTAATTGAAAAACTACTTTCTCTAGAGTTGCTAATGTTTAGTATACTCAGAACAAATTCTGCTAAAATGAATTCATTCTTTTATTTTATTTTTTATTTTAAAGATGTGGGGTACAATTCAGGGTTAGGGATACAAACGTTGATTATGCAGGTACTCTTGTTGATGAGGTGTGCTCCTCCCTCCCCTAGTAGTTTCCCTCAACTGCCAATCCCATACCCCCTCCCCTGGCAGTTTTCCACTACTACCAATCCCTTTCTTATCATATTATGATAATTGTTCAAGGTCTGCTTATGAGTGAGAACATGTGGTTCTTTCTTTTTTGTTTCTGAGATAGATCATTGAGAATGATCGACTCTAAATCCATTCAAGTTGCTGCAAAGTACATATCTTTGTCCTTTATAGCTGTATAATATTCCATCGTGTATATGTACCACATTTTTTAATCCAGTCCAATTTTAGGGGGTTGCATGGTTGGTTCCATATTTTTGCTATTGTGAATAGAGCTGCAGCAAACATACATGTGCAGGTATCTTTTTTGTAGAATTATTTGAGTTTCTCCAGTTATATTCCCAAAAGGGGAATTGCTGGGTCATATGGAAGCTCAGTCTCTAGTTCTTTCAGAAATTGCCACACTGTCTTCCAAAGTGGTTGCACTAGTTTGCATTCCCACTAGCAGTGTAGAAGTGTTCCTTTTAAAGCTATTCATTTTTCATACTGAAACATGTAAATGGTTATGCTAAAATATTTTCAGATAACTGTTTTTTGCTTCCATTCAAAATAGCTTTATTTCACAAATACTGTTACAAGTCAAAACTTATCTATATATGTCTTTGTAGTTAACAAGTGTTTGGCTAATTTAATTTGAAAATCTATAAGCCTTAATAGTTATTCCATCATTGTTGAATAATTACTTTTTTTCCGTTAAAAATAGACTATTCTTTTTTTTTTTTTGAGTTAAAGTCTCACCCTGTTGCCCAGGCTGGAGTGCAGTGGCAGTCTCCTGGTCACCACAGCATCGACCAGCTGAGTTTATGTGATCCTTCTGCCTCAGCCTTCCAAGTAGCTGGATGTATATGTACACGCCATCACACCTGGGTAATTTTTTGATTTATTGTAAAGATGATGTCTCACCAAATTGCTCAGGCTAGTCTCAAGCGCATGGACTCAGGCAATCCTCTCATCTCAGCCTCCCAAAGTGCTGGGATTACAGGTGTGAGCCACTGCCCCCAGCTGACTATTCATGTTTAATGTCTTTTCTTCAGGTTGAAATAGTTCAGAAAAGTAAATTATAAACTTTAAGATTAAAACATATTTTATTTGAAATCTAATCTTTTAATTTTAATTTATAATTTACTTTCATAGATATGATCTTAGTGTTACTACTTGCAAAATTTAAGTATATTTTTACTATACATTCATTAATTTCATAGAATATTTTTTCACAATGCTCCACCAGAAGTTTTATTAGTATTATCTCTGCAAAATTGAGTAATGTTTCTCAATGTTGAAATTTTAAGTTAGATTTATAGTAAAATTTACAATAATGTTGGATATTTAACTTTTAACTAGTAAACATCCAAAAGATTCTTTTTTGTTCTATCAGTTGGTTGAGAAGATTTAAATATTGTTGGACTTTTCTGGTTTGTACCTGAAGAATCTGAGAACACTAATATTAAAACATAGCAGAGGAAAAAATAATTTATCAATTTATGAAAGCAAAATACATTCTTAATGGAGAATTTTAAACATGATTAGCTTAATGTCACCCCATAAAAATATTTAGTTTAAAAACTTTAAAAATATATAGTTGAGTGTTACATCTAACCTGTTAATATTTTATAATTTTGCTGTTGCAAATAGCTGAATAATCAAAAGTTTATCTAATGAGTCAGTTTCTCATAGATATGTTCAATTTTTAAGACTGAAAGTTGTTTTGGTGTCAAAGGTATATGTAGGTTCTAAATACCACTAAAAATTTGTTTGTGGTTAAATATTTATAAGTTGGAATTTAGGAGAAAGAGAGAAAAACAAAAGAAAGTAGAGTACTTTTTAATGAAATATGCAATTATGTTTTAAATGTAAGAAAGGTTTTAGTTCCCCTTATTTCTGATTTGTTTGTTTTTTCTGAGGTTATACTGGTTTGTAAAAGCCAGAAGTCTGCAAGCTGCTGTAATACATCGAATGATGGTAAACTGGAGAACAACCACAAGAGTAAAATTCGTCAGGAACCAGCTCATTGAACTGCAAGGCGTTTGAGTTGCTGGGACTGGGAGATGTTTAATGCCTAAATATAGGAGCGTTAAATGAACCCAAGCAGAAAAAGAAATATTATTGGGAAATTACTCTCCACACAAATTGTGGCAGACTTGCCCCTTCGATGCCTAGAGAACATAGATAATGCTGAAGGGATCAGAGATAATGCAGCAAACGATGAAATGACAGATTGATTAAGATGAGGAGTTAGATTTGTGATTCTGTTAAAATTGGTTTTCAGAGAATGGGTATGCACACACACATAAATATACATATATACATATATGTGTGTGTGTATGTGTGTAACCATCTGATAAAGTCTTAGGATGTAATGATTTTAAGCAATTTCAGAGGCTGAAGACTCTCTGTCTTTAGTGAAGAGGAATAACAAAAAAAATTGAATCTCAGTGAAGGATGCCATTTATGTACAGAAGTGGAATGCTGCTGCCTTTCAGAGTCTTTCACCCTCAAATGCTTATATAATAAAATATTTATTTAATTTTAATTTAGCACATATTTGGTCTTTAAAAAATCCTATTATGTGGAAAGTGACATCAGTAAGATGGTGAAATAGGAGTTCTCTATCTTCACTACACACCAGTAAATTCAATCAGCAATTATTCACAGGCAAAAGTATCCTGAATATCCTAGAACTCAGGAGTGAAAGTGAAACACCTCTTTGGGCTGCAGAACCAAGAAAAGCCATGATCAAGCAGTAAGAAATATTATTTTTTAACCTTGTCACTCCTCCCCAAAGCTAAGACAGTGCCACACAGATATTGTCCCTGTACTCATAATTACTATAGTGGGAAATGTGAGTTAGATGTGGACATTCACATTCATCACATTTCCACAACTCTGGGACCCTTCACAGGGTGTTCACTCCTGTCTCACCTCCCAGGAAACATTGGGAGTACCAGGAGGGCTAGATCACGTGGGGTAAGAACCAAAAATTGATGTGGAGCTCATAGCAATCAGTGCATATTGATGATTACTCTGCATTCTGACCAATGGAGAAACCGGTTGAAAGCATTATGCTCTAGGAAATGGATTTCACAGGTCTTCTAGGCTGAAATTCATAGCCAGTTTCTTCATACAGTCCTGATGCTCTTCATACAGTCCTGATGCTCTTCATATAGCCCTGGGGTTACCCAGGTTGAGAGGTAATGATAGGTCAGAAATTAGCAACAGAGGCAGCATCTGGGCCTGGGAAACCTTAGCAGTGGAGAGGTGAACCAACCAAGTGAGGGTGCTCACATTAAGTTCTCTCCATACCATGAAGCAACTGTAGGTCAATTATTTCTCACAACGGGAGGAGCTGGCCCCGCCTAATACCAACTTCAGAGTAGTGACTCCAACAAACTTTAGAGCTCTACTTAAGCCTCCCTAGGATGAGAGGCATGCCCAAGTCCACACATACCTGTGAGCATAGCCTTTAGTTATCCCCAACCCATGTGGCTAGTCAGCAGCCAGACTCACCCAGCTTTGAAGATTCTAAACAATAGCAACACCCAGTAAGGGAAGACTGTCTGAAAGCCTGCCCAATCAATGATTTTTGGGGAGCCTAGCCATCACAGTCAGTAGTTTTATCAGACCAAGGTGGACAGTTAACAATACCATATGACATCATAGCACCAGAAGTGACTAATAAAACTCAATAACTTCATACTAATGTTTGTCTGTCTTGTGTTGCTGCTAGTCAGCCTATCCAAAATCCCAGGCTAAACTAAACAGTAAAGAATACTTGAATATATCAGACAAAATGGACATTTTCTCAAATGCTTAAACATCAACATAAAAACAAAAAAAAATTATACTACTACAATTTCAGTAATTGACCCAGAAGAAACGAAGATCTATAATATAACAAACAATTCAGAATAATCAACTTAAGAAAGTTTAGGGAACCACAAGAAACCATGGATACAAAACTAAATAAAAATTGGAAATCATTTTATGAACAAAATAAGTATGGTAAAGAAATAAAAACAAAACAAATAAAAATTTTACACATAAAGAATATAATACCTGAACTGAAAAATCAATAGAAAACTTCAAAAGCAGCCCTAATTATGCATAAGATTGAATTACTTAAAAATATTTGAAATTACCCAATCAAGGACCAAAAAATAAAAAACAAAACAACAGCAACAACAACAAAAACAAAAACAAAAAAAATGAAGAAGACATACAGAAATTTTGGAACACCAGCAAGAGAACTAATCTTTGAATGACGGATGTTAAAAAATGATAAGAGAAAGAAAATCCTGTACAAAATATACTTAAGAAAATAATGTCTATTTTTTTTTCAAATTTGTGAAAAGATAATAAGATCCAGGGTAAAAAAAGTTCAGAGATAGCCAATCAAGTTCGATCCAAAGAAAAGCTCACCAAACACATTGTTCAATAAAATTATCAAAAATTAAAGACAAAAAATTACAATGAAAATCAAGACATAAGAAACATATTGTATACTAGGGATTCTCATTATGACTTTCAGCAGCTTTCTTCGCAGAAATTCCGTAGGTCATCAGAATAAAATGATATATTCAAAATGTCAAAGAAAAAATGTGAAAAAAGCTGCCAATCAAGAATACTTAACAGACAAAACTGTCCTTCAGAAAGAAATGTTAAAAAAAACTTTGCAAAAAAAATACAAAAAAAAAAAAGCAAAGGAAGTTCATAATGCCAGGCTTGCTTTGCAGGAATTACTAAAGGGAGCACTTCAAGCTGGAATAAAAACAAATAAGAAACAAAAACATAGGAAAAACAAAACAAAGCAATGACATCAATAAAACATAGTAACACTCAGAATTTCCTGATATTGTAACTGTGGTGTGTATAGCAACTTTATCACTACTTAGAAGGATAAAAGACAACTATTTAAAAACACTAGGGGTACAATAAATTATTGAGATACAGATTGCAAAAACACATAAATTTTAACTCAAAATTATAAAAGTTAGGTGGAAAGGAAGTAGAAGTATAAAACTGTTTTATGCAATTCGAGGCAAGTTGTCATCGTACTATAGCATGTTATAAGATATTTTATGTAAGACTTTTCATAACAACAAACGTAAAGAAAAAGAAGGAATTTAAAGAGCACTACCACAGAAAACCATGACATCACTGACTACTGGGTTCAGTATTTCTTATAATACTATAAGAAAGGGATTGGCAGTAGTGGGAAAGTGCCAGGAGAAGGGGAGGCACACTTCATCAATAAGGGTACCAGATCTCAAACTGGATGGAGTGGGTACCAAAGTGAGGTCCAAACTTTACCTGTACAATGACCATTTATATACCCACCCCTGAATTGTTTTGAAATATCTGAAAAATCAACAATGGTTTATAATAGCTTGCTTAATATAAAACTATTTTGCTTAATGCTTGATCTAGGTAATAATAATCTGTAATAGCTTGCTTGATATAAGTAACTCCATTTTGTTAGTCTTTCCATCTTAACTGCCTGCTTGACCTAGAATGAGCTCACATTGTGTAGATGTAATTGCTGTAATGTTCTCATGACCACAGACACACAGCTGCATTCCCTTGAGCTGATCATGTTGACTGCTCCTGTTGACCATTTGCAAGATTCCCTAGCCACATGTTCTGTGTAATTGTATGCCTTGTTAACTAAAATTCAAGAGATTGTTCCTTTTATTTTTAGTTCCTTGTACCCTCACCCCCTGCTATGTAGCCCACTGGCAGTTTTTGCCTTTATAAGCTTCTTGCTAGTTTAGTTTGGGTGTCAAGAGTTTTTCTGGCATGAGCCTGCTCTTGACCCATGTGTCAATAAAGGACTCATAATGAATGAGACTCGGCTTGGTGGTGTGTCTCTTTCTCGCAATTCAGTCATAATATGTGGAGGCCCCAGCAAGAATTCCACCAGCACAAGTGGCTGCCTCACTCTGGTCTCCCCCAGCTGGGTGAGAGCTTGTAGAGGAGGTACCTCCTGAGTCTTCTTAGGCCCCGAAACATCTCATTTGGCTCAGAGGGAGTTGGAGTGGACTGCTGGCAGCTTATAACCTCAAAAGAACCTGAGTCCATCTACAGTCTCCTGGGAGGTAAGACTTTACTTTCATTTTTCCATCTGTTTTGCTTATGGCCATAATTCTGTTTAAAGGAGTCACCACCTGACGAGGCTACCCTTTGGACATAATTCATTTGGCCAAGACATTGTCTGAATGGAGTCCTCTGGTTTTCTGCCCTGAGGTGGTGCCAGAGTTTCATAATTTTCTACCTGAAGCTGTGCCAGGGATCTGTAACTTTTCTCACTTGGCCCAGACATGTCTTGATTGTCATTGTGTTTTGTTTGTCTGTCTGTCATTTAATATGGGGTCACAGGCTTCTTGACCCTCCAGTCCCCTGGCCTGTATAATAAAGAATTTTCTCCTTTAAACAACAGAGGAAAAAAAAAACAAGTTTCCAGAACCACAATTACTCCACTCCCTTCTGAATTGCCTGCAGGTTGGGTAAATTAATTTCATTGACAGTGGTTTGTAATCAGCTACAATGCTTTTCACTGCCAAGTTGCTAATGGACTTCAAAATCTCCTTCTAGGCACAGATTATTAATCCAACACAGGATAAATAACAAAATAACCTGAGTTTATCAATCATTGTAAAATATAACTTGCCAATTTTACCTGTTTTAATTCTTGATTTTGGCTGCAACCTAATTACATGTCTTTAATGTTTTCAATTTTTCTTCAAACTTTGTCAGGATGACGTGTTTTCTGTACTGCTGTAAATGATTTGCAGGGAAATGTTTCAACTTACATTGATAAATTGGAGACTTTGGCTGGTCATGCATGTAGTTTGTGGGACTACTTTCACTTTCCAGTATTGTTTCTGAGGCAATAATTTTTTTTTCATTATTGGTTGCTTAATAATTTTGTCTATGCTCATGCTTGATATTTTATTAAATCCAAATAATATTCAGTTAAAGTCCCACTGTTTTCTATTTGTGCCCTTGGAAATAGATTTTTTAAAAAAATCTCTACAGCCCACTTCAGCAAGAAGTAGTTATGGAAGACTGATCTTTACCCCATTTCCCAGGATCAGAAGAATATTTCCAAGAGCAGGAATAGGAAAATCAAAGAACAAACCAAGAGCCAAAAGTTGTTTTTTATCTTGTAATTAAACCCTGCATGCATGATCAATATCACTACCTCCCCTCTCCTTCTGTTGCTCCATCTTTGGCAACTCACCTCCATTCTCGGACCAGTCTGGCCCCTCTCCTTTCCCTCCAGGAGGTTCCTCCTCCATAGGGGGCAGATCAAACCAAGCAAACTGTTTCTGGTCTCTAATAAAATCAGTTATGTACACACATTGCCCCACTCGGAATGACTGTCAGTAGCTCCTTATAACTTAGTTTACTTCCGAAAAACAAGAGCACATTAAAGTCAAGGCTAGGAAATCTATTCTAGCCTCAGCAGGAGGTACACAGAAAAAAGGTTTTAAAAAATATTAGATGAGGTTTTTCCCTACTTTTACCCAGACTGGGACCCTAACATTTTGGCAGGGTCCAGGGCATTAGAAACTTATCACTGGACTCTATTAGCTGGGTTAAAGGGAGCAGTCCAAAAACCTATGAATCTTTCTAAAACTACCGAGATTCTCTGGGGTCCCAAGAAATCTCCAGGGGCATTCCTTGAATGCCTCCAGAGGGCTTTTCATACTTATACCCCATTCAATCCCTTGGCCCCTGAGAATGCTCAAGCTATTAATTTGTGGCACGGGAAGATCCAGACATCTGAAAGGAAAAAAAATTAAACTACAGAAGCTTGAAGTCTTTTCAGGAATAAATATTTCTCAACTGCTATAAGTGGCCCAAAAGGTTTTTAACAATCGGAATGCTGAGAAACAGAAACAGGCAGTACAGGCAGCCAATAAAACTGCCAGGAAAAAAGCTAAAATCCTGGTAAGAGCCCTCTGAGACCCAGCAACTGACTTTAGAGGGCAGCAGGGGCAATTACTAGTTGCAAATTCACTTCTAACCTAACTATAAACTTAGGACAAAAATGAGTTACCCACTCATTCCTCGTAGCTCCAAACTGCCCATTCCCTCCAATGGGCCAAAACCTGCTTCAGAAGTTAAAAGCCACTATTGTGTTTTCACCTGACAAAACTGAAATGTTTGTTCCTACTGTTAGACTTAAAGAATGCCTTCTTCTCTATTCCCCTATCCCCTGCCGCTGTTAGTCAACCCATCTTTGCTTTTAAATGGACAGATCCTGACTCTGGGAACACCAGTCAGTTAACTCGGACCCTTTTCAGAGAAGCTTTGCAACAAAATTTGTCAGGGTTCTGCGCCTTACACCCTGAAGGTACTCTACTCCAGTATGTAAACAACCTCTTGCTTGCAGCTGCAGACTTGAACACTTGTTTACAAGGCACTAAGATTCTGTTACAGCTTTTCCGAGACTTGGGTTACTGTATGTCAGTGAAAAAAGCACAGCTCTGTTCAATTGAAGTTTCCTACCTGGAGTACCAGCTAAAGAAAGGTAAACAAGCCCTAACCTCGACCAGAAAGAAGTCAACCACAAAGAAACAAGTATGAGAATTCCTGGGGCGGGGGAGAGGTAGGGTATTGCTGGCTGTGAATCCCAGAATTTGCTGAAATTGTCCAGCCCCTATACAAGCCACAGCAGGAAATCAACCCCTAAACTGAACTGCTGCTGAGAAACAAGTGTTCCAGCAGTTAAAAACAGCTCCCACCCAAGTCCTGACTCTAGCCCTCCCAAATGTTACCAAGCCTTTCCACTTTTTCATTCATGAACAACAAGGAATTGCACAGGGAGTCCTCATGCCGACCTTAGGACCCTGAAGAAGACCGGTGACTTAATTGGCAAGAAGACTGGACCCAGTAGCCTCTGGCTGACCCTCTTGTCTCCGGTTCATTGCAGCCACAGCCATGCTAGTTCAGGAAGCAGATAAATTAACCTTTGGCCAGAACTTGGCTTTGACTGTTCCCCCATGCTGTTGAAACTTTGCTCCGAGGAGCCTCTGGCCGCTGGATGTCAAATGCTCGTATCACCCAATATCAAAGTCTCTAGCTTGACCAACCAAGACCAATTTTCTCTCCTACTCAATACCTCAATTCAGCCACCCTGCTGTCAGATAATAATCTGAAAAACATTTCTCAGGCCAGTCAGCCTAATCTCCAGGACACCCCCTTAAGTCAGATTAATGCTGGCCTGTTCATGGATGGTAGCAGCCTGGTAATAGAGGCAGTCCAAAAAGCTGGTGCAGCTGTAACCACAGTTCATGATGTATTCTGGTCACAGGCCTTACCTCAGACACCTCAGCTCAAAAGGCTAAATTAATGTCTTTAACTCAAGCCCTGCACTGGGAAACAGGAAAGTGGGTAAACATCTTCACTGACAATTGGTATGCTTTTGACTACACTCCATGTACATGCCATAATTTACAAGAAACAAGGTCTTCTCACCACAGCGGGTAAGACTATAAAGAAACAAGGAAAACATTCTAGCCCTCTTAAAGGTTATATTCACAATTCAGTCATAACAGTATCCCACATCTTTAAAATAATTTTTTTAACCTGAAATTGTTATCATCAAAAAAAAGAAAAAAAGAAAACCATGACATTGCAGATAAAGACAATAAGAGAAGTGAAAGAAACAAGAGATCTCCAAAACAATTAGAAAGCTAATTAAAATTGGCAGTACCAAGTTTTTACCTATCAATCATTACTTTGTATGTAAATGTATTAAATTCTCCAATAAAAGACATAGGATGGTTGGACGGATTTAAAAAAAAAAATCTCATAATCTGCTGCCTATAAGACATTTATTTCACTAAAAAGAACACATACAGACTTAAAATTAAGAGATGACAAAAGATAGTCTAGGCAAATGAAAACCAAAAGTGAGGAGGGGTAGCTACACTTTTTGTTAGACAAAATAGATTTTGAGTCAACCACTATAATAAAGAACAAAGAAGGTTATTATATAATAATAGTGGTGATAATCCACCAAGAGGACATAACAATTGCAATTATATTTACAACCTACATTGGAGCACCTAAATACATAAAGCATTTTAAAATTGCAATGCCATAAAACTACAAATAAATATAAGAACAATCTGGGAAAATGCAAATATGTGGAAATTTTTTAAAAATGCTATTAAACAGTCAATAGATTACTGAAGAAATATTAAATCCATATGACCCAGTAATTCCACTTCTGAGTAAATATCCAAAGGACTAGAAATTAATGCATGAAAGGGATATCTACATTCTCATGATCATTGCAGCATTATTCACTACAATCAAGATACAGAAACCAACTACCTATCAATGAATGGAGAATAAAGGAATCATGACACACACTCTAAGACTTTAAACTTTATTGTAAGGCTACAATAATCAAAACTACTTGGTATTGGTGCAAGAACTGGCAGGTAAACTAATGGAGCAGGATAGATATTCTGGGAGCAAAACCTAAATTTCTTAAAAAACTCATCTTCAACAAATCTTCACCAACAGCTACTGGAGAGAGAAGAATCTTTCCAGGATATGATGCTGGGAAAACTGACTGATTACATGCAGGAGAATGAAACAGGACCCCTACTTATCACATACACAAAAATGAACTCTAAATGGATCAGAAAACCTAAATGTAAAACCTCAGACTGTAAGAATTCTAGAAAACACAGGAAATTGAGATTTTGCTTCCAGAATCTCAATCCTGTTCCATTTGGTCTATATACTTGCTCTTGTACCAATACCAGGTTGTTTTGATTATTGTAGCCTTATGATAAAGTTCAAAGTGTGACACCTCCCTCTTTTTTTTTTTTTTTTCCTGAGGATTATTTTGGCTATTCATGGTTGTTTATGTTTCCATAGGAATTTCTGTATTGTCATTTCCAGGTCTGAGAAGAATGATGCTGATAATTTAAGGGGTATTGTGTTAAATCTGCAGATTGACTTGGGTAAGATGGAAATCATAACAATGTAGATTCTTCCAATACATGAGCATGGACTATTTTTCCTTTTGTTTGGGTCATCTTTGATTTCTTTGTGCAGTATTTTGTAGTTTTTGTTGTAAAGCTGTATCATTTCTCTGGTTAAGAAGATGCCAAGGTGTTTCATTTTTTGTGTGGCTATTGTGAATGGGATTGTGCTTTTTATTTGGATTTCTGTTTGTTTATTGTTGGTGTATAGGAATGTGACTGTCTTTTGCACATTTATTTTATACCATGAGACTTAGCCAAAGTCCTTCATCAGTGCAAGGATAGATTATCTTGGGTTTTCGAGGTATAGAATCATGTCGTCTGCAAAAAGGGATCACTTAACTTCCTCTTTTCCTATATGGATGCATCCGGTTTCCTTCTCTTGTCTGATTGCTCTAGCTAGGACTTCCAATACTATGTTAAACAGAAAGGGTGAAAGTGAGCATCCTTGTCTTGTTCCGGTTTTCAGGAGAAATTGTTCCAATTGCCTGTTTACCATTATGTTGACTGTGGGTTTCTCGTAGATGGCTCTTACTATTTTGAGGTATGTTCCATCTATACCTAGGTGTTTGATGGTTTTTATCAATAAGGGATGCTGGACTCATCTTCTACAAAGACTCCACCAATGACCACTGGGGAGGGGAGAACCTATTAAGTAAGTGGTGCTGGGAAAGCTGGCTGGCCACAGGCATAGGTAAGGGTCTTATTAAAACAAGAACCCTACCTATCACCATATACAAAAATCAACTCTAAATGGATCAAAGACCTAAACATAAGTTCTCAAAGTATAAGAAATTAGAAAATACAGGAGATATTCTTATGAAAATTGAAACTGGCAACCAATTCCTGATCCAAACCCCAACTGCCCATGCCATAAGAGATAAGATAGATAAGTGGTACCTCATTAAACTGAAAAGCTTTTGCAAATCCAAAGAAACCATCAAGAGATAAGGGAGACAGGTCACAGACTGGGAAAAATATTTGCCAACTCTATATCTGACAAAGACCTAACATCTAGGATCTACAAGGAATTCAAACATGCTAAAAAGGAAAAAAAAAACAGGCCAAGTGGACAAAAGATGAATAGATCAAGATGTATGAGCAGCCAAAAGATACATGGAAAAATGATCAGCCACCTAGTCATCAAAGAAATACCAATTAAAACCACACTGCAATACCATCTAACTCTAGTCAGGATGACCATCATCAATAATTCAAAAGCAACACATGCTGGAGAGGATGTGAGGAAAAGGAAACACTTCTGCACTGTTGATGGAAGTATAAACTAGTATAACCTCTGTGGAAATCACTGTGATGATTCCTGAAAAGATCTGAAAATTGACCTTCCATATGATCCTGCAATCTCCCTTCTGGGAATATACCCAGAGGAAATCAAATCACTCTATAAAAAAGATACCTGCACACACATGTTTATTGCAGCATTATTCACAATAGCGAAAACATGGAATCAACTATGCTGTCCATTGAAAGAGGACTGGATAAAAAATGTGGTACATATACACAATGCATACATAAAGAAGGACAAAATTATGAATTTCACAGCCACTAGGATGAACTTAAAGTCTATAATACTGAGTGATCTATCACAGAACAAAGAACTGAGTACTATATATTCTCACTCATAAGAGGACCTTGAACAATTATCATACTATGGAAAAGGATTAGCAGTAGTGGGAAACTGCCAGGGGCATACCTCATCAACAAGGGTACCTGTATAATTAACATTTGTATACCTAACCCTGCATTGTACCCCACTTCTTTAAAATAAAAATTTTAAAGAGAATAAAAGAGCATATAGGAGACACTCTTATGCTAACTGGAATGTGCAACCAATTCCTGATCGAAACCCCAAAAGCCTTTGCCATAAGAGATAAGATAGATATGCCAGACTTCATCAAACTAAAAATCTTTTGCAAACCAAAAGAAGCCATCAAGATGGTGGGGAGACAGCCCATAGAATGGGAAAAAAATATTTTCCAACTATATATCTGACAAAAGCCTTACATACAGTATCTACAAGGAACTCAAATATGCTGAAAGGAAAAAAGCAACAACAACACAAACAGCCCTGTTAAAAAATGGGAAAAAGACATGAGTAGACACTTCTCAAAAGAAGTCATACAAACAGCCAGTAGGCACATAAAAAATGTTCAGTCTCACTAATCATCAGAGAAATGCAAATCAGTAACTCATTGAGATATCACCTAACTCCAGTCAGAATGACCATCATCAATAACACACAAAAAACAGATGCTGAAGAGGATGCAGAGAAAAAGGAATACATCTACACTGTTGGTGGGAGTGTAAACTAGTACAACCTCTGTAGAAAACATTGTGGCAATTCCTAAAATATCTAAAAATACAATCCCACTACTCTCCTTCTGGGAATATACTTGAAGGAACTCAAATTGTTTTATAAAAAAGATACCTGCATGAACATGTGTATGGCAGCACTATTTGCAATAGCAAAAACATGGAACCAACCATGCTGCCTGTCGAAAGTGTGCTAGATGAAAAGAAATGTGGTACCTATACAATATGAAATATTACGGGTCATAAAAAAGGATAAAATTATAGACATCGCAGCAACTAGATGGATTTAGAAACCATCTATCAGTGGTCTATCACAGAAACAAAGAACAGATTACTACATGTATTATGAACAATTATCACAATACTATAAAAAAGAGAGGGGCAGTAGTGGGGCACTGCCAGGGGAAGGAGAGAGGAAGGGGGGTCACGTAATATCAATAAGGGTGCCTGATCCTAATCCAGGCAAAGTGTGGCCCAATGGGAGGCCCAATCTTCACCTGTATGTGAACCATTTATGTACGTAATCCTGACTTGTACACCACAACTTTAAAATAAAAACATCCCCCCAAAAAGCAAATGGTAATATATATGTGTGCATGTATATATATACATATATATACACATATGTGTATACACACACACACACACACACACACACACACACACACACGATGGAACACTATTTAGTCTTAATAAGATAGGAAATCCTGTAATTTATGACAACATAAATGAATCTAGAGGACATTATTCTAAGTGAGATAAGCTAGGCACCGAGAGATAAATGCCATATGATCTTACAGGAAAACTGCCACTAAAATGACAAAGTAAAGAAAGAGAATAGGATACATTGAGTCTTCCGGCAGAAAGCTTAATATACAGAGGCAAGATCGTATGAAAAATAGTCTTGCATGATGAAGAAAACAAGCAGCTTGGAAAATTAAATCTAGAAAGGTAGACAGTCTCAGATACTGTTATTTCTGGAGAAAAAGTTGAACCTTTTTGAAATAATCAGTAATAGGAAGTATCTATCCTCTGATGAAACTCAAGAAATGTCAAAGCCAGATTACATTTGCAATGTTATGCAATTTGCAGTTGTAGTATAAGTGTCTGAGAAGTAAAATAGAAAATAACTCTTGCAATCAAGAAGCCACTGAAATGATCCATAGAAAGAATGATAGGGCTTCAATGGAAGGGAGGAGGAATGAGAATGGGGAGGATCGGATAAATGGAAGAAAAGTTAATGAAGTGAAATCAAACTGCTTTGTGTGTTATTACAGGATGAGATTGTTCTTTTGTTTCTGATTTGCATGTCAGGAGAAGAAGGTATAATTAGCTAATACTAGAACTGCAGAAGCAAGATTGAGAGGTGGGAGAAATATAATAAAGTGAATAAATAAAGTCTGAACTATTTCAAAAGAGAGCTCAGTAGAGACATCATTTCGGAATTATCCAGATTAAGAAATGGTACCTACAGGTGAGATAAAACCCTGGAAGGAGAAAAAAGGAGGATTAAAAGAACAATGAAAGTCCCCAACATCACAGGAAGTCAGAGAAAGAAGAGCAAACACAAATGATGGAGCAATGATTATCATGGAGGTGAGAAAATAGGCTGCGTTGGTGCTGTCTGAGCAACCATGAAGAGAAGCTTTCAGGAGCAGAGGGTTATCCTCAAAGTGAAATGGACAGGCAGCGATTGCCGTGAGACTGCTGAGAGATCTCTGGATAGAGCCATTAAAATATCATTTTACGTATTTACCAGAATATTTTAGTGGAATACAGAAGTGAAAAACAGATTGCAGTGGGAGGAAAGAGCAAATATGATGTGAAGAACACAAGACAGGAAATATGCTCTCATGTTTAAAAAAACTCTTATGCACACACACATGCAAAATTGGTTCTCTAGAAGAAAAAACTAGGGTGACAGTGAGCGAAATGTATGTTTGAAAAATAATGTCTTTTGATTTTTTAATACAGTAAGTATTTACTGTTTAATTCTTCAATGGGGTAAATACTATTGGATACTTAATATGTGCCAGCTACTGAACTTCATACTCTACATTATATTGTTGTGTGACATTGTCTCTGACAATTCAGAACTGTCATTACACGAGATGTGCTTGTATACATAATTGTTATCTGTTATTTAATAAGTGCATGGAGAATGTTTCAAATTATACTACCAATAAAATGTAATTAGTGGCTTTGTCCACGCCCTGGAGTGCACGACTATGAATGTTAAAGAATGCATGGTTTTGTCTCTCAAAATATTAAAGACTTTACTATCATTGAATATTCTCCCTTATTACAGACTCTAAAAGGCATACCAATCTTCATGGGTTGTCTGAATCTTAATGCAATTTGCCATCACAGAACTCCTTGCACTGAGACTAGAGAATCTTTCAGGTTCTTACCTGAAAATCCTCAAGACTCTAACTAAATAGACCATAACAATCAACGTATAAAATGAAACTGCCAAAGATAGATTTTGTGTTTCTTTTGTGTTTACATTGTACAGGAGATATTTCCACAGACCACAGGGCTTTCCGTAATTCTACTGAAGAGGCAAGTCAGAGAATTGTTATAAGGTCTTTGTTTCATGGTTTGGCACACATATGTCATCTGGATTGTCTGTTTCTTAGGCTTCTAGGTTGCTTATTACTCCCTGCACTTTAGGACCTGTCAGAATAAGACTGCCACTCCAATGGTCCAGTAGCATGTCCTGTTAGAACTCCAAAGCCTAAATCATAACACACAGATGGAGAACCTATATATATATATATCTGAGGCAAGAGAGTACAACATTCCTAAGAATGTTGGTATATGACTTTACAAATTTGAGAAAATAAAGTTATAGAAACGTGAGGCCTGCCTTGAATTGGAAAAGTTCGTCCCTCTGGATAATTTTCTAAGGTGGAATATTCAAGAATAGCATTCACAGCCTCAGTGTTAAAAAGAGGAGCAGCTGGTCAGCTGTTTGGAAGGTTCAATTTGTCTTCAGGCTCTCTCATTTTTCTCAAGTATTTCTAGTTCATATGTCAAGGCCCCTTCCTACTAACACAGATGCAATTCTTCCTGCATGTGTCCTGTTGATGCTGTATGTTCTACTTATGTCATTCACAATTCAGCAATTCATAAGTTCAGGAACATTTAGTTGATGTGCAGCTATCTCAGATCTTCTATCGCAAGGTATACATACTTTTAGCACTGACTGAACTAGATACTTTCTAAATTTCTTTCTGTGTCTCAAATAGAGTTTAGGAATGTGAATATGTCATTCTCATTTTTACTCCCCTGTGCCCTATAAAGAATCTGCCTAACTTCTGTTTTTGCAGCTTCCCTGTCCTCTAGGGCATCAGTAAAAACAACAGTGTAGCCGGGCTCGGTGGCTCAGCCTGTAATCCCACACCTTGGGAGACTGAGGTGAGTGGATTGCCCAAGCCCCAGGGTTCAAGACCTGCCTGGGCAACTTGGTGAGATCTCATCTCTACAATAAATCAAAAAATTAGCCGGGCGCAATAGCGCGCGCCTGTAGTTCCAGCTACTTGGAAGGCTGGGGCGGAAGGATCGCCGGAGCCCAGCAGGTCGAGGCTGCGGTGACCGGGAGCGGCCACTGCACTCCAGTCTAGGTGACAGAGTGAGACTCCAACTCAAAAAAAAAAAACCCCAAAAAACAACGGTTTACCCAATCCATCATGGCTTATTATAACTCAACAATTTTTATAATTGTTCATTAAAAATAAAATTTTTTTAAAATGCTAAACCAGATATAAGGCTAGCAAAATAGGCATAAATCTGGCTTACACCAGGCAAACAAGGCATAGCTCTATCAAGGTGATCCAGAATTGCTGTGCCACTAAGCACTTGAGCAGGAGCAAATGAAAAGCATCTGTGAAAGAAGATAAAACCCCAGGGCTCAATTTTTTCCCTGTATAATTTTTCAAATACAATGTCCAGCTCAAAATAAAAAAACAAGCAGTCATCTGAAGGGATAAGACAAAATGAATATGAACAAAAAACAACCAAAACATCTGTATAGACAGCTCAGATAATGGAGTTATGAAATACAGATTATAAAATAATCAATCCGAGTCTGGATTTTTTCTCAGAGAATTTGACCTAGCTGATTGAAAATAGACACTTTCATAAATCCTTAAAAAATAGATAAAATTTAAAACAAAATGGTGAAATTTAATAAAATTTAGTTTTATTTTAATAATTAAAATATTTCACAGTCCTTTGGCATACAAATGCTGATGTGAATTCAAATTGCAATTTCTTTGTATTTATTATCTGCACTTTATAGCATCCTTTTTTCCTGTGTCTATATATTCTGCAGTATCACTGTAATATTTCTAAGTTATTGCTTCTTCAATCTTAGGATTCATATCATCAATTCTGAAAAATTATTATCCATAATCACTTCAAATATTATCTTGGCCCATTTTTTTTATTGTGTCTTAATGGAATTAATTATAGATAAATGAAGGACTTTCTCTATATATATTCCATTGCTATCTTTTTATCTTTCTTGTGTTGGAGTCACACTCTGATGCCCAGGCTGGAATGCAGTGGCATGATAACGACTACCCAGCTTTCACCTGCTGGACTCAGGCAAACTTTCTGCCTAGCCCCCAAGTAGCTGGGACTACAGGTGCATGTCACCACACCTGACTAATTTTTGATTTATTGTAGAAATGAAGTCTTGCCACGTTGCCCAGGCTGGTCTCAAATTCCTGGGTGAAGGCAATTCTCTCACTTCAGCCTCTCAAAGTGCTGGGATTACAGGCACGGGCCACCACACTGGCCCTTTAATCTTTTCCAACACATTTTCAATAATAGTAACACATGATGATAGCTATCATTGTTGTAAGCCTAACATGTGCCAAGAACTATGTAAATACTTTACATTTTACTTCTAAAAATCATAATGGGATCTAAAAAACATAAATGAAATCACTTGCTGATGCTTACACATTTGTTCTTGCACTACCTTTGAATGATCTTATCAGCACCATGTACAGCTTATTCCACCAGAGTTTAATATTTATTTCTTTTATATTTTTAAGTGTTCTTTTTTCACAATGTACTGTCTTTGCTTTATTAGATCTATTTTTAATTTATCTTTTTCATCACATTCATACACGTATTTTAAAGTTTCTCTCATGTTAATATAGTACCTGTTTCTTGGGTATTGATAAAGAAATTTGTTTTTGTGTGTGTGTTTATTTACACTTAATTATGATTGAATCAATAGCATTGAGTGATTATACATAAAAGTTCTTATTTATATTGCACCCTAAGATGTCTACATTAATCTGTGTCCTACTCCTAATTCTAAACCAAAATACTGTGAAGCTGAATAGAGCTAACTTTTCACCCACATAATGGAACATATTAAAGCCTTTATAGTTTTTTACTTGTATGAATAGCACAAGTTAACCTATCTAATGATACAAACCATTCTATGTGGTAAAAATAGATCACACTACTATAAAAATTGTCAGTTCTATGGTAGTACTTATATTTAACTTAAACTTTCAATTTCCTATCCGATTCAAATTATCTTTTTGTCATTGCGGAACATGCTATAGCTGTGACTCAAGTATCTTTGCGTGTGTGCATCAGGGCAGGGGAGTGCCATCAAAAACTCATTTTTTTTTTCTGCCTCTTCTTATTTTCAGCCGGGGGCTTTGGGGTTTGTAGCAGGAAAGGTAGAGAAATACATCTTAAGTGATTTCCCTTTGCAAGATGGTAGTCCTCTTTCATTTGATTGGTGTGATTTCTTGCCTAAGTAGCACACTGATTGTTATTTTATGTACATGAAAGTCGTCTAAATGATTTTTCTCACATAGTGAACATATATATGAGGAGGACCAAAAAAACCAAAAACCCAAAAAACCAGAATTTATTTATTACAAAATGTGTATTTATTCTTACATGTTTAAACTTCAGTCACCATCATAGCATTCTACGTTTGATGCAATACACCTATTGAGACACTTGTTCCACTGCTCAAAACACCTTCTGCTGATTGGTCCTTAATACTGACCAATCAGAACAGCTACAGCTCACAGCTAGTGCTAGCCAATTGGCTTGGACTTAGGGTTATATAAGCACCAGGGTTATAAGCACTCCACACTGGCAACCCCTTTGGGCCTCCACCCACTGTGGGGGCTTTTCTGTCCTCAATAAATCCTCATCCCCCCCCCCCAAAAAAAAGTTTTAGAACTCATCAATTTTGACAGCTTTTAGCACTTCTGCCTTTTTTTGTTTCAACTATTCCTCATTGGCAAGATGTTTCCCTTTGAGGACTTCTTTCATCAGGGGAAAAAATAACAAAAAAGTCCCTAGGGAAAAAGCCAGGTAAATAGGGAGGGAGAGGCCCTCCAGCTACTGCCAAACCCTCTCTGATAGTATTATGGATATTATGGATAATGTTTAGGGTCCGCTTATAAGTGAGAAAATGTGGTACTCAGTTCTTTGTTTCTGTGATATATCACTGAGTATGATAGACTCTAAATCCATCCAAGTTTTTGCAAAGTCCATAATTGTATCCTTCTTTGTGACTGTAAAGTATTCCATTGTGTATATGTAACCATATTTTTTTTTATCCAGTCCACTTTCTCCCAGCAATCCCCCTTCTGGGAATATACCTGGAGGAATTCAAATCATTCTATTTAAAGTTACCTACATATGAATATTTATTGCAGTATTATTTGCAATAGCAAAAACATGGAACCAACTGTGCTGCCCATTGACAGTGGACTTTTTAGAAGATTAACCCCTTCAGTAGGTGTACTAAAAAAGATAGTTTAATCTTTTTTTTTTTTTTTTTTTTTGAGTTGGAGTCTCACTCTGTCGCCCAGACTGGAGTGCAGTGGCCGCTCCCGGCCACCGCAGCCTCGACCTGCTGGGCTCTGGTGATCCTTCCGCCTCAGCCTTCCAAGTAGCCGGAATTACAGGCATGTGCTACCATGCCCGGCTGATTTTTGATTTATTGTAGAGATGAGGTCTCGCTGCCCAGGCGGGTCTCGAACCCGCGGGCTCAGGCAATCCACTCACCTCAGCCTCCCAAAGGCGCAGGATTACAGGCTGAACCACCGAGCCCGGCTGATAGTTTAATCTTAATTGACTTAATTATGGTTCAGGGAAATCTACCTCTACCAGCAGGCTTATGTAGTAGAAATGCAGTAAGAATCACTAGCAAATTATCTTGGTGGAAAACTCTACAATTTCTTCTTTTCCTTTTACTCTATAGTTCTGACTTTCATGGATTAGAAGAGCAGAACAGTCGGTCATAATTTGGTTACCTGTATGGAGCAATGAGTGAGATGAACAGTTCTTCAGGAGTCACCAGTTTTCTCAAAATGACAATGGCCCAGGTCACTGTCCTTTGCCTTCCATAATTTATATTTTAAAAAGAATACTATATTATTAATAATGATATATAAAAAAGGAATATTAATGTAAAGTACATGAATTATATACTTTACATGTAAAGTGAATATTACTAAACCCTTATTTTAAAAAAGTGAATAGTATGAGGAGACTTACATATGGTACAATTCAGCTTACATTTCGAGGAATCATTTGGCCTCAAAGTTTACCTTAAAATGTGAAGTACTTAGTTTATTTTGTTCTGAAATTTGCATTTTATTTGCAAGACTGAATTAGAAAAAATCAATTCTTCTTGACTTATTTCAAGTGTTTTTTTTTTTCTGGATGCCTACTATAAAACCTCTGAAGTCATGGTGATTTACCCCATTAGTTGTTATCATAGTATCTCTCATAACATCTCAAATAATCATATAGCTCAGAGATTATAACTTTAAGAATACATTTTATGGCAAAGAGTAACTTCTTAATAAATAATATTTAATAATATTTAAATAATAAATCATGTGAGAAACAGTAACATTGTGTAGTGGAAAACACTTAAGATCACAAATTGATCTTTAAAAACTACTGCTACTAACTGGAAATGACTCAAAAAGAGTGTAAATTAAAAGTAATTGTAAATCTTGGAATACTTCATTTGATCATGTTTTGGGGATGTAACATATTTCTGCTTCTAGAATTCTTCAGCGACTACTCTAATTCTTTAGCCTATATCAGAAATTGACAGCTCATTAACAGCTCATTAGGAATGCTGTTAACTGCTCAAAAGAAATATATTCTGCACAGTAGAACTTTAATTGTGAAATGTATTGAAATTTGGGTTAGAATCAGCATTTTAGAGAGAAAAAATCCATCTTGTAATTAAGGAAAAAGCACACACTTGCATGATTAAAATGACAAAAATATGCTATAAGCTTCAATATATTTCAAAAGACACCCCAATGTGACATATTTTCTTTTTCGTTACTTTTTCTCTGGCTCCCAGTTTATAGCAGTTGTCTGTCAATTGCCAATTCCTTCCAAAACATATATTCTTCATTCATTTTAGGTTCTCAATTATACAGACATTTTTATCTAAACTTTGGAAATTATTTGAAATTATTTTAGTCAACAGACAAGGCCAAAGCACTTTTATTAATAAACACATGAAATAAGGTACATTAATTTTTAAAATATGAAGGAAAAAAATGATTCTAAAGTTTAAAAATAAATTCACATCCATAATTTGAACTTGATTTCATCTTAATAGAAGTAAAGTCTAAATAGGGTGTAGGGAACCTATGACCCACAGGCCAAATTCAGTTCACTGCCTATTTCTGTAGATAACATTTTATTGGAACAGAGTCACACTCATGAATTCATTTCAGAATTACCTATGACTGTTTTCACACTGTAATGGTAGAGTCATTGCTAAATAAATCACATGGCACACAAACCTAACATATTTCCTCTTTGGCCTTTAAAATTTAACTGACCTGTGGTATAGACTATGAGTATTACTGTATTTTATCTTGAAATTTATGGCATTTGGGTATAAAGTAATGGATAGATATAGGCAATATTTCTTTGACTTGTGTAGCCCACAGAACTGGGCACCTGTAATGATAATTTTTTTTTTTTGAGTTGGAGTCTCACTCTGTCGCCCAGACTGGAGTGCAGTGGCCGCTCCTGGTCACCACAGCCTCGACCTACTGGGCTCCAGTGATCCTTCGCCTCAGCCTTCCAAGTAGCCAGAATTACAGGCATGCGCCCAGGGCGTGGTCATTACAGGCATATGACCACACCCAGCTGATTTTTTGATTTATTGTAGAGATGAGGTCTTGCTGCCCAGGCGGGTCTCGAACCCACCGGCTCAGGCAATCCACTCACCTCAGCCTCCCAAAGGCACGGGATTACAAGCTAAGCCACCGAGCCCGGCCAGAGTTGCTATTGTATAGTTTTTTATTGTTTTTGATAGCTGCCATTCTAATGAATGTAAAGATATATCTTATTTTGGCATTGATTTGCATTTTTCTAAAGATTAGTAATGTTGAATGTTATGTTATGTGTTTATTGGCCATTTGTATATCTTTTTTGGAAAAATATCTATTTAAGTTTTTTGCTTGTTTTGGAATCAGATTGCTTTGTTGTTGAGTTTTAGAGGTGCTTTGTGTGTTTTGGATATTAATCCCTTATCAAATATATGGTTTTCCACTTTTTCCTATTCTGTGCATTTTCTTTTTTACTCTATTGATATTATCTTCAGATGCATATTTTTTAAAAAAATTTTCATAAAGTTCAATTTGTCTAGATTTTGTTGTTTATTTGTTGCTTGGGCCTTTCGTGTTATATCCATGGAATTATTGACAAAAAACAATACTGTGAAGCTTTTTCTTAATGTTTTATTCTAAGAGTTTTGTAGTTTTAGGCCTTGCATTCAGGTTTTTGCTCCATCTTGAGTGAATTTTTGGATATGGTGTTAGCTAAGTGTTTGACTTCATTTTTTCTTTGTTTGTGGATATCCATCTTCTAGGATCCAAGTGTTGAAAAGATGGTTCTTTTCCCATTGAATACTCTTGGTACCCCTACCAAAGATCATTTGATGATATAGGCAATGGTTTATTTCTGGGTTCTCTATTGTATTTTATTGGTGTATAAGTTGGACTTAATGCCACTACCACAGTGTTTGATGATGGCATTTTTGTATTAAAATTTGATATCAGAAAGTAGGAATTCTTCAGGTTTATTCTTATGTTTCAAGATTGTTTTAACTATTCAGGGATTTTTGAAATATTACATAATTTTAACATGAATGTTTCTACTGAAAACAAATAGGATTTGAAAAGGATTGCACTGAATGTATAGTTTGCTTTAAGGTATTGTTGACTTCTTAACAATATGAAGTTTTCCAGTCCATTAAAATGGAATGTGTTTCCATTTATTTATTTATTTTTAAATTTATTTCAGAAATGTTTTGTGGTTTTTATTTTACAAATCCTTCATCTTATTAGTCAAATTAATTCCTAAGTATTTTATTATTTTTTTTTATTATTTTTTTTTTATTTTTTTATTTTTTGAGTTGGAGTCTCACTCTGTCACCCAGACTGGAGTGCAGTGGCCGCTCCCAGCTACCGCAGCCTCGACCTGCTGGGCTCCAGTGATCCTTCTGCCTCAGCCTTCCAAGTAGCCGGAATTACAGGCATGCACTACCATGTCCGGGCTGATTTTTTGATTTATTGTAGAGATGAGGTCTCGCCAAGTTGGTCAGGTGGGTCTTGAGCCCCCGGGCTCAGGCAGTCCTCTCACCTCAGTCTCCCAAAGGTGTGGGATTACAGGTTGAGCCACTGAGCCTGGCTGTATTTTACTGTTTTTAATATTTTAAAAATAATATAGTTTTCTTTTTTTCAGATTGATCACTGATAATGTGTAGAAATGTAACTGATTTTGATGTGTTGACTTTGTATACTATCACTTTGCTGAATTCATTTTCATTTATTAGTTATAACGTTTTAGTGTTGAATTTTTAGGAAGTTCTACATGTAAGATCATATCACCTGAAAAATAATAATTTTAACTTTTCCTTTCCAATTTGGATGTTACTTATTTATTTTTACCTAATTTGACTAGCACTTCCATTATTCTGTTACCTATGAATGAACAAAAATGAATATCCTTGCCTTTTTTATATCTTAGAGAAAAAGCTTTAATCTTTCACTTTTAAACAACTATCTGCTATATATTTTAAATATAAGCTTTTAATATCTCTGAGTAGTTTTCTACTCTTCCATTTTTCTAATTTTTATCATAAAATATGTTGAATTTTAGCAAATGCTCTTTCTGCATCACTTGAGTAGGTCACATATTTTTGTTGTTGTTGTTCTATCAGTGAGGTGTATTACGTTGAACTATCCTTACATATTTATCCAGGAATAAATCCTATTTGGTCATGATGTATAATATTTTCCATATGTTGTTGAATTTTGTTTGCTAATATTTTAATGATTGTTTGCCATTTATGTTCATAAGGGATATAGGTTGGTTGTTTTCTTTCGTGTCTTTGTCTGAATTTGGTGTCAGGGTAATATTTGCCTCACAGAATGAGTTAAGAAGTTCTTGCTGCTTCAATTTTTTGCAAAAATATAAAAATAATTGATATTAGTTTGTCTTTAAATTTTGGTAGATTTAAGAGTAAAGACAATAAACCCAGACTTTTTCTGGGGAGATTCTTAATTCCTCCTTACCAGTTATATGTCTATGAAAAATTTCTATTTCTTTGTGATTTAGTTTTGCATGTTTATGTTACAATTTCCTTACAAGTTATAGGCCTATTCAAATTTTTTATTTATTTGTGATTTAGTCATGGAAGGTTTATGTTTCTAAAAATTTGTTCATTTCATCTTGGTTATCCAACTTGTTTGTGTACAATTGCTCATGGTACTCTCATCATCCTTTATAGTGCTATACATTTGGCAATAATGTTGTCCATACTTTCATTTCTAATTATAATAATTTGAGCTTCTTTCTTCTTTCTTAGTTCATATATCTAACGATGTGTCAATTTGGTTGATTTTTTTCTCAAAGAACCATCTTTTAGTTTCATTGATTTTTCTCTACGTTTTAGATTCTCTATTTTATATGTCTCTTTTTCGGTCTTTATTATTTTCTTTGTTCTACAAGCTTTGGGACAAATTTGTTCTTTTTTAGTTTTTTAAAATATAAATTTAGAATGCTGACTTACGATATTTCTTATGTTTTAATGTAAATGCTCATAGATTTTTTTTTTATTTAGTACTGTTTTGCTCTCTGATATAGGCATTGTGTTTTTATTTTTGTTCATTCCTAAGTATTTTATAGTTTCTAATTTCATCATTGATCCATTGACTGTTTGAAAATGTTTCTTAATTTTCATAAATTTGTAATTTAAAACATCATTTTTTCATTATCTAATGTGTTAATTGCATTCAGAGATGATATTTTGTAGGATAACTATCTTTTAAAATTAATTGAGACTTAATTTATGACCTATTTTATGGTCCCTCCTGAAAAACATTTTAGGTGCACTTAAGAAGAATGTGTATCTGTTGTTGTTAGGTAGCATGCTCTTTATACGTCTACTGGATCTAGCTGGTTTATTGTGTTGTTTAAATATTCGATTTCCTTAGTTCTTTCTGATTTTTATTATTCAACATTGAGAGTGGAATATTATAGTGTTCAACTATTTTTGTAGAATTGTCTATTTCTCTTATCAATTCTGTCAGTTTTTGATGATCTGCTATTAGGAACATAAATGTTAATAATTGTCATATCTGCTTTCTGCGGTGTTCATTTTATTAATATAAAATCTTCTTCTTTGTCTGTTGTAAACATTTTTATATAAAAATTATTTTATCTGGATATTAATTCACCATTCTCACTTTGGCTAATATTTGCACAGAATATTTTGTTCCATTTTTCTCTTTTTAAAAAACATTTATCATAATGCTATAAGAAAAGGATTGGCAGTAGCTGTAATTTTTAACTTTTAATCCACTTGTGTCTTTGAATGTAAAGTGATTGTCTTGTAAATAGAATATAGTTGCACCATGTTTATTTTTGTCCATTCTGCCAATCTCCATCTTGTGATTGGAAAACTCAATCCATTTATATTTAAAGTAGCTACTGAGAAGGAAGTAGCTACTTATTTTTGCCAGCTATCTGTTTTCTTCATGACTCAAAGCTTTTTTGTCCCTGCATTATTGTCTTTAGTTGACTTTATGTAATAAAATATTTATTTTTTTCTGATTTCCTTTTATGTATATTCTATAGCTCTTTTGTGATGGTTACTATGGAGATTACATTTACTATCCTTAAATTGTAACACTCCAATTTGAATTTATACCAGTTTTACTTCAATAACATAAAATCTGTGCTCATTTACAGCTCTGTTTCCAACCCTTTCAGATGTTGATATCTCAAAGTCATATCTTTATATATCATGTGCTCCAAACCTAAATTAACAATACTTTTAAATGCATTCATCTCTTAAATTATGTAGAAAAAAATATATGAAGTTACAAGTCAAAATTACAATAATACCAACTTTTAGACAAATAATTCCATTTAAAAAAAATATGGTTCTTAAATTATGTAGAAAATACATAGTAAATTTATAAACTGTTGTAACAAAAATGCTATTTTTATAATCATCCTTTACCTTTGTTGATATCTTTATTTCATCATACAACTTTGAGTAATCATCCAGTGTCATTTCATTTTATCCTGCAAGACTTCCTTGAGTGTTTATTGAAGCCCAGGTCTAGTGGTAATGCATTCTCTTAGCATTTGTTTATTTAGGAATATCTTAATTTCTCCCTCACTCATGATAAATAATTTTGTCACATATAGGATGCTTCGCTGGCCATTTGCTTCTTTCTTCTAGCAATTTGTATATATTGGTCAACCAGTCTCTCCCCTCCAAAGTTTCTTATGATGAACTTACTGATAATCTTATTGAGAATCTTTTAATGTGACAAGTCACTTCTCTCTTGCTGCTTTCAAAATTCTTTCTTTAAATTTGTCTTGAATGTTGGAATATTATGTATCTCAGTATGGGTTTCAGAGGTTTTCATTCAATTTGGAAAGTTTTCAACTATCATTTCTTCAAATATTCTCTCTTCATTTTCTTTTTTTTCTTTCTGGGAATTCAATGACGTTTATGTGGCTTCTTGAAGGTATCTCACAAGTCTTTAAGACTCTGTTCATTTTTCTTCTATCTTTCTTTTTTCTGTTTTCAGATTCAATAATTTCCATTGTTTTTTCTTCAACTTTACTGATTCCTTCTTCTGCTTGCTAAAATCTGCTTTTGAATTCCTCCAGTTTTTTTTTTTTATTTTTGTTATTGTACTCTTCAGCTTTAGAATATATTTTTAGTTTCTTTTTACACTTTCTGCTTTTTTATTGATATTTCTATATTGTTTATGCATCATTTTTATGACTTCACTCACATTTTATTTAGTTCTTTTGCTTCAACTTCAAGATACTTGTGTTAAACACTTTGTCTAGTAGATCTGCTGTTAGATCATTTTTAGAAACAATTTCTGTTGCATTATGATTTTCCCCTTGAATAAGTTTCCTGTTTTGTTTTTCGTTTTTTGCTTTTGCTAATTTTTGTTGTTGTTGTTGTTGTTGTGTGTATGCCTAATGGTTTTTCTGTTGCTGAAAACTGGACATTTTAACCTAACAATATAGTAACTCTGATATCCGATTATTCTCTCTCCCCCAGAGTTTGCTGGTTTTTTGTTTGTCATTTTCTTGATTTGTGTAGGCATCCTGTGTGCCATGAATCAGCCTGTGGTGTAAACTTAAGGTCTTAAATATATTCTGAGCCTGCACCATATCCTGAGTATCGATAGCTACTTTCTAAATTTTCCCATATATGTGGCTACGTCTAAATGTCTAAGTCCTTAATATTTGACTCCTAAAAGAGAAACAAAGAAAAGAAATAAAGGCAGGGGAAGGTCATCATCCTTTTATATCCTCTGTGAGTTAGTTATGCTAGCGAGAGTAGTATGTGCAACAATGAAGGAAGGGTAAAAATGAGGGTTCCCTGCTTTTTTATGTCCATCTCTGCAATCAGAAGTAGCAATCAGCATCAGAGCACAAATCTCCATTATTTGAAATGCAGGCTGGTTTTGCCCACCCTGGTTCCTGCAAACTTTGTGAAAACTGCTTTTGAAATGCATGAACAACAGATTTCCATGTGCTATTTGTGAGGGATGGGTAGTTGCTACTGTGTTAGAAGCTAAAATTGACCCAAATTAACTGCAATTTATCAGCTAAGTCTTGCCATGAAAGATGCAAACATTCAATAGACTTCAGAGTTCACAAATTAGTTACAACAGAAAGTCTCTGCCAATGAAATTGTTGTCTAGGTAGAGAGACATACAAATCCCTGGTGCCCACTACTATGCCACTTTCCTCACTTCATTATTGCAGTCTAATTTGATTCCCTTAATTGTATAACCATAATGAAAAGACAAAAGTTCATAGCAAAAGCAGTTAGTTTTCAAGTCTTATTTTTACCATATAAATAAAATATATAATTCACAAAAAATACAGAAATATATGAATATTTAATCAACATTATATTCACTATTGTTACTTTTTTATATCTTTTATTCATCCTCACGAAATAAAATTTTATGAATGGCAGAAAGATAGTTGTATGTTGAAAAACACTGTGCCATGGATATCCTCTCAATTAAAAATTTACCCAGAATGCAAATGTTATTTTAGGAGAAAAGTACGAGATTTTCTTGGTTTCTTTCAGAACTATATGTATATATATATATATTTAATTATATATTTTTATTTATATATTATATATAAGAGTATTGCATGTATGTGTTTAATTTAAGATCATTGGTTTAACAAATAAGGCAAGAAAATGAAAGAATAAAAAGAAAAAAGGATATTATTTTGTTAAGTATCAAAATATAATAACTTCAAATACATATATTTATGAAAATAAAAAATGTACATACATTATTTTGTATTGAGTGATTCTAACCCTAGGATAATGATTTTTTACAGAACAAATATTTTTACAAGTGCTAGAAGAGTAATAACATATATTACAAATAAGTATGTATCTGAAATTATATATTATTTATCTTTCAATCACAGGCATGTCACAATGTTAAAGAAAACTACTTAATTGTAAAGAACATGGAGAGCATAGTCAGCACACAGGATACATGACTGTGAAGTCCTGATTCACTTCCTTTCATTACTTCTCTTATCAAGTAAACTGAAGTTCAAATTACTATCTTTAAAGTTTAATTTATTTTCTTAGTCATGCAGTTAACCACATTTCTATTAGCCTGAATCTTCTAGGAAGGAAAACTGCTCATAATAGAACCAATATGGCAGCAGAGGGAGAATAATTTAAGTCTGTATTTAAAAAATGCTAATAAAACATTATTCTAAAAAAATATATGTGACTATCACTTTTTAAAAATTACTTTTTTGGGTATTAACATATTGACTTTATCATTATTGTTATTATTATTGGTGTCTAACACTTGTCACCCAGGTTGGAGGGCAGTAGTACTATCATGGCTCACAACAACCTCGAACTTCCGGGCTAAAATGATCCTCCGTCTCAGCCTCCCTAGTAGTTGGGAGTACAAGCGTCTCGAACTCCTGAGCTCAAGGAATTCTCCTACCTCAGCCTCTTAAAGTGCTAGAATTACAGGTGTGAGCTTGTAGGAACGTACCATTCTTACTTGAATACACATTGAAAAAAGATGATTTTAATTATATCAATTATATATCATCTAAAAGGTTAATTCAAATTTTGTAGATCATTTAGAAGTCATGTAATTCAAACCCTATCCAATATAAGAATCTTTCTCTATAATACATCTTTAAACGCTAGCTAAATTTGTGCTTACTTGCTTCCAGGAAAAGAAAACACTTCAACAGGCATACTCCCCTAATGACTTTAAATTTATAGACATTTTTTCTTAGATTGAGCTGCCTAGATTTTCATGTAGGAGGTTTAATTGATGCAATACGGGTGTGCCCTTGAAATCAACTTCTGTAAGGGAGTTAAGAGATTTAAGAAGAAAGGAATACACAGAGGAAGTATTTAAACTAGAATCTAATTGCACAGAAGCCTTGGCCAGTGTGATGCAATGCTCTGAAACTAGAATGGCCTTCATAGTTGTCAGACTTTCAGAAAGGGCAGCTCACTCCCACTCCGTATACCATAGCATAAACTAGTCATTACAACTAGAGACCATCCTAGATAGGTCCTATGAGCTCCATGGAGGTATCTTTTTTGGAAGAACAAGTTAACTGTGAGCTGACAGCTTTCAGCATATCAACATATGATAAGTTGAAGCAGCTAGGGGAATGAATACTTCAGTCCTAAAGGGTGGATCTGGACGACCTAGGAGTACCAAGAGATGCCGTAAAATGTCACCTGAGAAGCCACACATCATCCTAATTATCCCAAATTTTAACAGCAGCATCCTAATACCCTGTTGATAATTGTGACAATTACCCTAAACAGAAAAATAACTTTTTTTTTGCCACATGGTTTCTTAGCACAAAAAGCCTAAGCTAAATCAACAGCAGTAATAACTTAATGTTATTAGTATTATTGTGACAGCCTCAAGTAGACTCCTTTGTCTTTAACAAGAAGCACTTCTAACCCACAGAGTTGGTAAGGGAAGTACAAATTCCTTAAGCAGGTAGCCATGTGTGATAGTAAACAAGGGCACTTGTACTTTTAGCACCGGGCTTCCAGGCACAAGCTTTCCACCTGTTGGGCACATGCTATCATTGTTGACTTGGGATGGAAAATGTTTCATGGGGAATCAAAAATAATTTTAAAAGGACATCAAGGAGAATGGCACCCTATTCTCACCTTTAGAGTCCATGCTACTGCTTTATCAAGCCAGTTGCTTCTGAGTTATATGTGTTGGATATGGCCTGTTTTCTTATTTGTGTTGTTATAACAAAATATCTGAGACTGAGTAATATATATTTTTTAAAGAGCAATTTGTTTCTTATGGTTCTGATTGACCAAAATCAAGGACCTGGCAAAGTTGGATATCTGGTGAAGACCCCATCTCTGCTTCTAAGATGAGACCTTGAATAGTGTGCCCTCACATGGTGGAAAAGATAGCAAGACAAAGGAATCTGAATCGTTTTTTTTTTTTTCTTTCATCCCTTTTTTAAGGCACTAATCCCATCTATGAGAATGGAGCCCTCATGCCCTAATCACTTCTTAATGGCCCCATCTTTTACTATTGTTGCATTGGGGATAAAGTTTCAACATATGAATTCTGTGAGACACATTTAGCTCATGGCAACAGTACCTTCCACTGCTATGTGTCCACTTCCTCTCCCCCATGTCTGAATATGTTGAGATGCAACATGGTATCTACTGCATGGAAATTAAGCACTTCATAAGCACTAATAGAATGTTCCTGGATATGAGTCTGACAACAGAAAAAGCAAATCCATACCGGAAAACGTGTGCATTTCAGATAAGACACCAGGGATTAAAGAGTTTAATCTCTTTGAGGGAAGTAGCCTGTGAGGGATGAGTGCTGGTCCCTGCTGCTAACAGACTGGATATGCAGAAACGGCGAGAAATAGACAGATCAACCTGTGTGAGTCACATGGTAGCCTCCATATGTAATCTACATCCCTGTTACATTGATTACTCCATTCCACAGCCATTGTGCAGAAGATTGGTTAGAAAATCTGGCTGGTAGAGTCTTTTTTTTTTTTTTTTTTTTTTTTTTTTGCTTGTTTAGTGCCTCTTCCATGGTGGTACTTAATTAACCTACAATACCAAGATCCTAACAGCTTCTGAAGTCCATTCACATGACATTTCTCCAGATCTCTTTGTTCCTGGTATTACAATCCCAACTTCAAGCTTCGACCCAACCAGCTAAGTCATTTGTGAATCTTCATGCATATATTATTTATTCTGTTCACTTCTCTTTTTACAAAGAGTGGATGATAAAGAACATTATCCAAATATTTGGCCCCTGGGAGCCTGGTACCTTGCCATTGTCTTTCATGCCACACATAAAGGGACTGTCATGCAGCAGGATTCCATTTTTAGTTTGCCCTCCATAAGCCATAGCATCTCTTAACTCAGGTTAGCCTTTTTTCTTCTCAATCAGCTGTTCATATGGTACACCTACCCTCTTATGGGTGAGTTGATGGGAAGAAAACAAGAGTGTAAGGGTGGTAATGACACCAGGCTCTAGGCTACCTGCCTGTGCGCCTTGTTTGTGAATTTCAGACTTTCTCATTTTAAATTCTGAGCAAACCACTTCTATCATAATATGGAATGCTGTTCAGTAGTAGATTTTGTGAGTTTGATAGAACCCAGCCTATAACAGGCTGTTCTGGCTGAATATTCATCTGATGTGTCATAGTAAGGTTTTTTTTATTGTTGTTGTTGTTTTGTTTTGTTTGTTTGTTTTTGAGTTGGAGTCTCACTCCTTCGCCCAGGTTGTGGTGCAGTGGCACGCACTCTCACGGCCACCCCAGTGTCGACCTTCTGGTCTCCAGCAATCCTTCCCTCAGCCTTCCAAGTAGCCGGAACTACAGATGTGTTCTACCAATCCGGCTAGTTTTTATTTTATGGTAGAGACGAGGTCTCGCCAAGTTGCCCGACCTGGCTTCGAACCCGCGGGCTCAGGCAATCCACTAGCCTCGGCCTCCCAAAGTGCTGGGATTACAGGCTGAGCCACCAAGCCCAGTCAATAAGGTGTTTTACTCCTCCAGGACTCAGTCACACTTTAGTATCTGTTTTTGAATGGATATAATTTAGATGCTTTGTATCTGCTGCAGGGCTTTGACAATCTTTTATGTCAGAGTAAATGTATTGCGTCTGTAATGAGTTTCTCTATGCTCCTTTTGCCTTTTCCTCCAGCACCATGCATACTGCTTTGACAGACACGTATGCTTAGACTACTCCTAGGATCCAGAGAGCACAATCAGTTTGTGAGTGTTCAAATATTACTTAAAATAGTCATTACTTAAAATAGTCACTCTCTTTTCTAAATCTCTAAATATTTGCTTCCAATGTTTGCCAAGGTATTTCTCTTACTTAGTGTTCTCCAAGTTTCCAATGAACAAAGAGTAGTGTGCAAGCACAAATTCCTGCAATCTTTGCCAGAGTGTTAAACCCTGTATCATAAGCGAGTAAGACCATATTGATTAACTCTTCCTTATATAATTTTATACTCTACTGTCTCATGATTCAGCCCCTCAGAGTCCAGTCCCATGTCTATTCTCTGGGTTTCTGTTGGCACATGTTGACTTGTTTCCTCCAATTCCTTTGAAATATAGCCTTTTTTTATTTCTTAGCAGACTCAGAGGTAGTTGGGCCTGTATATTCTTGGATGGACCTGCCACAGAATGCAGACTGGGTATGGAGGCCAGGGTGACATTAGATGTGACAACTCCTTTTGACTGAGAGAAATTCCTGGAAAGATAATGCTCACTTGAGAGTGATCATCTATCTACCAACACACCCAACAGCTGAGGAATAGGTGGCTGGGTGGGGGATCTGGGTGGTGAATCCTAGTTTCTATATTGATTACATTTTCCATCATTTTGCAAATGTATTATCTCTGTCACATACACACACACACACACACACACACACACACACACACACATTGTTAGCTTGACTATAACCTAAACTTACCATAGAACTAGTTGAGAATACTTCAGACCACCTGTTTCTCCATTTCTGCCATCTCAGTTTCAGATTTTATTTTGTTCTGTTGAATTTCTGATATCTTTTTCTAGCATGGTCTCTATATCCGGCACAGTTATAAGGACTTAGTTCTGTTTGATCTAAGATTTAGTACTTACAGGATGTTTGATTAAACCTATGTGCTACAATATTACAATTATAAAATAGCATTTTAAAATACTGTTTTATACCCTTATAAATAGAATTTGGATAAATATTAAAGTAGTAAAGTTGAGAACATTTAGTACATAAAAAACTTTCTTAAATTTAATAAGAATTTTGGAGCCTTAGTGTATGGATGCCTTTAAAGAGTTACAATAAATTCTTCCTTTTTCATTAAAGACATTTGCATGAACAGAAGACATTGTTTTTAACAGTTCACAAGCTTCTGCTGTTTTTATGCTATCTGAAGGCTGTATCATCTTTTAATGTCAATGCAGTTGGTTGCCATAGAAATTATAATGATGTCACTCACTATTTAAGTCTAGAAATAAACAGTAGGAACAGATGGGCATTTTAGAATGAAGGGCAGAGTTTTAATGCATATTTTCTTGAAAACAAAGAACAACAGGTTAAAAATTACATGCAAAAGTAAATCTACCTTGGAAAACATTAAAAATTAGAATGCATTTTTTATAGTTAGCTATTTAAGTTGCTGTGTTGGACTCATAAGTGTAAGAGAAAGGGCGTAAAAGGTGTTTTCACAGAGTAAAGATGGAAACAGAAACTTGTTAAGAAAGGAATTGGATCATGGTTCCAGTTATACACACTTAGTAATCTGAAGCAAGGATGGGACTGAGACTGACTAAAACAAAACCATGAATTGAATCTCAAAGAAATTGGGATGGGAGTGATGGTCAGTTAAAAAAGGAAACAGCTAGTAATGTGTGTGAGGACACAAAGAAAGACATTTAACACTTATGGTTAGAGACTCAAAGTAGGCACGTGTACCTCAGCCTAAAATGGCAATAAGAATTATTTTCAAAATTAATTGTTCCAAAATTGTTGAACCATTTATATACAGAAGATTTACAAATATTTCTATGTTCTTTCTTGAAAAATTCTCCCTCTGGCATATAATATACACAAATTACTCAATATATAATATTTAAGTACTGTAGCACTAATATATAGGAATCATGACAAAATCAAACCAGTCAAGTCAGAAAAAAGTAATCTGAATGGTAATTGTAAGATTTTTGTTTTTCAGAAAATATTTACACATTACTAAAATATCTAAATGTCTGATAAGTCTCTTTATCTTGCATATGAAAAAAACTTCTGAGGATTTAGCTTATTATATGTTTCCTATTTAATTATCATGTTTAAAATATTTGCTTATTGGCAAAGTTATGAAAAATTTTATATAATTTTCTATGTGAAACTTTGAAAGCGTGATTAGATAACTAGTTTTTAGGTTTTTATTTTTTCTTGATCATAATCTAATAAATTTAAATAGAGGCTAATTTTCACATGGCAAGAAAATTTAAAGAAATTTATAACCGGTTATTTGACAAACCACAGCTTAATACACTATCACTTTTGGGCATCTAGTATTTAATTTTGTTGATAATAAAATTAGATTGACAACATGCAAATTATTGGACAATAATATGCAAAATATTAGAATAAAATTCTGATGAATATAGTTTAGCTTTTGAACATTTTCTAAAGGAGAAAAGATATTCAACTCTCTAAATAAGAATATGTGACATATTTTCTTTTCAAAGAGATTAGGTCTGATCTCTTATGGATTTTCAGTGTTTTTCATAAACTGGTCTCATCCCATCAACATACATTTTTTTTTTAAGTTCAGCAACTCATTTGTTAAATGATTTATAAACTATAATTTTGAAAAACAGCTTAGATTGTTTTGCTTTTTTTATTCTCAGTTAACATTTATCAGATATTGGATGATAAATTCTCTTCATTTTTTAAGATAATTTTTTTTATATATTAAAAATCTCCCCTTATCTGCCTCTCTTTAATTTCAAAGTCAAATTAGTGGAAAGAGTAGATTACACATTTACTTTGCACTTTCTAGTTTTTCATACACTCCTCCTCTGTCTCCACTTGTGAGAAGGAACTGCTTAAGCACTATGCTCCTCTAGATTACTAAAGATAGTTGTGAGGATAAATCTGGGAGGCACATCCTAGATGTCAACCCACTTTCTCTTTCTTTCTATGAGATTATTCGTCACTTTCCACATTTTGAAACTTCCTTCTCTTTGTTACTAAGACAAAAAACTTAGTTTTTCTTCAGCCCCTTAGCTGACTACTCTTGAGTCTCTTTCATTTCAGCTTTTTTGTTTGTTTTTCTAGCCTCCCTACAACATTTTTGCCTCTTTAAATCTTATTTCTTTAAATCTTATTTCTTTAAACATTTTTCAAGTATTATAAAGATGCTAATGACATCAAGCTGTTCTCTTGAGAACTTATGCCAGGCAATTTTCTCTTAGGAGTCATACACACACACACACACACACACACACACACACACACACACACACACACACACACACTTTCAACTCTCGTCTTCCTATTGTTACCCTGCAGTATTACCTTCTGTTCTTCTAGTTCCTGTATCAACTCCTTACCTGTTCATACTTGAAATCTGAGACTCACTCCACAGATTGCCTCTTTCTAGGTGATGAGATATTCCCTTTCCCTTACTGTTCCTCATCCTTTTGTTCAAAAAATATTGTAATTACATTTTCAATTTTTTTTCATGTTATACCCTTCTCTGTATTCTGTTACTGACTACTTCTCCTTTCGTATGCTTATATTAAATATATTTCTTAAATGTTGCCTGACCTTATTTTGATATAAATATTTTTTAATACTGTGATACATCCTTTTCACTTTATGGTACTTATATTTCCTTCACTATATCATGTTCATTCAGGTCATCTTGCCTTTGCACATAGTGCTATTTTTTCTCAGAATGTTTCAATTTCAGACATATCTTTTTTACATCTTAACATCTATCTCTGGGAAATTTTACTTATTCTACAAGACTCGCATGAGCAGCATTTCCTGCAAAAAAAAATTTTCCTATATTTATCCTCAAACAGGACTAGCTCATACGTTCTACTCTTTGTTCACTTGACAATGTACTATTATTTCAGGAATAAGCCTATCAAATTGTGATATATATATACACACACATGCATATATGTGTATATGTATATACATATATATCAGATTTTATATATATTTAGGCAAGTTTTATAAAATCAGAGATTGTGTACTCTATGTTTGTTTCATAAATTGAAGGACCTGCAAAAATAGTGGATAAATGAATGAAAGAGTGAAATGCAGAAATTATAAACAATAGGGCAGGTGTGGTGTCTCAAGCCTGTAATCCCAGCCTTTTGGGAGCAGAAATAAGGGAATTGCCTGAGCCCACAGGTTCAAGAACAGCCTAGGCAAATTGGTAAGACCTCATCTCTACAATAAATCAAAATATTAGCTGGGTGATAGCACATGCGTGTAGTTCCAGTTACTTGGAAGGCTAAGGCAAAAGGATTACCTGAGACCAGTAGGTCGACGCTGGGGTGGCTGTGAGCATGCCATTGCACTCCAACCTGGGCAACGGAGTGAGAATCCAACCCCCCCCCCCAAATAAAATAAATTATAAACAATAAAATCATAGAAACATTTAATTGTGTGATTTGAGTCTGTTTATTCCATTCCTAGTCTTTTTTTTTTTTTAATAGGCCAGACATTCCTGTGCAAACACATGGTAGACACATCTTGTAACCTAGGCACTGGATTTGATCCAACATCATCATACATTAGACTTCTTTCTTGCCTGTTGCTCTAATCTGCCACTAACATCTGTTTTTACTTATCATTCAAACATCAGTGTGTGTCTCTCTCCTAGCTACTCTTAGTCATTTCACATTCACTGGATTCTCCAGTTCCACGATTTTTTTGTCCTATCACAGGAGACTGCTTGCAATCCTTTAGACTGATTATTCTGTGTAGAAAGATCTGATATGAGATGCCATCCAGTGCTGGGAAACCAAGCAAGCATCATTAATGTATTACAGTATTTGAAGAATATACAAATCTCATTAATTTTTATAAGTATAAAAGAATTTTGGATGTTCCAGGAGAATTTCAGATTTGGGGATTTGGAACTTTGGGATGGCAATAGTTAAAAGGTTTAACGATTAATCATCATCATCAACAATATTTCTCCATGAATAGTTTTATCTCAAGTGCTGAAGAGCATTCAAATATCTAGCAAAACAAACATCCAAGACTAAGTCTCTAGTATAATCATTGTTCCCAAGAGATAAGTATAACATTCGATATGTAGCAACCAGTTTCATTCACCGTATAATGCTGAGGCATTTGGTAAAAGAAATAACTATAAATCAGAGGACAGTATCCCAGTAGGTAACACTAATTACTGTGAATTGGATTTCATAGAATAACCAGTTGTTTAGTGTCCCCTATTTTTTTCCACCATTTCACTCACATCTCCATATTTATTATAAAGACCATCAAGTTTGATATCCTCTTAATTGGGAAATAGAATTAAATGAATTCTAAGACATTCTGAACAGAAAAAAAGATATCAAACTTCCTAGAATTAAGTAGATGAGATAGAACAAAAGGTATATAAATTTATTAGTATGTTGACAAATATTAAATTAGAAAAACTAGATATCCACTTGCAGAAGGATGATTTTGGATCATTTTCTCATACCTATATAAAAACAACTCAAAATACATTAAATACTTAAACATAAGTCCTAAAACTGCAAAATAATTAGAATAAAAACATAAACAATTTTTAATGTCTTTTGCCCACTCTTTATTGGAATTATCTGTGTTTTCCTTTCACTTAGTTTGAGTTCCTTGTAGATCCTGGGTGTTACCCCTTTGTCAGGTACATGACTTGCAAATATTTTTTAGCATTCTGTGAATTGTCTCTTTACTATCTTGATGGTTTCTTTTGCTGTGCAAAAGACAATTTGATGAGATCTCCCCTGTCTATCTTAGCTTTTGTAACATTTGCTCTTGAGGACTTGGTCATGAATTAATTTCTTATTTCAAAGTCCAGAAGGGAGTTCCCTGTGTTTTCTTCTAGGATTCTTATAGTTTGAGGTTTTACATTTAGGTTCTTGATTCATTTTGAGTTGATTTTTTTAATATGGTGATAGGTAAAGGTCCAGTTTCATTCTTCTGAATGTGGTCAGCCAGTTTTCCCAGCACCATTTGCTAAATATGATCTCCTTTCCCTAATGACTGTTACCAGTGGTTTTGTTGAAGATGAGTTAGTTGAGAGACTGTGTTTGCTTCCAGAATCTCTGTCCTGTTCCATTTATCTATGTGCCTATTCTTGTGCCAATACCATGTCACCTTGGTTTCTATAGCTTTGTAATAAAAGATGAGATACAAGCAGCCAACAGACACATGAAAACAAAAAAAAATGTTCATCCTTACTCATCATCAGTGAAAGACAAATCAAAACTACAAAGAGCTACCACCTAACCCTAGTAAGCATGACTGTCATTAAGAAGTCAAACAAAAACCAAAAAAACAGGTGCTGGCATGGCTTCAGAGAAAATGGGACAATTCTACACTATTGGTGAGAATGTAAGCTCGTTTAACTTCTATAGAAAGCAGTGTGGCAATTTCTGAAAGGACAAAAATTGATATTGCATATGAACAAGTGATTCCTCTCTTGGGAATATACCTGGAGGAACATACATTGCCTTACCAAAAAGACACCTGCACATGCATGTTTATTGCCACACTATCCACAATAGCAAAAACATAGAACCAACCCTGCTATCCATCAAAAATGGACTAGATAAAGAAAATGTGGTACATACACACGATGGAGCATTACACAACCATAAATAACAAAGTCATGAATACTTATCACAGCAACTTGGATGCAGTTTGAGACCATTATACTAAGTGAAATATTACAGAATCAAAGAACTGAATACTGCATGTTCTCATTCATATATGGGCCCTGAACACGAGTCACACAAACAAAAGCGTGGTATCAGCAGTTGCTGGGCAGTACTGGGGGTGGGAGGGAGGAGGGTAAGAGACATGTAACAACACAAAGGCTAACTGGTCCACTACCAGGGTGAGTGAGGGCTACCTAGAAACACAAACTTCACCTACATGCAGTCTGCTTATGTACTAAATCCTCACTTGGACCCCATAATTCTATAATAAGTAAACACATTACAAAAATATGCTTAATATGATCTGGTCAATAATTTTTTAATATAATCTTAAAAACACAAGCAACAAAAGTAAACAAAATTAATGGTGTTAATATATCAAACTAAACCTCTCCATTGCTAAAAAGAAAATCATTACAGTGAAGAAACAATCTTTTAAGTGGAAGAAGACATTTGCAAAACATACATTTAAAAAAGGATTAATATTCAAATACATAAGGAACTCAACTCAAACTGTAAAAAATAAACAGCCTAATTTTAAAAAGGAAAAAGTAGTTGAATAGATATATCTTCAAAGAAGATTTATAAATATCCAATAGATATATAAAAATGTGTTCAACATCACTGTTAGAGAAATACAAATCAAACTCACAATAAATATAACAACTGTTAGAATGGCTATTATTTATAAATAAGACAAAAGGTAATTTTGATGAAGATGTGCTGAAAAAATTAAACGGTAGTTCAACAAAGTAAAGAACACTGTTAATGTTTTGTGTTTTAGTAACATTGTCTGAGAAACAACAAAGTTTGACACAAATAAGTAGATTGAATAAAACAGTGAAAATCAGTTTGTAACTGACATCATCAACAAGGTTATAAAATTATATTATAAACTATTTTGCACTACTGGAAATATAAATTAGTACAACTATTATGTAAAAGAGTATATGAGTTTTTCAAAAATCAAAAAGAGCAGCAGATTACCCAGCAATCCCATTTCTAGGTATATTTCCAGATAAAACAAAGTCAATATCTTGAAGAGATTTTTGCACCCATGTTCACTGTAACATATTCAAAATTGTGAAGTTGTGAAAGTAACCTGTTACATATATATCTAAATTATATAATATTCCATCATGTATACACACACATTGAAATATTATTCAACCTTCAAAAGGGGAGAACATCATCCCATTTGTGACAACTAGACTGAAACTGGAGGATGTTATGCAAAGTGACATCAGACAGACACAAAAAGACAAATATGGTATGATTTGTCTTAAATTTAGAACCCAAAAAAGTCAAATTCATAAAAGTAGACAGCAGAATGTTAATTGACAAATGCTAGGAAGTGAGGACAACGAGGAGATTTTGACCACGGGTTGCAAAGTTTCATTTTCCCAGGATTAACATATTCTAGAGATCTAAAGTACAGCATAGAGACTATACTTAAATAATAATGCGTTGTATATTCAAAAGTATCTAAGAGCATTGATCTTACATTTTCTTATCACATGCACACACAAACACATACATATACACAAGAAATGGTAGTTCTGTGAGGTCATGGATAGGCTAATTCACTTGATTGTGATGTATCATATCATGAAGTATATGTATATCAGAACATCATGTTGTACACTAAATTTATGCAGTTTTTATTTGCCAATTATACTTCAATAAAGTTGAAGAAAAGTTTTTTGGGTTTTTTTAAGCTTAAAAATTCATAAAGGTAAACCTGAATTTCAAACACAAAGAACCAGTCCTAAGAAATAACAACACATATTCACATAGCACGAAAGAGAACAGGGAATGGAATAAAAGAGAAGAAATCAATTTTATGTGTGTATGTGTATTTAGGATAGCTCAACAAAGTTAAAAGTAGAAGTACACGGTTAATGTTTTGGTTATATTGTCTGAGAAATAAAACAAATTGGCACAAATAATGAGTAGATTGAATTAAAAAGTGAAAATCACTTTATAACTAACATCATTAGCAAGGTAATTATGTTATGGATGGTTTTAACTTGAATAGACACAATAAATGGATAAAAGAAAAATGAATAGATAAATTACTGTATCTGAAACAGTGTATTGTGCCAATGAGTTAACTGATCATTCAACTAACTTATCTTCTCTTCTTGGCACATAGGTTGACCAGATACACGGTGTGGAAGAGCTATGTGAATGAGTTCCATTATATCAAACATGAATGGAAGAGAAAAATGATCTTTCCAGGTTAATCTCATAAAGTTCCCAGACTTGATTATTTGTGTTCTCATGTACTCCAGCTTTACGCTGTAGGTGAATAAAGGAGCCTGGCTTCATGCCTTACTAACTGGAAAAGAACCACCTGACAACCAAGAACACCCATTCACAGGTTTTACACAACATGAAATTAACTTGTGTGTGTATGTATTTTTGTTTGTTTGTTTTGGATTTAGTTTTAGTTTTTTGGTTTTGGAGAGATTTTACTCTGTTTCCCAGGCTGGAATGCAGTGGCACACACATGACTCATCACAGCTTGAACCTCCTGGACTCAGACCACCCATCTGCTTCAGCTTCCTGAGTACCTGGGACTACAGATGCACATCATCACATGCAGCTAATTTTTATGTTTTATTATTTTGTAGAGATGAGGTCTTACTATGTTCCCTAGGCTGGCCTTTAACTTGTGGGTTCAAGCAATTCTCCTGTCTTGGCCTCCCAGAGTCCTGGGATTACAGATATGAGCCACTATGGCTGGCCTTAACTTGTGTTTTATGATGATATTGTGATTCTTTTATTTAACTCTTAGACAATCTGATACATTAAATAATGTGTTTTAATATATGTGAATTGTGCCACTACCAATATTATCTTTAAAATAATATTTAAAAAACTTTAAGATAAAGTGAATATTAAATAATTTCATTTATACAAATGTTCAAATTCCAGCACAACACATCTAGTTTGTTTAGAAATGCATTTTTAGGTTGAATAAAATGAGAAACAAGAAAACAAATAGCATATTAGTCAGGTTAGGGTAGAATAAAGAAGGTTATGATCTCAAAGAGACTCTCAGAGTCTTCTAGTGCATTTTCAGATTTTACTTGTTTACATAGATGATATTTACATGCAGATTCACTCTACAATTAATTATTGATTATATTGTAAAGTAGGTTTGATGCAGTTCTAGATGTTTGTGTTAGATTTCACAACAACAAAAATTTTACAAATAAAAATATCTTACTCTTCTTGCAATCACACACATGGAAAAATAAATTAAAAAAAACAAAAGGGGATCACTACTGGAGAAAATATGCGTGAAATATATTAGAATGAATTAAATATTAATTAAAGAGGGTAAATAAAATAGTAAAATAAAAAATGATATTCTATGTGATAATAGCAGAAACTTTCCCTGACAATCAGAATACTTATTTGAAAATCATACAATGAAGCCGGGCTCGGTGGCTCAGCCTGTAATCCCGCGCCTTTGGGAGGCTGAGGTGAGTGGATTGCCTGAGTCCGCGGGTTCGAGACCCGCCTGGGCAGCGAGACCTCATCTCTACAATAAATCAAAAAATTAGCTGGGCGTGGTAGCACGCGCCTGTAATTCCGGCTACTTGGAAGGCTGAGGCGGAAGGATCACCAGAGCCCAGCAGGTCGAGGTTGCGTGGCCGAGATCGGCCACTGCACTCCAGTCTGGGCGACAGAGTGAGACTCCAACTCAAAAAAAAAAAAAAAAGAAAATCACACAATGTGAGTACATGCATCATACTGAGTTATGTACTTATGGTGTCACTGAATTCCAGTGATTAAAAAGGAAAACTATATAGAACAATCTTTTCCAAAGTATGATCTCTGGACCAGAAGTTTCAGCATCTCTAGGGAACTTGTCAGAAAGACAATTTTTCAGGTCCTAACAAAGTCTTTCTTTGTCGAGTGTGGAGTTTAGGAATTTATGTTTAAATGTTAAAATTTGGATTATAATGGTCCAGGATGAAAATAAAATATATGAAAATATAAATGAATATGAATATGAATTATAACAATACATAAAATATATGAACTATATATAAAGTAAACTAAAATCTCAGTAATATCAGTAAAATAAATATCAAGTAAACCGAAAACTCAGACTGGCCTTTGCATTTCTCACAGTAACACTTGATGCTCAAGGACCCATGGCTTCTGAATCCGCCTGAGGTATGATTCAAGTGTAAAAGCAAGACACAAACATTCTCAAACAGGAAGTAACTCAAAGGTTAGAGAACTTTTATTTTTGAGTGTGTGTGAAAGAACAGCTTAATGATTAATTTAACCAACCATTAAATAATGCATAAGTGGAGCTGTAAAAGGGAGACACTGTGAAGAAAAGTCGTGAGGTCAGTTGTTTCCATGTAAGTGTATATCTAAATCTAAATTACGGTGGAACTTGTGGGTGGTTTTATTTTTAACAGAATATGATAGCATGGCCCTTGAAATATAAAAAAAATATATACCTAGTAAAACTAGCAAGAAGGAAGAAGTAGGAAGTATTTGAACAATGATTTATTCATTTTTCTAGTATCTAGATAAACAGTACACAAAATCAAAAGCTAACATATATAACACCTTCTATATAACTGGCGTTTATAAAATTTCCAATGCTACCATAGTGTTACCTAAAAACAATCCAAAAAGATAACAAAAGAATCATAGAGCAAAAAGTGTGAAAGAACTGCTAAAACAGAAATAAAACACACAATGGTAATTCTGAGACCATATGCATCTTAGATATACATAAATGCACATAGAATAAACATATTCATTACATTTTTTAAATATATGAGTATTGCTAATAACTAGAGACACATATAACACAAGGTAGCTCAAAATAAGTGAAATAAAATTAGCCAAATATATATTTTTAAAGTATGGAAAGAAACATAGGTGAATTTGAATTCAAGGCAAAAGCAAAACATAAGGGGAAAAAAGGGTTTTTAATCTATAATAACTATAAATATATGTTCAGATAAAATATGTACAAATTCAAATAAAGTAAGAGATAAAAAGAAGAAATAAAGTAAACTACAAGGGAGAAAAAGACAAACTAGACAAAAAATTTTAAAGTGTATAGAGAAATAAGTACTCTTAAGGGCAGGTTTTATCTAGCAGATAGGTTTAAACTCATATGAGTTGAAAACAGATTAATATTTTGAAGCGTGAATACACATATTACAAAAACGACCTATATCTGAACAAGTAGAAAATATCAACATTTACTGAAAGTGAATCACATTCTCTGAACAAAATTTAAAAAGAAACAAAACATATTTAACAGTCAAAAAAAGAGGGGTAAGAAAATCTACCACACGTAATATAGTAGAAAAACATCCAATGAATTAAGAGAAGAAATAAAAATTATAAAAAATGGAAAATATTTACAATAAAAATTCTAATTTTCCCAAATTCATGTCTCTGGCTGAAAATGGCTAAAGATAGCTGAAGTCATATATATGTCTTATTTTCTAGAAAAGAAAAAATAGAATCACTTAATTACACATTACATTAAAACAATAGAAAAGAATAAGATTAATGTATGAAAAAAAGAACAAAATAAAACAAGATATAAAATAGAAAAACAATAAAACATTAAAGTATATGTTTTACAAAGAACCACAATAGATAGTTCTAAATCATAATCATAAATATGCCATTGACTAACCTAGTCAAGAAAAAAAGCATCAAAAATGTACCAAATTGGAAAATTACCAATAGAAGAAAAAAAAAATAAACATAAACACACAAAAAAGTGAAATATATGATGATAATTTACCTATTGTGGATAATAAATTTGATAGCAAGTTGACACATGAAAAAAAGTCAGTAATTTTTCAAGTTTTCACTGTATGTGTGACGTCTCTCTCTTTCTCTCTCTACCTCATCTCTCTCTTTCTCATACACACACATACACACACACACACACACACAAACACATACACACACATTATATATATATAGAGAGAGAGAGAGCCTCAAATATGAATTTAAATAAAATGTTTTGACATAGATAATTCCAATTATCTATTAAAAATGCTATACACCCTTCTATTAAAGTTTTACATTTGAAATAGCAGCATAAGTGTGGGGGCCCGCCCCACAAGGGTCGTGAGATCTCCTGAAGGAGAAACGGATAGGCGAAAGACGAAGATAATATACCTGGACACCTGCTTCCTGAACAGATGACAATTTAATGTTAGTTAACACAGAGCTTTTATACCATTCGTAAAGGGGCAGGACAAAGAAAATTCCTTCACGTACATATCTTCTAAAAGTTACCATCTAGTGGTCTTAGCAGCAAACAAACCAAGATTCCCAGAAACCTTCAGACAACGAGTCTTATTAATAAAGCCAACAATGATACTTTCAGTTCAATGTTCCAAATTACACTCCTTGAAATGTCTCAAGAAAGTTTCTAAGCGTTCATTTCTTCATGTGTCAAGAGTTTTCCCATCTTAGGTTTTTATGTCCTTCAGAGCGTTGTGATCGCTTCTCTTGTCCAGATGTCCTTGTTACTTTTCTCTTATCTTGCAGTGCTTGTTTCTAAAGAAAACTCAAAAGAAGTTTTTAGTAATGTTTCCCAGGCCCCCCAAGGTTGCTTTCTGTCTTTAGCTGATCTATCATAAAAATGTCTGATTAGTATATTATGAGTTCAGTGTAAACCTACTCTATGAATGCTAACTTAGAGTTTTCACTATTAAATTAAGTAAAAACCTTAACGATTAATCTTTATCCTAAGTCAGTGAAAAGAGTGTTATAAATCACCTACATAACTCCTAGATCGGTGTTAGAACTTATAATGAATTCATAATGAACTTACTATAAACTTGTGCTTCTAAAATCCTGATGTCTAAACACTAAACTGCATAATCCTAAATCAAATAAGGAGTGAATATACTTATATCATTTATTACTTAAGCAATATCTAGTAACTTATACCCAAGTGAAAGAAAGCATTCTTGATGTGGTTCAGAGTTTAACCCTTGCATATGTTAGAAAAGGCCAAACAGCATAGTGGGAAATGGAAAAATGAACCATGACATTTCCAGGTTAGCTGTGATTCTTCGCATAAACATGTCATCTTCTTCTTCCACGACTGCACAGAATTTCTTCGACTGTATCAACAGCAAAGACGGAAGACAGAAGGGCCTCAGCTGCCCGGACTCGCTTTGCGGCCAGGGGTCCTCAGCGCACCTGGACTTTGTCAATCAGGTGGGCCTCCGAGGCTGACTCCCAACACGTAAGCATGACTATGGCGCTTGAAAGAAGTATCCAATTTCTGATCCCATCTAGACCTACTGAAACAGAAATGCAATTTTAATAGGACATTCTGGTAATTCAAATGCACTTCAAAGGATGAGAAGCCCTGTGTTAGAGCAGTGGTTTTCACCATAGCCTACATATATGGCATTACTCAGAAAGCTGTAAAACAAACAAGAAAACAAACAAACATAAAAATCTACAAAAGACTATGGAACTCAATTAGTGTGAGTAGCTCTTAGATAGTACAAATGTTTAAAAACATTGTCTAGATTGAATAACCAGACTATAGCATATTTCATGTATAAACATAAGATATTTTTGTTTTTGTTAATAAATGACATCAACATCATACGCTAAGAACATATATCTTTTTTTTTAAGATGTGGGGTACAATTCAAGGTTAGGTATGCAAACGTTGATGATGCAGGTACCCTTGTTGATGAGGTATGCCCCTCCCTCCCCTAGCAGTTTCCTTCAACTGCTAATCCCACACTCCCCCCCACCCCACCGACAGTTTCCCACTACGACCGATCCCTTTCTTATAATATTATGATAATTATTTACTTATGAGTGATTATTCAAGGTCCGCATATGGTACTCTGTTCTTTGTTTCTGTGATGGACCACTGGGTATGCTAGACTCGAAATCCATTCAAGTTGTTGTGAAGTCCATATGTTTGTCCTACTTTATGGCTGCATAATATTCCATTGTGTATATGTACCACATTTTTAAAATCCAGACAAGCTTCGATGGGCAGCATGGTTGATTCCTTGTTTTTGCTATTGTGAAGAGAGCTGCAACAAACATGCGTGTGCAGGTATCTTTTTTGTAGAATGATTTAAGTTCCTCGGGGTATATTCCCAATCGGGAGATTGCTAGATCATATGGAAAATCAGTTTCTAGTTCTTTCAGAAATTGTCACACTGTCTTCCAAAGAGCTTTCACTAGTTTGCATTCCCACCAGCAGTGTAAAAGCGTTCCTATTACTCCACATCATTACCAGCATCTGTTGTTTTTTGTTTTGTTAATGGCTGCCAATCTTACTGGGGTTAAAGTGTTATCTCAGTGGTTTTGATTTGGATTTCTCCTATGATTAGAACATATATTTTGGCAGCTGTAATGAAATTTTAAAGTTGTCAATCATATCTCATCTTTTGTGATACATCCGGTAAATTTGTACTATAGTTTAATTATAAAAATATTTGTTTCTGCAGAATTTCTGATCTGAGTATCAGGGTTTCCTTGCTTTATGAATATATTCTTCCTCGTACTTTTCTGGTCACAGTTTCTAAACACTAGGGATCCCTAAGTCCAGCACTATCAACTTTGGGAGGAGAAGAAGAACAGGAGGGGTACAGTGAGAAGTTTATGAAGGTTTGTTGACTACAAATCAATGCTGATGAGTGTGACTCTCCTTCCATTCCAAGACAGGCGGCTTGTAGGATTCTCCGGGTACTGCATCCATAGCTCCCTGTCTTGTTGCTCTATCCAGTCTCCTCATGTGATACCTTCTACTGCTCTCTCCTGCCTTTACCACACAACAGGCCACCCACCCCTTAGCTGCTTTCATGGTGTTCCTGTGGACAGCCACTGGGGATGCCTGCAAGTGGACTGAAGTCTGACCAACCTTCGGCTACATTCCTGTACCCTGGAACATGCAATGACTCACTCCATGCAAGCAGAAGGATTACCAGCTGCCCTATGCCACTCACACCAAGCCCTCTATTCTCTTCCATGTCACGTTATGAACAATGTACAGTCTTCTGGCATACCAGAAATGGATGGCTATCAGTTGGATAACTAAAAACTATCTCTGATTTAGTGAGCGTCCAAGAGACATGAGGCCCCAGTGACAGAAATTACACCGTGAGATAAGTGAGGAAAGATGCTACCAAAACCTGAAAATCTTATTTTCCAAGAAGATATTAATTTCATCTAATGCCTTCTTTATAGAGCAAAGATACAGTGGATGGAGGTTTTGCCACAGAGTTTGTGCATTGCAAGACCTGCATTGTGGTTTCTACCACTGAGGTATGTTTTATTTAAATTCAGAAAGCAAGTCACCTGTCATCTTCAGAGCAACTAGTCTCAGTCAAAATGAGGTTCATTAGAAAAACAATTTACAAATAAAGTTTGATATGTTAATTAACCATAGACATATATAACATATATTACCGCATTACTTGTGAGTCTTAATCTTATAACAGTGTTATTCTGGGATCATGCTTAATATGTATTCATTAAAATAATTCTAAACATATGAATGAATAATAAAATTAAGTGCACTTGCTATTCTTATTCTTGAAACTTGATCTGCAAGTTTACTTTTCTTAAATTTACTTTTTAAGAATACGTATATATTTTGAAAGTAAATGGAGTTAATATCAACCAGTGATAAAGCTGAAGAAAATTTTAAACTAAAATACTATAGGTACAATGTGAAGATTAAGTTAAGTGGCTGGTTACAGAACAACAGATGTAAGTAGTACAATCATATACAATAGCGATTAGCTAGATAATACAATGGAAGAATAAATAGCAATTTTTGTAGATGAATAAATTAAAAATGTTAAGGAATAAAGTAACAAAAACAATAAAAGAACAATGTGAATAAAACAATGTTTCTGAGTGACACAAGGAAACTTTTATGAATAGAAAATCAAATATTAACCTGGAGAGGACACACAGTAGTAAAGTTGTTATGTCTTGCCCATTAAGTATGAAATTAAAAAAAAAAAAAATCGAAAGAGATTTTTTAATCTTGACTAAATTTCTCTAAATTTTACATTAGAAAACATTCAAAGTGACTAAAATTTTTGAACAGAAAACTCTCAAATATTGACTATTTCAAATGCATACTAGTATAGCTATCTATAACTGTATCTATATCTATCTATATCTATGTATACAAACCAATGAAAAATATGGAGCCTTTTGCTAAGTGATAAATATAGTTCTTCATATCATTGAGGGAAAGATGAATTATGTAACTTTTTTTTCTAACTATGAGGTAGCCATTTAAAATGAAACAGTTTAAGTTTTCCATTACACCGTAATAAGTTACAGGTTGAGTCATGGCTTATATATTAACAACAAAAGATTACTTTAAAAATACACTGGAAAAATATTGTGATATTTTAAAAACGTAATTGTGGAGTAGGAAAGGCTTTTATTAACACGATTTTAAATTCAGCCATCAAAATGAAAATGAAAAATAAATTTTAAAGCACTTTTTAAACTATAGGCAGGAAAAACTACTGTGAACAAGTTATAAAAATAACCTGGAGGAAGTAGGTTTGCAGTAATGGCAAAGGAATAAATCCTGCAACATACATATTGTTTTAATAAAAAAGGATAATATCAACAACAGAAAAATTGGGAAAAATAATAAGCAGGCAGAGCATAAAAATTTTTTTTTAAAAATAAGACCTCTATAATATAGGTATGTATATAGACCAATCAATGACATATGTATATGACTTTCAAAATTTAAATTGGCAAAGATTATTAGAACTTAGATTGGCAAAGATTTAGAGCAAATTAGTAAGCACAAATGTTTAATATTTTGGGTGAATCTTGATATAGCTACATGTTATTAGCAGGAGTATAAGTTAATCCAAAATCTCAGAAGAGTTTGTGGCAATATTATCAATATGGAAATGTACACTCTTTTAACCTACCAGTTCCATTTCTAGGAATATACGCTGTATAAACCCATATATAGTCACATACACATAAGATTAAAATATTATTTGTAACACTATTTATAAGAGAAAAAAATATTTCAAGCAACAAAACATTCACATTTGTATACTTGGAAAACCTATCTCTGATGAAGAAAAGATAAAGTGAATTTAATAGTATATTTTATTTTCTATTAGTATTACAATTATTACTAATTGCTGCCTTTATGACAGAAATTTCTCATTTCCATTTTATCCCATTTTTCTCTGTTGTTTTGAAGATGTATTTTTGTTGGCCTTATCAATGATTTTATTGTCAAAATATCATCCAGGTATAGTCATAATAATTATGCACAAAACATTTCCTGGTCTTTATTCTCTGATTTACCCAGTATCTATTTGGTCAGTGAAGGAAATATCTCTTATGATATGAACAGTAAATCATAAGCAGAAACCGACTGGTTTCATATAATCCCAAGACTAGAAAGATAATACATATGGAGCCCTTTTCTCTGTAATTTGTGTAAAATTTCACATTATTTATGACTGATAATCTTTTACTTATAATCTTTTACTAAATAAAATTATTATTTAAAGCTGCATTTCTCATTAATAGATATGAACAATGGTGTAAAAATGCTTTCTAGTATAGAGGTATGAAAACAAAGTGAATGTTATGAGTTAGAGAGTTACCCTACACATGTTTCTCCAATTATGCAAATTTCACATTTCACAGCTCTTATAAAACGAACATCAAAACATTTAGAAACTTACTGATGGCTTTTAGAAGACATTGTGGCCTTCTGATGGCCATTGTCCACCTACCAGTGGGATCACCAGACCACTTATTGTCTGCAGAGAATGGATGTACCACTGGACCCTGATGCCTGCTCCATCAAGGATGACAATAAGCAGAATTTCAACAAATTCTGAACTCTGCCTGGTTAGGACAAAGCCAGTGTCAGAGTGGAAGAGTTTAACAAATTCTCTTTATAGAGAGAAAATTGCTAATCAAGTGATGTTCCTAAATATTCACTAAGAAAAACTAATGTTTATTTGTGAGAGGTGAGACTGTGTGACAGCCACGGGGACATGTGTCCCTGAAATGGCTCATGACCACCTACATTTTTTAACACTTTTATCATTGGAGACAAATGATCTCAAACTATCCTCAAACTTTATATGTGTAAGAACTCTGGCTCACAAACATAAAACTAGAGGTGAATTGTGATTGACACATTTAATCTTTCTGAAACATGAATCCTGTCATGATTCCCAGTGATTTTAAAATCCATTCAGATGATTCATCTGATCCTGTGACTTTTCAATCCCTTGATTTTCTTTCCTCAATTACCTACTTAGCCATTACCTAAACATTGTTAACACCAATAGCCATATAGCCATGCTAGCATACATAATCTCAATTCCAACACTCTTTGCCCTTGCCCTCGCCCTCGCCCTCACCCTCGCCCTCGCCGTGTCATCAGGGATGCAATATGGTATGACCACAGCTCATCAGTTTTAAATTCCTGGGCTCAAGTGATTCTCCCACATCAGACTCTAGAGTAGTTTGGCTACATTTTTGACTTTCTGTAGAGGAGGTCTTGCTATGTTGACCAGGCTGATTTCAAACTCCTACACTCAAGAAATCCTCCCACCTCCTCAGCCTCCCAAGGTGCTGGGATTACAGGCGTGAGCCACCATACCTGGCCTCAACATTCTATTCTCTAAATACTACTTCTATCTTCCGAACTCATTTTTTTTGGTATTACATCTCCCATAATTCTTAGATGCCATTGGAATGTATTATCCATGAATGTATTATGTCCAGAACCTTCTAATGTCTTTATTCCTTTCTTTATGCAGGTTATATTTTATGACTTATGGCTGTTGTTTGAATGTAGTGTCCCCTCCAAAATTCATGTAGAAACCTAATCACCAAGGGAAGGAGAGTACAAGGGGAGACCTAGGTGATGTTTAGGACATTAGGGCTCCTCTCTTGTGAATATATTAGGGCTCTTGAACATATGGTTTGTGAATGCACTCACTGTCTCTTATGTTCTTCTGCCATGTGAGGACACAGTGTTCCCTTGTGCCATTCAAATTTCCAACATGTGAGGATGCAGCAAAAAAGGACTTCAGCCAAATGCTGGAGCCTTGAATTTGGACTTCCATTTACTCCAGAACTGTGCAAAAATAAATTTGTGTTCTTTATAATACTCTATAAATACCAACTCTGTGGTATTCAGTTCTAGCAGCACAAAACTGACTAAGATACTCCATCATTTAGTTTTCCTTGGGTAGACCCTCAACTTTCCCAGCTTTTCTGCAATCCTTTTTCTTCATCATATTCACCTGGTGAAATCCAATGCTTGGTTTATTCCAAACCCCACTTATATCTCATCTACCATTCAGTCACTGAACAGGGCTGCCTGGAGGTTTTAATTTAAATGAACAACCATTACCCGCAAGTAGGCCTCTCAACTCAGCAACTCTTGCCTTTCCTTAAATCGCTAAGATCCTCTTTTTAATTGCCATGTTTAGCTGATAAACTACCTTGCTCCCAGTGAGAAAGTTGAAGAAAGCAAAAGATAATTTATTGACTTTCCTGTGTCTACGAACCTATCTGCATCAGAAGCCATGTTCTCTGCTTTCTGAATGAGCAGATCTTGCCGTTATCTAATGCTAACTCTTCTCTTCCATCTTAGTATTAAATATTTTCCCATCTCATTTACATAATGAAATTCACTGAGTTATTGACCCCTCTCAATTCAAAAAAAATCTGGTCATAAACTTAGAAAAATGCTATATAAATCTAATTTTGAAAAAGAAATCGCTTTTAATGCCACCTTCACCTCCTGCCCTATTTTATAGCACAATTTATCAAAAAAAAAACTCCTTAAAGGAGTGTCTGTGTTCTCGGTTTTTATTTCCTCTCCCCCATTTTCTTATGAACAGATTTCGGTCAAGCTTTTATTCCTACCACTGTATCAAAACTCTCCTCATCAGAGGTACAGATGATATCCACATTGCCCAAATTTGTGGTCAACTTTTAGAACTGGAAATATTACCACTCTCTCCATAACCATATTAATATTATTATTCCATAAGACAGTTTTAATATTTTTGTATTTCCTGAGACCTTTCTTGATTTCCAAAACAAGAGAATTTCTTGCCATTTCATGTTTCCATAGAACATTTTTCAAATTCTTTTTGGATCTTTTGTATAATGCATGAATGCTTTACTAGAATGTAATCTTCTTAAGGGCAAAACCATGTCTTTTTTTAATAGTACCATAATTCCACTGTTTGCCATGCTTTTGGCATATGGCAGTTGCTCAATAAATATATTGAATACATGAATGCATAACTATTTTATAAGCTATTTTCTGTTTCCTTTGTTCTGTATTTTTGACACACTATCAATTGTATTCTAATTAATGAAAAAAAAGGAAGTCCAGAAATATTGTATATAGTTTGTCTCATTCTCCTGTACAACCATGAAAGCAAATGAGACAGGGATCTAAAATAATACCTAATTATTTTACTTGTGGAATGGAGATAAGAATGCAATATTCAAATAACATTCTAAAATAGTATAACTTACACAGGTTAGGGGTTTTAAATTGCCTGGACAAACAGTATGACATTCTATTTAGTATTTCTGTTTATGAAATAAATCTATTTGATGAGTTAACTGGTACCTACAAATTTGATTTTATCAAGAGGAAATTAACATCAAGGCATTCTCATAATTTGTGATTTTAGACCCCGTTGCTATTTCTTGAATATCCAGGTCAAATTGAGTCTCAGAGCCTTTACAGGTTCTTGTGTCTGAAACTCTCTTTACCCAGAGTTCTATCTGATCTGTGCCTTTGTTTCCTTTAGGTCTTTGCTCAAATTAAAATTGCATCCCCTCCCCAGTACTACCTTGCCAGCTTTGTATGCCTCCCAGCACTTACATTACCTAACATACTGTGTAATTTACTCATTTTTTTTTTTTCTTGTCCACTCCTATGCCCCACTAGAATGTAATCTTCATAGGGGCAAGAATGTCTTTCTTCTTTGTTCTTTGTGATAAACACAAGTGACTTAAAAATCATCTAGCACAAAAAAAGCACTTACATGTACTTATTACAGTAAATGATCTTTACCCCCTTTGTGTCTTCCCACAGAAAGCAAAAATTCAGTTACTTGTTGAGGTCACCTTGTTTTATTAAAATAAGCCTATGCTGACTACAGTAAAATATATTAAATTTAAACAAGTTAAGGTTTATATGCTTAGGGAAAGTGGCATCTTCATCTCAAAATATCTATTAATTTTTGAGGAGGTAACATATGTGCATGGTCATCTCTGTCTCTCTTGGAATTCCTGTTTCTCCCAGGTTTGTTCAGTTTAAAAAGTCTGAATCCAACTCATCATGCTTTTTCTTATGATTCTTGCCTGAACCCCTCCATTGATACAGTATTGTCCTTGATCTTTACCTAGCAAAAATTTAATATTCGCAGCTAACTTTTCTGTAACCAATAGAGTTTATCAAACTGAATAAGCTAGACTAAATCACAGAATTACTAATTACATATTAAGTATTTTTTTTTGTTCTTAAAATTACTGTCAACCTTTTTTTCCACCACAATTTCTAGGTCCTTGATATATCATCTCATCTGCTTCTGGTGATTTTTTCCAGCTCCTCTCAAGTGTTCTCAAATCCACATTGTGTGTGTGTGTGTGTGTGTGTGTGTGTGTGTGTGTGTGTGTGTGTGTGTACATGTGTGTGTGTCTCTCTGTGTGTGTATTAAGCAGAGTAGTTTAGTCGTTTTTGTTTGCCTTTAACCAATACAAACCTTCATGATTATTTCTCAGATGATATATATATATCATCTGAGAGATATATATATATAGCTAAACAAAGTCACTTATTGAAGGAGAAAATTTGGTATGGAATATATTCATGTTGGTGCAATATATATACATATCTTTTCAAATTTAATTGCCACATAGTCATGTAACACAAACCCAATGTAGGCTGTTTTGCTCTTTTCAATTGTCTTTTCCTTAAAATATATACACTCACTTGCCTTGCTGAAATCACCAGGAAGCAGCTGTTGTGGACAGATGGCCTGTGTTGACTATAGTGTAATAAACTATATTAAATGCAATTAACACATTTTCTTACTTCTAACAGGAAGTAGTTGAGTGTCATCTATTTCAGCCCAAACTACCTTTTGGGTGTACACATGCATTCATAAATCCTCAGATGCCATGCGTTTTTTAAGTGAGCACTTCTGTCAGCATTTATAAAAATGTCTAAGAGTCTTGATTATAATTACTATTAGTTATAAAAATAAGAGGCAAAAATTCATACTGACCATTTTGAATTTGTCTAGATTCTGGTTTAAAAGTACTTTTATATTTACAATTTATAATTATTTGGATTTTTTGTTAGATAGCCTTGAAGTAAAGAATCAATCAAATTTAATTTATATTAGTCAATTATAATAAAAAAGACAGCATAATACTCATGTATTTCATATTAACAGAAAAAGCATATGTACTTACTGTGTATATTCATATTTTAAAATATACAGTATATGCATTGTGGAATGACTAAATCTGGCCAATTAGCATATGCATTTACTCATATATTTGTTTTGTGGTGAGAACACTGTATACACTAAGGATTTTTCAAGAATAAAATATATTATTAACTGTAGTCACCAGATTGCACAATAGATCTTGTGAACTTATTCTTCCTCCCTAACTAAAATTTTGTATCAGTTTCTTTCCACAAAAATCTCCACACATAAGATCTCATAAAATTTGCAAAATAATTAAATAGCAAACACATGTAAATATCAGTTAAAACCACTTTATATGTGTTTTAAAACAATGAGCTATCTAATTAAATATTAATTTGTAAGAAAATGCTTTGAGAATTTATTTTAAGTTATAGATGCCAGTTTGCTATTTGATCATGCATTTCGGATTACTTCAAATTTATAAAATACAAATAAATAATAGCAGGTAATTCTTATATTTGTTAAATAATAAAATAAGATCAAGGTATACCACCAGAGTAGTTATTATCACTATTTCTATTTTAAATAATAAATTTAAACCACAATGAGAAAGTGACTAAATTAATCATAGTTAGAGTGCTAGATGTGGGCTTTAATACTTTCCAGCCTGAACCTAAATCACGAGCTGTTAACACCATGCTACACTGCTTGCTGGCATGAGCCCCACCTGTCTATCAAGAAGTGAGATGAAAGACTAAAGACAATCACTAAAGTGTTAGAAAAGTATTTGTTGACTACATTAATTCTAACTTTTATCTTTGGTATAAAAGTGAGTATTTTTCTTATTAACCCACATAAACATTTGCATGTTGTTTATACTATTATCTAACATAAAAAACAAACAAAAGCTATGAATGCTGATTCTAAAAAACTCCAGTTTAAAAATTAATATGAAAATGCAATATATAATCTAAGTCTCATGTAGCACTTCAAGGATACTACAATCATTTTAACTCATTTTTAGTAAAGACCTAACGGTAATAATTTATAAAAATCACAATATTTGAGATAATTATAATTAAGTTCTTAGTAATCTGCATGATAACATATTCTCCAAACACATTTTGCACATTATTATGATAGACAATTCCATTTTCTACAAAGTGCATAATTTTCTACACTTTTCTGTTTAATATTTTGTCTTATTAAAAGTCAGACATCATAAAACCATTTAAGCTACTTAAAAAGCTATTATTAAAATGACTAATTATATATTTGTGAAAATAAATACAAGCCATTTAAAGAAATATAATATTTTGGAATATCTGCCTTTTATTTTTTAATATGTTCCTTATTAAATACATAATGTGTAGCTTTGGAATAAAAATAGAAATAATAGCAATTTTAAATGTAACTATCTATCTATAATATCTCATGACAGAGGAGGACTAAAGAACTCTGAACTATAACACCTGAAGAACAAGTTTTACAGACTTGAATGTAACAAAGTATACCACTTTAATAGAAATGTCAAAAATATCTTTTTCTATTTTTCATCTTCACTGTTGCATTTGCAGTTATAAAGTGTCAAAAGGAAGATTTTTAAGAAATATGTATACTTCATAATGTGAAGGAATGGGATATGTGTTATGAAACTAATCAATAAACAGCAAGTTTACTGAGTACTTAAAACGATGCTACCATTGTCAGTGTTACCTTTTGGAATTTAAAGGGACTATAATGTACATTATTTCAATTTCATATCAAGAAGCTGAAACAGCTAATGTATCCTCTGCATTGTTATAACAACAATATAAGATCTAGAAAAAAGTAATCTCCGTGATTCTAACCTCAAAGTACTTGTAGACTCTTTGTGGAAAAAATTGACGCACATGAACTAACAGAAAAAACATGAGAAGAAATGTATGTAGCATGCAAAATTGTATCAGTTATAAATTAAAATTTCCTTACAGGTATTGCAAGGAAAAATTCTTGGAAAATATAGAAGGGCATATCAGTACTGCTGTAATCTTTGCCCGTGGCTCTCTATGGATTTAAAATGCAGAATCACGTCTCTGTTAAAAATCCAACCTCTCTTACAGGATTAGCTCCAAGAAGAGTTCCTTATTCATTCCCTTGGATATAATAGCTATCAGTTTCCCTCATGCAAAACCCTGAACATTTAATCCTCACATTGCACTTATGAAATACTATAGGCAGAAACATAAATGAAAGAAATAGTAAGTGAAAAAGCACACTAAATTTTATGGTTTTTGAGATGTAATACTCTAGGCTCTACATTATGATAGAAATCACTGCAAAGAAGACTAATGTCATATATATGATTATTTGCTTAATAAACTGATAACTACATTAATTAATGCTAATATATGTGTTTAATTAGTAATTTCAAAAACATGCCTCTGAAACATAGGTTGATTTAATTCATTAATACTACCATTTTAATACCATAAAAATGTCCTTCCTATATTTCTTTTATGCTATCTCTTTACAGTTAACTTTACATTGATTTACTATTTATCATTAAGAGATTTTCTTAATCTTTAGATTTTGTATAGGAGATATTTTCCTGAAAACTTGACTCAAGAAACAAGGAGATTAAGGAACGAAAAGTCATTCTCCCTGTATTTCCCACAAAGACCAAAGTGGCATAAAGATCTTACATTCTTAATAGTCTTTAGTTGTATCATTAGCATCACATTTAATACTCATCTAAAATGAGATAATGTTGTCCATTAAATATTTGTGTGATTTCTCTGAAAAATATAAAAACTTTAATTCTAAATTTAATTCAATTGAGACAAATCTTTGAAGGATTGCCACTATTCATAATTACATATCATTAGTCCACAAATTTAAATATCATTAGTTTCTTACATATCATCAGTCTTAAGCATCATTAGTTCACAAATTTAATTCAGATGCCCTAAATTACAGCATACATACAAAGCAAACATCTTAATATTATTTCTTAAATATCATTAGTTCACAAATCTCTGAAATATCATTAGTCTACAAATATAATAGATTCCCTAATTTATGCTATACATGGAAAAGACAATTATAAGTAGAGAAAAAACTTTTAAAACAATGCCATCCTAAAATTTCAAAACAATGATTGAAAGGTCTTTAAAATATTTTTTAAACCTAGGAATCCTGAAATAAACTACTATCATATGTGATTATATAATATTTTCAACATCTTAAAGGGAAAAAAATAGCACATTTGCAGTTGAGAAACAAATGACACGTGGTAACAAAATATATGCAACACAAATTAAATGTTAACTGTACCAGAGTATTAAGAACTTCTAAAATTTATCTGAAAAATGTTAAATAATTGATCAAAAAATTATCTAGTGACATAAATAAGCAATTTATAGAATAATTTAAATATTCATTATTTGAAAAGTTCTTAACTGCACTATCAAAGCAAAATAAATTAAAATAATATTTATATGTCCTAGATGTAACAAAAATCAATGTAAATTTTAATATTTAAATTATGTAAGTACTGGCAACACTCAGTATTTTTACTGTATACAGTAATAATTATGGTTATCGGTTTAAAAATAATTTAATCACTTTCAGGAGCAGTATGAACGTATCCCACAAAATTGAATACATCTACATCTTTTGATTCAGTCATTCCATTTTAGAAATATATATCGTGTTGAAATATTTTCATATTATCTTCTTCCATTGCTATAAATGAATATACTTATTTCAGAATTTTTGGAAGAGTAAAAAAATGAAAAAGTCAATGAGAAAATTTAAATAAATTATGGTTTATCAGCATTATTATATGTTATGTCTATTACATTAAGTGTATCCAAAATAATTTGTTAAATAGTTTATAATTGCATTTTAAAAAAAGAAACACCTTCAATTCATGTGTATATATAATGTGGTCCATGCATTAAAGTTATCTAAAAGGGTACACATAGCCAACAGAGACAGCGAAATAGAAATGAGAATTTATTAACACGTGACAATGAATAATTTAAATCGCTGAATAAAATATTATTATAATCTTCAGGTTTAAAAGTAATTTGACTCCATTAATACCTAATTAAAATAGGAAGGAGGTAGATGTGTGTGTAACATGTAATTGAAGTTATGGAAGTTGTTCATTACTCCTGGTGTTCCAATAAATACAGTTTATTTTAATACTTCTTAAAAATCAACTGAAGAAAGGAATGTTTATATAAAATAGTAATACATAGTTAATTTTAATTTTATTTTGTATACAGCTAATATATAAAGCAAGATGCTTGAACTAAAATGTGAAATATAGTATTAAAGATAAATACTTAATTTTACATCGTTATTTTTAAATATCACTTAGAGAAGTATTTTTTTATGAGTTAATATTATAAAATATTCCTGTTAAACTTTCTGATAATGCAGTTTGAGAAACATAGTAAGGTCACAGCTATATTTTGTATCAAGCAATTGCATTAATTATAATTCGCTTTTATATTGATAGTCTACAATGCCAGTGACATATACTTCACTTAGCACAGTAGATCCAATGTGTAACCCCAAAACAATGCAGAATAAATGCTCCATAAATATTTATTAAATACACAGAGATGGTTTTTGTTATTTTTTAGTTGAACAATATTTAGTCAAAATTCTCTCCTTTAATCTATTACTACATTTAAAATAATGTTTTGTAATAATTTTTATTATAAGTATTTATTTAAATGTTTTATTGGTTCACAAGTCTATACAAAATTATCCTTTTGCCTTCTAAGCTTTCGAGTAAAATATCTAGAATACAAAACTGTTAGTCTAGAAATATCTTTCTCATTTGTGCATTTAAATTTCAGGTTTCAAACTCACACTTGGGATAACCGAAAGCTATAAAGGACATTTGCTACCAGAAATAACATTTAAAAAAAAAAACAGATTTGCATCAGCATCCTTGTTTTTGCATTTAGAGCTTTTATAATCCCTTGAATCAGCTTGCTGGATTCTCCTCTCTCCTCATTACTGAAAAGGCAACCCAAAAGAGGCAGAGAAAAACAAAAATGGAAAAAGAAGACAGATAATTAGATATTATAATCCTAGTTAAAAAGGATTAGTTATTGGATAAATCAAAATAGAAAAATCTAATAGAGGGGGATAAATATCACAAATAATACTTAGTGCAGCTCACCTCCTGTAAAGATCATCCTTGAATCTTCATAACAAGAAACACTGCCTTGAGAATTAACTCCTCATTCCCACTTATTTGATAGCATTACTGAAACAAGATAGAAAATATTATATACATTTGGGCTCAAATTAGAGGACAAAACTAACCATGTTAATTGTCAAAATGCCAGAAAGTGAAAGAATGAGAAACATGTGCAAGTGTACTATTATCAAGGACAAAATAATTGAACCATTATGATTTAATATATTAACTTCTAAGAGAGAAAGTCAGGTTTGAAGGATTCATTCTAAGTATATCATTTTTAGACAGAAATGATTTAAATAGTCATGTAATTTTTGCCAAAAAGACTATTTTTAGGCTTGCACATTATTTTGCACCTTTTGCTAACAGAAGATTCATTAATCTCCAGATATCTAATAGATTTTCAAATACCAGCTACTACTTGAGAGTTTTAACTCTTAGGCAACTGGAAAAAATAACTACTAAAACAGATATCTGTGTAAAAGGTTTACTCTATTAAATGCCTAATTCATCAAACAAGATTGACTAACAAATAGTAAAACACTAAATTGACATATGCTAACATTTCTCTTTAATATTAACATTTTATGAGTCAAAATATTCTGTTTCAAAGTTTACTTATTAAAACATATTTATATAAAATGTACTCTTTATAGTAATCTAGCTTTACAAGATTTCATGATTTACAAAAATAAAACTTGTAGATAAGGTAAAATAATCACATGAGTTCATTTACCCTAATCTGCGTGTGACACAACACTGCGTCTAAATATTCCATTTCCAGGAAACCTGGGGGAAACATTCCTGTTTGTGAGTCCAGGTAGCAGTTGAAGTAAAAATACTCTCAGGTCACATACTTCAAATTAGAAAGAAAGGGCAATCTTAATTATAAAAATTCATCACAGCCCCTAATAGACAAGGCCCGCACACACACACAGACACAAATGAGCCTTAAATTCTTCTTTCCATTAATTTAATTTTTGTAGCAATTTTAGGGATATGAGTAACTGCTGCAGGAGATGTAAAATGTTGGCCTAGCTTTGTCGGCATTTTTGCTAAATATGTCTAAGAATTTTAATCTAAAAGGAAGTCTGCCAACTGTGGAGGAACTAATTTGCTTGTTCCATTTTTATGTTGAGTCAAATGGGGAGTATAAGTAAATAAATGTGCCTTTAAAATATGTATATAAGGTCAGAAATTACTTCAACATTTTTGTTACTTTAGTAATTCAGTCAGAAATATTGTTGGAAATTTCAAAATTCTGAAAGAACTTTTTTCATAAGACTGGAATTTCTCAAATCTTATGTAATATTCAGGAAAACTAGTATGTTGTAAATATTTGCAAACGTGATGATGATGTTAATGCATGTTTTACAAGATATTTTCTAAGACTTTGTTTTAGTTAGTCTGTTGGCAATAGTCTGAATCCGTAAGAATCTTGCTGGTTTATGTTCTATGATGTAATTAAAAGATATTTACCTTAGTTCAAATAGGTACCTCCAAAATCACCTGTTGACATAAAGGTTACTAGGCAAGCTGAGAAAATCCACTTATTCTGTCAACTCAGAATTTCCATTTTCTGTTAGGTAGAATAATTAATTTATTTTATTTAGCCTATGCAGACTTAGTCATTCAAGTAATTGTAGGACGTGGCTTTATCTTATACTAAAGGGAAAAAAAGAAAAGCTTTGTCTAATACAAAGTTCTAGCTTGGTTATGTAACAGAATTTTCCATTGTAATAACAATGTGGAAATGTTATTCTGCGAAGTTTCTAAGGACTTCTTATAAGTTAACAATTTGAACAAAATTTACATGTTTATTTATCATATCTTCATATTTCCAAATAGAATAAGAATATTGACTCTGTAGCATTTTCTTTGTCTACTAACATAAGAAATGCTGATAAAGTAATTTTTAGTTTAAGTGTTTTTAAGGTACATATTTACGAGTTCCAACTATCTTGAGATGATCATTATTTTATAAAGGACCTCACGAAATCTCACCGTAACTTACCAACTCAACTTATACCAATTTTGAGGTTCTTTAAAAAAATATTTCACTCAGTTTAATCTTCACAAGCTTTCAAACACACACCATCTGAATTGTGTAAAAGAAAAATTGCACAAGATGGATAATACAAGAAAGGGGGGCTTTATTCAAGACTCTTAAAAAATTAGTCTTTGTTTTGGGCAGCCACATACCCAGTGCAAATTCAGGAGATTTTATTTCTAAGTAAGAGGGAACAAATGGATATGAGATGGAATCTAGCAGTTTCTGCCACAGTGGACCTCTTTAGTGTTTCAAATTCCCATGTTTATATTTATTCTCTTTAGGAGAATATACCTACTGAAGGGACAGGCTGAGAGTGGGAAATGCATTTTTTTACTCTTCTTCCTAAATCTTAATACAATGATGAGAAAGTAGAAGCTATGCTTTTGGAGAAATGCACACTTTAAGTAAAATTAACATTGCCGACTTTGTCTTTTTAAGAACAGACTTCCTGGTGCCAGGTATCTCATAGTGTCAATCAAACTTGCCTAGAGTAAAGGGAATTTACAAGACCTAAGATATCATACATTGGTCAAGGACTGTAAAAGTCATGAAACTTGTAATTACAAAAGTTATGGCCTGTAAAAGTCATGAAACTTGTAATTACAAAAGTTATGGCCCACCCAGAGGGAGAGCGGGTGGGGATTTAATCTTCCAGTAGAATGGGCCCTATCTACAGGGAAGTCAAGGATCCCCCAAAGCTACCTGAGGTCCTCAAACTTTTAAAACAGGGGGCCAGTTCACTGCCTCTCAGACCGTTGGAGGGGCGGACTATAGTTT